>NW_009952430.1:2061108-2097706 GCF_000747805.2 Chaetura pelagica
ATGCCCCTGGGAGGCAAAGGCAGCACTTGCTCAGGGCTCCCCATCTGCTCTGCTGCCTTCAGGAGCTGCAAACAGGCCATGGTCTGTGAGAACTGCATGGGTGGGGTGGGTGTTGATGGGTGATACCCAAAGAGCAAGAGGATGTTCTGTAGAGGCATGGGCTGCCCTGCTGCTCGTTCCTTACAAAGTTATTCCTCTCCATGCCAGCCTAGCAGGATGCCAGCTGCAGGATGATACTCTGGGGATCTTGGCTTAGGCCAAAGGAAATTATTAATCTATGTATCCCCCAGGAGATCTGAATGATTAGCTACCCTCTGTGTTGATTGCTGTTTCCAGGAGGTAGCTTGAAGAAATTAAACGTTTTGTAATGTTTTACTTAAAAACTAAATGGAAACCAATAGAAGGAAGCTGAAGGAAAAAAACCTACGTGAGTGTACACAGCTATAAGGAGTAATGTGACAGCTAATCTAAGGATTGTTAGATGTTTAAGATATAATTACTGTATATTAACTAGATGAGATCTACACAAAGTCTGATGAGCCTGCCAGAGAAATAAACCACAAAGTGCTAGCTGGCCTGATTTATTTTTTTCCATCATCATGTTTTAAATGTTCATGCATACTGATTAAAACTTAGGTTAGGGTCTTGAAAGCTGTTGCCAAGTTTTGTCACTCAGGGATTTTTAGATAGTGTGGATTTAACCCTCTGTCTGTCCTTTCCATGGCTGGCTTCCCAAATACCTAGGGCAGATAATATTTTGCCTTGTCCAGCTGAACTGATGCATTCAGACTTCCTGAGGAAAAAGCCTCTTGAGTGCTTCTGAAATATTTATTTATCCAGGATTCATCTTACTGAATTTACTCTTTGCTAAAACAGGCCTAAAGTGCTGGCCTGGCATGAGATAGTATGTTTGGGTTCACCCTTTCAGTCCTGTGGAATGGTATTTGAGATGCACGTTTTTTTCATTTTTTCTGAATATCAGGGGAAAATAATTTGGAGAGAGAATTTTGCTGAACATCTGGGAGCAAAATGGGGAAAGTTCGATAAATGGCATCTTGCTGACATGTAAGAGCAACTAGCTCAGTGAAAGAATCTGGGGCACTGCAAACAAAAGGATTTTTCTGAACTGTGGCTCATTTGGATATGTAGTTTGTTGAGGGTATAAGATTATATAGTTGAGGGTAAAAGATTACTCAGATTGTTGGATTTTAAAAAGGGAAAAAAATAAGTGTGAAGTCATGCAGTAATCTGAATTTCAGGAGCAGCCATGTCTGTGTGTGACAGAGATGGACTTTTTTGACTACTCAGATCAACGGAGAAGTTTCTTGTTCAAAGTTTACTTTCTATTCTGAGGTTAACTACAATATTAAATATCTAGAAATATTCCATACACTGCTTATGGTACTGTTAGGTTATACTGACAACTCAACTGCTTAGGTTTGAATTCTTTCAACAGTGTTTCGTGTCCAACTGTGCTTCATTTCAGTCATTTTATGTTTGAGACACAGTGAGTTTAAAACCTGCACAGTATTTGAACTTCATCAATCATACACAAAGTACCTTTATCTGTAAAGCTTAAATACTCTGAAATGAGCCAGAATCTTCTCACATGCACAAGTTTAAAATTGAAATAAGCTCATGGCAGAGTTTGCAAATAGAAATAAAGGGAAGATTGAGTATTTAAAAGGAAAGCAAAACTGAGTGTAGTCCAAAATAATTTCAGGATAAAAGGCTTCAGCTGTATAGGATTTTTCCCTTGTATTGCTCTACCAGTCTGATGTCAAAGGAGATTTTTTCTTCATTTAACATAATCATCTTTGAAATGTAACAGTGAAACAAACCATTAGCAAAATGCTGAGCTGTCAGAAGCAATCACTGGTTTTGGATCCAAACAGGGTCCTTTCCCGTCTCCTGAGGTTTCCTAGGGAGGTTCTTTGTGCAGCATCCAATGTTCCAGGGCAGTGTTGCAGCTGAGCAGCTCTGACCTATCCCTCTGCAGAGGCAGCCAGGGCTCCATGTGCAGGTGCTTGTCACTGCCCCACAGACCCCTCAGGCACAGAATCATAAACTGGTTTGTTTTGGGTTGGAAGGGACCTTAAAGATCATCTAGTTCCAACCCCCTGCATAGGCAGGGACACTTCCCACCAGCCCAGGCTGCTCCAAGCCCCATCCAACCTGCCCTTCAGCACTGCCAGGGATGGGGCAGCCACAGCTTCCCTGGGCAACCTGGGCCAGGGTCTCACCACCCTCAGAGTGAAGCTTTTCCTCCCAGTGTCTAACCTAAAACTCCCCTTCTCTGGTTTTAATCCATTCCCCCTGCACAAGCCTTTGTCCCAGGTCCCTCCCTAGCTTTCCTGGAGCCCCTTCAGGCACTGGAAGCTGCTCTAAGGTCTCCCTGGAGCCTTCTCTTCTCCAGGCTGAACACCCCAACTCTCCCAGCCTGGCTCCAGAGCAGAGCTGCTCCAGCCCAAGAATTATCTTTGTGGCCTCCTCTGGACTCTCTTCACTGAGCTCTCTGTCAGTCTGATGCTTTGATACTATGATTTGTTATGGTACTTTTCTTACATATTCACCAGAACTGGGATCCTACCCCAAAACCTCAGACATAAAGACAGTATAAAATATTCATCTAGAAATACATACTACTCTTTTTTATAAATAAATAGACACTGATTCTTATTATTTTGCACACATAAAACTAAATGACTTTGCAGGCTTTTGCAGTGGAATTCTTTATAAAATGGATTATACAACATTCCAAGCACGGAGATAGTGCTGCCTGGATTTTCCCATAGGTGACGTTTGAAGTCAAATTGGGTTGTGACATTAAATAACACCATATGGTGTGTTCATTCCCTGCTGCTCCAACGAGATGCTCAGTGCAGTTCCAGTAGCGTTTTACAAGAGCTGATTGATTTTGGGGTGGGTTGAAGGTTCTCAGAAGTTAGATGTTCTTGGAAAAAAAAAAAATAGAGTGTTTGTCTTTTAAATGCCAGGAGCACATTTGCAAGGGCAGTTTGTGTTAATATAAAACTGGGGGCAGGGCTGTGTGTGTGTGACTGTGTGTGTGTAAAAGCTGTGTCAGATCTGTTGAGAACTGCACTTGGAACAAAACTCTACTTCAGATGATTAACTTTTGGGGACTTGCACAAACTATTTCTGTCCTCCAGGTGTTTTTCTTTCTAAGGGGATGCCAAAAAGCATTAATGCAAACTATCAAAGCTCAAGGAGTTTGCCATTTTTGTCATATTCCTGAACCTTCAAAACTAGAGATGAACACACCTGCAGATACCGACAGGACGTTCCATGCATGTTTTCCAGCATCCTTTCATTTTGATTCTTCCTCTTTTTTTTATTACAGTTCTTTGAGGTTCCATTCGACTCAAACATGAACAGGACAAAAAACAGACCACTGGTTCGAGGACAGATCAGGTAAGGCAGTGCACACCTGCTCCAGCCACAGAGAAATGAGGCTTCATGTTGCTTTTATCTGTCTCCAAGCTTCTCTCTCTCTCAGGAGACGAAAAATAGCTATTGGAGACAAAAGACTTAACAAAGAAATACACCTCTCTGTTCTTTGAGATTATAACTTTCATGTGGGGACTTTGGGTAATCAGATGTCTCGTGACAGCAGAATTTCCACTTTTTTGGTGGATTTATTCATGTGTAACAACTCCCTGCACAAGGTGGTAGGATGCAGCTCCATTTCTCTGAGCTTCTGCATTTGTTTGTAACAACAAATCTTCAAATTTTCACATCTCAGAACAAACAACATTGTAAATTATTTTTAGTGTCCACATTTATCTGTTAGATCCCAGGCTTTTGTTTGGATGGTTGAACTCAGTGATTTTAGAGGTCTTCTCCAACCATTCTGTGATTCTGTGAGTTGAATCTCATGGCAGAGATTGGCAACTCATTTTGTTTTAGTGGTTTTTGTAAGGCACCATCTTGTCTTTGCCTTTGTGACATGTTTAGCAGAAAGATGGGGAGAAAACTCTAAGTGGTGAAGATAAAGTCATAATTTCTTATCGTTTAGTCTCTCAAATGTATTCTATATAATATATATAATATAAATATGTATAAATACATGAGGTCTGGGCATCAAGAAGGCAGGACAAGCTCTTGTCACTGGCGCCCTGGGACAGGACGAGGGGCAATGGATTCAAACTGGAGCCCAGGAAGTTCCACCTCAACGTGAGGAAGAACTTCTTCCCTGTGAGGGTGACAGAGCCCTGGGACAGGCTGCCCTGAGAGGCTGTGGAGGCTCCTTCTCTGGAGACTTTCCAGACCTGTCTGGATGCCTTTCTGAATGACCTGCCCTAGTTTTGGTCCTGCTCTGGCAGGGGGATTGGACTCAATGATCTTCGGAGGTCCCTTCCAACCCCTGACATCCTCTGATCCTTTGATTCGTCATCCTGTACAAATCCCTCACCAACACCAATAAAAGCACCCTGCATCAGCAAAGGGATTCCCTTAGAAAAAATTCCCTCATTCACTCTGTTTTCTGGATTATACATCAGTTTCTCAAAGGCTGTTTTCCAGCTAAAAAAGCAAAGTGCAAAAGAACATCAACAAGAAACTACAACTGATTTGCAAACTAAAACTGAAGGCCTGATTCATAAATGATTCAACAAACAATTTTAGTATTGCATTTCCATGATTCATGCCAAGGATTATTTATAACAAAATTATGTTTTCCCTTAGGCTTCTGTGAACAGTTGGTCCTATTTATTTCTGTGTTTTATCCATCACCTTTGGAGGACTGAAAAAAATGTGATGGATGAAATTACAATAAAATTGAGACAAAATACAAAAGGGAACCTTGGGGGTAAATTCACTCTCACTGTAAATAGTTAGAGTGCTTCAATTAACTTGTTCTGATTTGTTCTCAAAGATGGTGCTTATTACAGGGTTCCTGAGTTGAGTTAATTTTATTTAAAAACATATTTTAGGGACCACTGCAGAGAGGGCATCTGTTACACAGTCAGTAAGTCAGCCTGAAATGTGAAGTTCAGGGGAGCTGCACTTCTGCTGTGCTCCTTTAGCCCTGGAAGGAGGAACACTCATTAGGAAAAAAGTTCATCAGGGGATTTTTGTTATTTTTCTTTTTATCATAATCTACTAGCATGGCTTGCAGTGTTTTTGGAGTCAGAACCATAGCTGGGAAACTTTCTGTCAGCTTTTGATTTAGAGAAAGAACTTTGTTTTATGAATTTCCAGTGTCCTTAAACGAACTTCCCTGTCACATGAATGCACCACAGATTGGCAAAACCATATTTAACGGATTTTCCTACTCCCTTCCCTTCGTATTTGCTTTCACCACAAAATGGTAATGTTGGGGACTTCATGTAATCACTCATCAATCTATCTACCTGACTGTCAACAGCTAATTTAAAGTTCTTTAAAGTGTCACTTACCTTGAATAATGCTGGTCTGGTTCCCTGTAGGCAGTTGAACATGCAGACCTCGACTGGCTTGTTCCTTCTGCGGTGTGCCAGAGGACAATAATCCAGTGCAAGTGATCTAACCTTGTTTTATTTTGCCACATATTCCCTCGTGTTCTTTGAACTCTCTCCTTCCTGGCTGATTAAGTAAAACCCTTAAATGGTTATGCTAAAACTAGTCAAAACCAGACGAGAGAGATGGAAAAATTGTATGTAAGAGACTGGTGTCTTGGCTCTGGGAAGGAAGCCAGAGAGCTTGGGTTATGTACAAAGTTCTTGCCCAAAATTTGTCTGACATTTGAGTTTTGACGTTTTCTTCTTTTTAGCTGCTTCATATCAAGAAAGGTTTGGTGCTTTTTAAATTCTGCTATGTTACAACATCTGTGATAACTAGTGCAAACGAGGCATCATTTTACAATCTGCTTTCATTTTCACTGTATGTAAATATGTTGTGATCTTCCCTCTCCCTTCTCCCTTCTCCCTTTTCCTTTCTTTTCCTTTTCACATAGTCCTTGTTACAGAACTGGTGGTCAGTGTGGCAGTCCTACCAGTTTTTGTGTGCTTCAGTCCTGAGCTTGAGATCCCTTGTGAAGAGTGAGAACGTCATTAACTCTCGGTCATGTTGGTTCACATGGAAGAGCCTTGGAAAGGCTTTTAGTGGAGGCTTTGATGTGAACTTTTGCTCACTGAGAAACTGCACAAAGACCAGTGACAGTTTTTATAGAGGTTGTGGCATCCTGAAGACAGTTCTTAGATGCTTTGAACTTGAGCCAGAGTCAAACTGGTAACTCCCAGTGAGAGGTCCTTGGTGTTACTGAGTCATCCAGACCCTGGATGAGCTGGTGTCTGGTTTAGATAAGCTAATTCATAAAGCTGACTCATTAAGAAATGTTATGCTGTTGTAGAGAAATTATTCCCTTGTGTTTCACGTTGTGGCCTCCACTTGCAGCTTCAGCCCCATGTCTAGTTAGATTTAAGATCAGCTGTCAGTTCTGACTGACCTTGCTGCCAACATTCTATCCTTTCTGTCTTCCTGAAGTCTTTACTTGGAAAAGAACTCTCTCTTGACACCCCTTGGGTGTGCTCATTTCTCTGCATACACAATCAGGTGGTTTCCCAGGTCCCCACATCTGATCCTTTTCTTCAAGTTGCAGAAACTTGCAGTTTTCCTTTGGCACCATTGAGGAACCTCAGTATTTTTCAAGGAAGAGCTCCATGGCTGGGGCTGCACTATGGAGTGTGAACATCACCACAGCCTCTGAGGTCTGGCAGGGGACAGAGGGTATCCTTACCTTGCTGGTGACACTCAAGAAGTGCTTCACTTAGGCAGCTTTAGCCTGATCGTTGCTCCAGGCAGCTCCCTGTGAGCCAGGAACCAGTTCTGCAGAGACTTCTGGAAGGATGGGATTTGGGAAGGCAATTCTCCACCATCCTTTGTGATGTCCATATTGCATCACCTTTCTGGCTGACGCAGTCACCTAGAGGCTTGGTGTCCCTCTGCTGTGTATTTTATATCACTGGGCCTGGACCAAACGATCTACAGGACTCTGCAGAGCTGGGGTCTGCTGGAGGTAGGGCAAGAGAGCATTTACCTGATGTGCCAGCCCCAAACCTGCTGCTGATGCCCCCAGGGAATCTTCTGACACTATTGCTAGAGTGGTGACAAACAGCACCTGATAGTTCATTGACTGCTTGCTTTAAAATGTCCTATTTAATTTGCAAGGCTTGAAAATAATGTTCCCTTTGAGCAATGAGACGTAACCATCCTCATTCTCTATTCAGAGAGTAATCAGAGACATCCTGTTGCAAAAATAACAAGAGTGGACCCAAACACAGCGTGCTGCTAAACACCATCCATCATTCCAGCCTGCCCACATGTCCTCCTCCCTCTTCTGACCCTTCGAGTCTTGTTTGGAAATCCAAACAGCTTGAGATGTTCTTCATACTTTGGCTGCAGTGTTAAACTCATTGAGTGCATTTGTGTTGTGCATTTTAACAGCAGCTGATACTCTTTTTCCTGCCATGAATTGTTCTTTATGTCATTGACAAGGAAAAAATTCATGTGCTCACACAACCTTAGATGTGACTGAAATGGCAGCAGCTTTTCCTAGTTTCCTGTTGGGTATGATTTATTCCCTTGCTTTTTAAGGTAATGGATTTAATTTTCCTGCAGATTAATTTAAATAAATCTCTAGTATTAGCTGCAGTAGCTGAGTGAGCTTAGCTTTGAGGATGACAAGTGTCCTGCTCCATTATAATGTATGAAGTGACAGTTTTGATTGCCCTTCTCCACAGAACTGCACACACTCTTGTTAAAAAGTAGCTGTTTTTATGAACTTACAGTACTGCTGGATCTGCTGTGCTAAGCACTCATAAAAAACTTAATAGTTGTACAGGAACAGTTTTTAATCTTTATGAAAAAAAACAGGCATCAAACAGCACATTCTAAATATCTAATTCATGACCATGTAGACACCTTTCAGTTCTGCTCCCACAGTATTTAGCAATTTGCAACTGTTTTCTGTACCAAGTCCTTCGACTTTGGTCTGAGCAGGAGCTTCAGGGGATCACCTTGGGAGTGGGGCCGGAATTTCTCCCTCACTTTGCCTCCAGGTTTTGTGTCACCCTGGCCAAGAAGCCTCGTCCTGGCAGCATCAGAGGATGGCTCAGGCTGGAAGGGACCTCAGGAGAGCTGTAGACCAACCTCCTGCTCACAACAGGGTCAGCTCTGAGGTCAGATTAGGTTGCTCAGGCTTTATCCACTCTTGTCTCAAAAACTTTCTGTATAGGAATAATATGCTATGGAATTTAATGAGATTCTCCTTAAGGAGAATGTTTGCACTCTCAACTTGTTTTTCCTTGCACATTTAAGAAGTGTGAGTCTACTCACTTGCCAGAAAAGGATATTACACAGCTAATGCTGTGGGTGCTTCATAAGAAAGAAATCGTATTTGGTGAAAATTTTTTCCTCATCACTTATTATTAAGCTCCTCACAAGGAGCTGTGATGAGCTTCCCATTTCTTACAGGCACAGCTGATGGTTATTGCAAGTGATGCAGAGAGTAAAGCTTCTCTTGTTGACATTCCTGAGTGGAGTGTTGCCTTTGGTTAGTTTAAACTATAAGCCAAACTCTTGAGGAATCAGACCAAAAAGAGCTCCTAAGCTAGTCATGTTTCCCACTGATGGCTTCTAGTTATGAATTATAGCTCTAATTGCACACATGTAAGTTGGACATTCATAACCTGATAAAAAATTGCAAACATATCAAACTTTCCCTATTTATTCAAAAGCACATTGCAGCTCAAAGCTAGTTCTGTGTAAAGCTGAGTTTTCCACCCAGTTGCCTGCAGCAAACCTACCAATACATGAGTAGCAAGACCAGCCCATGCTGAAAACATGTGTGTGCATTCAAAAAACCAAAAATCCTCCTGTAATCACTGTTGATAACTCAGTGTAATTAGCTTGATTCTTTGCTTGCTAACACTAATGTAAATCAGGAATGTTTCTACTGATGTTAGTGGAGCTGCACTGGTGGAAGTGAGAGAAAATCCATGTCCTGGGCTTATCCTGAAACCTGCATTAAGTGTTTAGGCAGCCCTGGTCTCAGCCAGCAGTTTAAAACCTCCCCAAGGGTTTCAGTACGACTTCGGTTCCCATTTAAAGCTCAGCCCCTGCTTAGCTGACTGCTCTGCTCCCTTGGGTGGTCATTTCAGACAGGTTTCATTCTACTTAGGTTAAAACAAATAAAACAAAAACTCCATAAATGTAAAGTTCTTCAAGAATAATCATTTTTCAGAGATCAGATGCTCGTTCCCTGCAGGGAAACATTCCAATATTTTGTTTAGAAAATACCTCATATTAAAGGGACTGCCCTGAGATCTTTTTGAATGATAAAAATGTTTCTTTTTTCAGTGGGAGGCTTTCCTCTTGTTTAAACAGCGCACAATTCAAAGCAGACACCACCACAGCAGCCTTTTCAAGCATTTTTTTTTATCCTGCTTGTATTCAGGCTTTATTATTTGAAAACAAGTAAATGCATTCCTTCCCCACCACCACCCTTCTGGCTTCCTTTTTTTTTCCCCACCCTGTGTTTTCCAGGAGCTGTCATTGATTGTGTTTGGTAAACAAGAAATTAAAAAGGCAGCTTTATATTTTTGACATGTACAATTGCTTGTAAAAATGTAGTCCTTGCCTTTTGAACAGCAGGGTATTTTTTATTTTCCTTTCTGACACAACCACATCGTGGAGAGGTAGGGGGAGGGGGGGTTAGAAACCTTGAGGCTAAAACATAGTTTAATGAGAATAAAACCCACATCAAAGGATGGACTAATGGAATGATATAATGCTTACTGTGTCACTTTCCCAAAGGGGATATGGATGACAGTACTTATATTTCAATTATCTATTCACTGCCTGCATAGGATGTTGATTAAATGGTTCTAAGGTATTAGAGTCCTTTTGTAGAACTCACAGAAAAATGGTGATACTGCACATTATCCTCAGATCAAAATGTGTATTAGCAGGAAATTATATAGCTCTAACTACAGATATATTTTGTTTCTTAGGGCAATAAAGAGGGTTGTTTTAATAACTAACATTACATTCAAATTCGTTTCAGTTGAAACGAAGAGGTTGCTGGGTAGGCAGCCCTGGTGCCTCAGCTCCTGCCACAGCTCAATGGGGACATTCCTTTGCAGGCAGCTCTGTTTGGTAAATATAAATCCTGCAGAAACACTTGACCCCTCATGCCTTGCTGTTTTTCAGTTCACCCGAGGGGCCTTTACTGCCAAATTATTTCTCTGAATCTCTAATTGCACCTGGGACAGTTGATAAATCAGGAGTCCATTGTACGTGGCCCCACGTTAGGAAGCATCCCAGATGCTCATGCATAAACCAGGAGTCACGGTGCATTTGGCTAAATAGCTGCTCCATCTGCTTGTGGGGAACACTGTGAAGAGTGATACGGGCTCCTAATGGAGTTGTCTTATCCTCTCATGTCAGCTCCTCACCAGGGGGTAGAGCCCCATGAGCTGGAGGGAACCAAGCTATTGTACACTAATCCTTCCATCTTTGTGTCCAATACCAATGGGCCTCCTGGACATGAGCTGCAACTACTGATTCTTTTATATTTTAACTGGCTAGTGATGAGCCATTTTCTTCAAAGGTGGTACTAAAGTGAGTTTTCCCCCTTGCATTGCACAAACAAGCAAAATTACAGCTTGAAGCCCGAGATCCTTTCCCCAGCTTTTCACTGTGTTCTCCTCCTGGCTCTTCTTCCCATGTCTGTCAAACATTTCAGGTCCGTGTTTGTAAATTTTGACTTAATTCAGTCAAAATCCTCACACTTTGTTCACTGTATTAGTATTGAACCTTATCTGGTTTAACCAGAACAGCATCATTATTCAATGTCTGCCAAGTGTTGTAGGAAATGTCACCACTCAACAAGTCCATTATGGACCTGCCTCTGATTAGAAGCTGCTCTACCCTGAGATCTGTTTACAGTGAGTCATGTTAGAAGTGCATTTCATTCTGAGAAGGACAGAGTTTATCATGTCTTAATACAAGTTATAACTTACACGTTATCAGCTTTGCAAGTCAGATACAAAAGAGGTTTTTCTTACACTTTAATTAGCTGTAGTAACACAGATGCTTGCTCTCCAGTCTTTATGACTAGAAAAGCTGCATTCCTAAAGTTGAGATATGTGGAAAACCTCTTTGATATGTTTAATTTTGTTTTATTTTTTTTTTGCTAGGGAGGTAGAATAACAAGGAATATGATCTTATAAATCATGCTGTAAAGAAGCATAAGCCACAGTGACTCATCTTGCTGCCAGTTTGTGACAGTAATTATGTTGTATTTATATACTGTGATGGTATATGCAGGGGATTTAGGGTTTTTTTTTCCACCAAACTTTTCTAAAATGTAACTCCAGATGCTACCTGTAGATAAACTACCAAAAGTAATGCAAAAAGCCCAGAATAAAACCATCCTCATCATCTTTACCTCTCAGGTGAGACGTAGCAGCTACCTAAGAGCATGCTCTAGAGTTTTAAAATCATATGATTATCAAATGCATCCTTGCAACATTGCAGAGGAATCTGCAGGTAGGCAAGGAAGGATCTGAATTAAATTGCAATTTGACAGGCTTATCTGTCTGATTTATTTTCCACTTAATGGTGTCTGAAGCCTGAGTCTGAATGAAGTCTGAAGCTTCTTGTCTTGATGTCTCTGGATATAGCAAAGAACTTACGCCCTTCATTTTCGTTGCTCCTAGGGATGTATTTAGAGTCAGTGAACCTGTACCATGCATGTCTGGACTGTCTGTCCTCTTTTTTTGAAGAACAGGTGGATAAATACTTCAGTTTTCTCCATCTTAATGAGACTGAGAATGGGCTGGAGACTTCTTTCCCCACTGCTTTCCAGACACTGGCTGAGGGCTCAGCAGAAGCATGTGTTAGATTTAATCAGTCTAAATCACAGACAAATGTTTCTGGAGAGACCATATTATCCATCCTGTTTGTCAGCTGGTCTCTGGTTCTTAAATGAAGAGAGAACTGAGGTTTTTAAATGAAATGAATGGATCACTTCACTGCCAATGCTGGAAGGTTAGGTTTGTTAGGTTAGAGGAAGATTTACTTTAAATATTAGGGGAGGCATTTTCAAATTTACTGTAGGTTTGTCTTGTAAGCACTTTAAAAAAATATTTACGTTTTCATGACTGCAGGGAAGCTGTGAATATTGTTATTCACCCTTTCACTCCTACCTAACAAAGCCATATAACAAGCAGGCTCTGCAGGGTTGCTGCGGGTTGTTATGGTTAGTGCTCTGGTGTGTGTAGGCAGTGTAAGAAGAGCATAAACTTCTTGTAAGTGTGGGTCCTTTTCATTTTTAATTTTTTGCTTCAAGTGAAGTGGCGGGGCCAAATTGGAGTTTCTGCTTAATAACAGAAGGCAGCAGAGTAAGTTGGATTTCTGTCTGAACATGGTATTTGTAAACTGCAAGTCTCCCCAGGGTTTGCTGAGCTATCTCATCCCAGAGCGGTGGTTGCTTTGGTCTCAGTCCTCCGGGCAGACTTTTGAACCTGGGAACACTGAAAGCCCAGACCCTGGCATTGTTTGCATGGAGTTAAGAGTAGTTAAAAATGAGAGGAGGGTATCTTGAGGAGAAAGCTCCATGCTGAGGGTGGGGTTCTCAGTTTCTCCTTTTTTTGGTTGAGTTGAAGTTCCTCTCACCTCACAGCGCGTCTTTGTGGAAACTTTCCACAACATGGATTCAGCCAATTTTGATTTTCACAAGCATAAGGAAGAGATGTGCCCCTTTGGAGATGAAAAGATTATTTTAAATTAGCCGTGTTTGTTTATGGTAGTTTGAAAGTCCCTTACTCTGGCAGGGGAAACACAACATCTGCAGCTTGGATTCCTGAGGAGCAAGGGGAACTAATTGCCTCCAACTTGGTGAATATACAGTGTTGATTATGCTTTTGTACAATAGCCATGCACAGCCATGACAGGGCAGCTTGGGCTCTATGCAGGGGTTGTTTCTTCATGGGGACAGAAATAAATTGATGCAGACACGGGATATTTTATCCTGGTCTGTATTTATTTACACTAAGCACACTTCTGAACGAGGTTTTTAGATCGCAAAGCCAGAGCCCGGTTGCCAATTTAGAGCCAAAACTCAGGAAGGTGACTCCATGAGGAGAGCCAGCCAGCTAGATGTGTTTATCCATCACTGAGCTCCAAATGTGCCAGCTTCTCACTGTGTGACGTTCCTTGGGAGGTGCAGACACCACACGCCTTGAATCCTGCTCACCTTCCCTACTGCTGGTCCAGATGTCATTCAAAACCACATCCAGGTTGGTGCTAATGGGCCTGGCTGAGCCCTGTGGACAAAGGGAAGGTATTAGGGGTGATTTCTTTCAAAGAGATTTGCATTCTAAAGGGGTTTATTTGAGATTCAGATCTGTAAACTCTCCACCTGGAGACACAATGCTAGAGTGTTGAACTCCTGATTTAAGTGTGCTTAAATGCTACCCATTAACCCAGCTCATTAAGCTTTTTGGGAGCACTTAGGAGTTTCATGCCTCCTCTTAACACAGTTGCTTCTCAGCTCAGATTTTGTGTTACAAGTCACTTTTAGAAATTCTCCACTATTTTCCACATTGTGTTTTGCTTTTGGGGAAAAGCACTGTCCCCTCTGAGGTTTTCAACACCTTTGACAGAGTTATTACCAGAAACCAAATCCCAAGCAGCCAGATGCAGAAATATAAGTAGGCAAAAAGTGTGTTCTGGCAATCTTAAAAACTGTGATAACAGCAACACAATTTTGGGGATGAGATACCAGACACCGACAGGATGTAGATAATACTTTGTATCCTGCAAAGACAAATAGTTAATTCAGAAAAAAATAAAAGACTTGAGAATGTTCCCTGTTTGTTTGCAGCTCCTAAAGGACCTCCTGTCAGTCTTCAGTGGTAAATAATAGACAAGTGTGCATTCTGATGTTTGGAGTTGATGGGAAAAAAATGGATTTTCAGTTACAAGTGTAATGTAGTTACACATCTTAGTTTTTAAATACATCATCCTTCACCCCTTACCATGTTATGAACTTGCTCACATGATTTAAAGAGAATAAATTAATACCTATTAAGATATTTCTCAGTGTTTTCCCCCCTAAAATAATACTGTTATAGCTCATTGATATTGTTAAGTTTAATAGATTTCTGATACTTTGCTAGAGGAAGCCTCAAGCAGCAGGTTCTTGGGCTTTTCATCGTGTTCAGGCACAATGTACCTGTGGAAGATGATCTCAAAAGTGAGAGCTTGGGTTGCTTGTGTTTACTAAAGCTTCTCAGTGATGCAGAACCAGATCTGCATGAAAGAAATCAAGAAGTTGAACAATAAGTCCATTCTGCCAATGCTAAAGCAATTTTTTCCTTTAAATTGGAAAAAAAATATGTCTCAGAGACTAATCCAATCTGTCATTGAAAGTTGTAGTTGCATAGAAAAATATTCTGTTAGTCATGCTTTCAGTCCTTGGGAAAAAGGATGTGCTGCTTCAGAAGTTATACTAATTAGGGGTCATAATGTAAAATCTCAAATCTGGGTGTGGATGTGTTTTCTATCAGGTACATCCCCAATCTGTCTGTAGGACTCTTCTGGGGTTCATTCTAATTTCTTTTCAAAAATAATATTAGAATCACTTTAGAAAAGTCGTCAGCGATGAAGCTGCTGATCCAGGCCAATGTTGTTCCAGTTTCAGTTTCCATTAGCATGTTTGTTGTTACTATAGAAATTTTACAGCTGACAATGGTCACGAATATGGTTTTTATTACTAAATATATAAATATACAGCCTGAAAGGATTTGTGTGGAAAGTTAAAATTTCATTTCACTGTTGGTCGACTGCCATCATTCAGTTGTCTGCCACGATTACCGATTGGTTTGGAATGCTCTGTTCCGTACTCTGAGCTTAGAATCCTGGAAGCTCTGGGAGTAGTTTTTTTAACCTCCCATCAAAAATAATTTCAGGGAAGCTACTGTTGCTATTCAGGGGCAAAATGGGCCTTTTGCAGCCTTTTGGCTCATTTTTCCCAGTCAGCTGAGTCTGCAGCACTTGCGCCAGCAGACGACCCCGCTGCCGGTTGCAGGCATCTGTCCATCTGGGGAAGCAGAGCTGGAAATTACACAAATGCAATCCAGATGTGCTTGGAGGAGATGGGTTTGCTTCCCATTACCTAAGTCAGAGGAGCAGGAAGGCTTCTATAAAGTCATCTGCTGTTGGAGAGCGTAACATCCTCAGCTCCTTCTGTCTCTTCCACGCAGGATGGGATTGCCTGGTGTAACTCCTGAGGTTGGTGGCCCTTCATTTTCTTGGTGGGTCTCTAAAAGCTGCTGAGGAGGGTTCAGTGGTTCTTGGGTGCTGATCTTTAAAAAAAAAATACTTTTTTTTTTTTTTAAGTCCTTTGACTGATCTTCCAGCTGAGGGAGGTGACCAAGTCCTAGCTCAGTACCATATGGCAGTTCTGGTGATCACAGGCTCAGCTCCTCCCCTGGGACTGGTTTTCAGCAACTCTTACTGCTCCCTGGCTGCAGGGAATTGAGCAGATGCCAGGAGATGAGCAAAACTGTAAATCAGCAGTTAGGGAGAGTGATGGTTTTCTGCATGGAGTTAGGTGGGTTTGTGCTGGGGGTCACCATGGACACCCTCCTCTATTGACATGACCACAGGCTTTCACAGCCGCAGAAACCCTTAAGGGGACGTGACTTGTTCTTCAGCTTGTGCAACCTCTCGTTGCTGGTGCAAAATTTAAAAACATCAAGCTGATGCTTTTGTCTCAGTTTGTAAGTGGCTTCAGAAGCCTTAATAACTTACTGCTGACCTGGAAAAAATTAGGAAGGAGGGGGCTTCCTCCAGCAGCCTTGTACTGGCGAGTAGTCTGGGGACATTTTTAGTACCTCCAGATTCCAGAAATAATAAGCAACTTATGATGCTTACTCCCAAAATCTGATTTTAATTATGGCTTTGGAGCAGTGTTCATGCCCTGGATTCACAGTACAGCCCACGATGGCAAAATGAGATGGCAGAGATGGGAATCACACTTGGATTCTTTGTCTGCCAAATACCTTCTTCTGAGCTCCCACTATTTTCAGCCCGTCTGTGCGTGAGGCTGGTTCAGGCTGCTCCTCTTCTTGCGACAACAAATTGTTTTGACACTCTATGCAGATGGAGTTGTCTCCCAGAGCAGCAATATTGAAATGAATCCGAGTTGTCAAGTCTCCTCTGCCTTGTCTTGACACTGTTTACCTGCCACTGGGGAAGATGCTGGAGTCAGGGATGATCCAGGACCGGTTCTGTGGGCAGCAGCAGCAGCAAGGGGAGGAAGCCTGGTGGTCCTGCTGGACTTGTGCCTTGAACAAAACAGAAAACTTGACAGATAGAACCAGTTTTTGCCTCATCAAAGAAGAAGTAAAATTGGAATTAGAGAATATAGTCTGTGCAGAATATTTGCTATTATTAAAATCCCATGCAGGGGGAAGTGGCTTGGTTGGGATGTGGAAGCAGCTCTTAAGTAAGTTCTTTCTCTTCCCAGTTTCCTTCTCCACCCCAGCCAAGGCCTGGGTGTGGAGGTTGTGTTTGGGGGAGGTTCAGCCTGGCTGGAGGGGCTCCAAGGGCAGCATTAGGGCTGTGCTCTGCCCTCCACACCCCTCTTCCCCTCCACACTTCAGTCCTCACCATCCTTATGTGGTATCAGCACCGTGGGAGGGGCAGAACAGCTCCCTGCCCCCAGGGCTCAAGGGACAGTTGTCAATAATAACAAGATCTAAGCCAAAACAATCAATCAGGAATTGAAATGTTTCAATCCATTAAGGTGTTCTGTGCTTGCTGCAGCAAAACAATAGCACATTGTTGGTTTGGGTGTGGGGTTTTTTTTAGTTGGCCCTTTTAGAAGTGAGTGATGTTTTTAAAAGGTTTTTGACAGACAGAGAGAGGGCAGAATTTGTTTTATTACCTTTTGTATTAGGCTTTGAATCTCCTTTTTAAATATAAGCACTTAGGAGGCTTCACCTGAAAAATATGCAGGTAGTCTTTAATGGACACTGACATTCAGGCTTAGACTTTTATGTAAATATGTTTTGTGTGCCCAATTGCCCATTAACACAAGGTCACACGTTCAGTTTCTTATGTATTTATGTAACATCTGAACATGAATTGCCTAGAACTGCTGATTGCATGAATGCACCTGTGCAGGATTCCTGCAGGCTTTGTGTCTGCATTTGTGTGTGTGTGTGTCAATATATTCACAGAGATCAGTCAAAACATTTGATGCTGATACAGGAGTTTTCTGTATTTCTAAATATTGGTAGGCTCTGAGAGGGAATTTTGTCTCACTCCTTGATTGTTCTTTCCAGACAATATCTCTTTAAACTTTTCCCCTTTTTAATACTGTTTTTTAAATTGTAGTTCTAACTGTACTTTGGCAGGCATATTCACAAGATGTTTTGCCAAATCAGCATAGAAAAGCATGTGTAGTAGTGATGCTATTGATCTTTATAGACATTAAGCTTGCTAATGCTTCTGTGAAATAGGTAAAATAGTACATTAATTTTATAGATGAGCAGGTGCTTTCATTTGTTTTCCCTTCTCAGTTTTTCCCAGGAACACTGTGAGTCAATAAGTACTATTATCCATGACACTGGAGCCTATTACATAAATACATTTCATGTAGCATCATTATATATATTTAACCAGAAATGTATATGACCAGCAACTAGCAACAGAAAATATGCTGTTGCACATGAATTAAAATAAGCTGCTGTGTTGCCCACAGTCTCTGGCAACAATGCAGTGAGTGAGGGTTCACAGGGATGCCTCGTAGTCTTGTGTGCAAGGGGTGTCTGGATATCACCCACATGGGATTCCTCCTGCTCCCCATTCCCCCCAGCAGCTCGGGGCTGTCTTAGAGCAACCATCCCCAGCCTGAGTGACAGCACCTCTCCTGACACCTGTGGCAGCACAAGCTTTGAGTAGAAGGAGGATGCACTCCTCCTCTGGGATGCTTTCAGCAGATTGTGACTGAGGAGGGGCTGCCAGTGAACTCTGTGGGAAAGAAGTGTCAGCACAACCAGGATGGGTTTGATGATTCACTCTTCAAGTTGAAGTCCTCTGAGAAGTTTGCAGTTGAATGTGAATGTCTCTTAGCACTGTTATTAGGCAGACTTTGGCATGTGCATTCTTAATAAGGCAGAGAGGAGGGACAAGGCAGAACTACCAGTTTTTGATTTTCCTTTAGGAGGTGTCCCATGTGGTGACATACTGGGTATTTAGAGTTGAAATGTGAAGAGAACTCATTTGGCACTTGGAATATTTTTCCAGAGTCTGATTTTAATCAGCCAAATAACTGAAACCAACTCCTCCCAAGAATCCATCATAAAACCTAGTTTCTTACTCAATATGTTTGCTTTCTGAGCAAGCTCCTTGGCCAATTTTCCAAAGGAAGGCCTTTTTTCCCATGGGAGCGACTCCCTTAGCATAAGTGATGGCCCAAGTGAAATGAGACTTGTGTACCAGCCTCTGTCATCAGCCTGCACTTCCTACATGGAATGGTTTCAGGATGAAGGAAACCAGAAGAGACCCCACAGCCACTTCTGACCACCATGTAAGACTTTCCTAGAGTTGGGTTTCCCAAGACTGTCAGTAGAATCATAGAATTATGGAATGGTTTGGGTTGGAAGGGACCTTAAAGATCATCTAGTTCCAGTCTCCCTGCACAGGCAGGGACACCTCCCACCACCCCCGGTTGCTCAAGGCCCCATCCAACCTGGTCCTGAAGACCTCCAGGGATGGAGCAGCCACAACCTTCCTGGGCAACTTGTTCCAGCATCTCACAACCCTCACAGGAAAGAACTTTTTCCTCATGTCCAACCTGAATCTCCCCTCTTTAAGCTTCAAATCATTGCCCCTTGTCCTCTCACCACACACTCATGTAAAAAGCCCCACCCCAGCTTTCTTCTTGGCCCCCTTCAGATATTGGAAAGTTGCTATAAGGTGAAACCTCCTCTTCTCTAGGCTGAACAACCCCAACTCCCTCAGCCTGTCTTCACAGGGTAGCTGCTCCAGCCCTCTGAGCATCCTTGTGGCCTCCTCTGGACACACTTGAGGAGCTCTATGTTCTTCTCATGTTTGGGACTCCAGAACTGGACACAGCACTCCAGGTGGGGTCTCACCAGAGCAGAGTGGAGGGGGAGAACCACCTCTCTCAACAGACTCGCCATGCTTCTTTTGATGGACTACATGATGCACTTCTTTTTTTTGAGCACTTTTGATGACTTTCGGTCCAATGACCCAAGTCACTAGACTGGGTGACAACATGAGGCTGTAGTGGGAGGAGCTGCATGGACGTTAAGTGATGGGGCACATCCTGGGTTGACTTGGCATCACGGCCTTTCTCCTGCTCCAGAGGGGGTTCCTGATCTCCTGTGCTCCCTTGGTGAGATACAGGCAGCCCAGAATGTGCATCAAATCAATGAGCCTCACACCACATGCCTGAATTTTGACAGACCTAATGTGAGCATGGAGAACCATAATGGTCCCTAGAAAACCAGAAACTAGTAGAAATCAGAATACCCCTTTAACTGTTGTGATTTAAACCTAGAGTCAGTCTTCTTACAATAATGGGAGTCACTGAAGAAGAAAAAAACTGCATCAATGACTGAAATCTCTACCTTTTACTCAAATATTCTCTTTCCCAATGAGGAGCTGCTTGTACTTCTCCTAGACCTTATAAACATGGCATTACAAGAGAATGAGCTGAATTTTCCTCTTCCTCATGTCCCACCAAGAAAGCAAGGTCCTAATTTGTGATTGCAGTGTCTTTGTAATGCCAAATAGCACTATAGGGGACAGAAATAACAAAGCTGAATCATCAGATCACAGAGTTTTTTATCTCTGTCAGAGTTCTAGGGGCAGGCACTTGTGAGTTGGACAGTTACTCTTCTAGAAGGATTTTACAGTTCCTTGGTTGCTAAAGAAACACTGAAGAGAAGCAGAAAATCCCATACTTTTTAGGAAGTTTAAAAGTAATATAGTTCAACTGCTTAGGAACAACAGCCATTATAGACTTGATGCCCTCCCCTGAGATCATTAGGATGACCACAGACACTAACCAAACTGCCTCCAGGAGCTTCTTTTTAAAGATGAAAAAAAGAAGGCACTGAGATACCAAGATGTGTTTGCATCTGACAGGATCAGAACAGCTCTTTTGAAGGTCTCAGTCAGGTAACTTCACCAGCTTTTTTGATAAAGCCTCATTGTTTAAAGTTGTTTTGCAATCCCTCACTTGGAGGTGGGGGCAGCACCCAGCTGGTATCAGGGCTGGCACCTCGGGCTGTGGCTGCTGCAGGGAAGTGAGGTGGAAGACACATGAGGTTGGGTTCCACCATGGAGGAGGGCTTTGCAGCCCCAGCCTGTGCCTTCCTTTCTCCTAAGAGAGGCATGAAGGGCTGGTGTCTGCTGCTTCATGACCAACTCATGGTGTGGAGCATGCATTTGAATTGTAGACATGCAGATGAGTCTTCACTCTTGATTGGTGAGAAGGTTGCTCACTGCATTAGGTCAAACTGTGTCCTCATTTCTGTCTGTGAGCCTGGCAGGAGCCATGGTATACAACATGGGTAGCCTGGCCTCGTAGGGTCAAGCTGGGCCTTTCTCACCTCAAGAGTGTGTGTCAGTCTGGTGTTTACCATCTGATGTATTTTCCTCAGGAATCCATCAAGATAAGGTTTGTTTCACCAAACCCATCAGGCTTTCCCTCAGGAGGGGCACCCTCTATGGAGGGCAGCGTCGGCTGGAGTTGGTACATGTTGGGTTTTGCTGCCTTGCTGCAGAAGAGCAGCAGTAGCTGCAAAACCAGAGGGCACAGCACCCTCTGGCTCCTTTAACAGTACACATTTTATAGATCTCATTGTCAATGGATGGCAGTGATGTCCCCTGCCTCTCTTCCTGGTAGGTTGGTGGCATCAAGACTGGTAGTGCCACAGCATAGATGGGCTCTGCACACCCTCTGTGACCCCGAGTCTGGTGATGGTCTTGAAAAGCTGGATAAAATAACTCAGTCAATTCAATTTAAATTGAAGGCAGATCTGTTGTGTGAGATTTGCTCATAGAATCACTGGGATTGGAAGGGACCTCTGAAGATCAGCAAGTCCAGCCCCCCTGCTGCAGCAGGAGCACCCAGGGCAGGTCACACAGGAGCGTGTCCAGATGGGTCTTGGAAGTCTCCAGAGAAGGAGCCTCCACAACTTCTCTGGGCAGCCCATCCCAGGACTCTGTCAGCCTCACAATAAAGAAGTTTTTCCTCATGTTGAGGTGGAACTTCCTGTGCTCTAGTTTGTGCCCCTTGCCCCTCATCCTGTCACAGGCACCACTGAACAGAGACTGGCCCTTCCACCTTGACACTCACCCTGCAGATATCTGTGAATAAGGTCCCCTCTTAGTCTTCTCTAGACTGAACAGCCCCAGATCTCTCAGCCTTTCCTCATCAGGCAGGTGTTCCAGTCCCTTCATCACCCTTGTAGCCTCCATTGGACTCTTTCCAGCACATCCCTGTCCCTCTGGAACTGGGGAGCCCAGAACTGGTCACAACACTCCAGTGAGGTCTTACTAGGGCAGACAAGAGGGGGAGGAGAACCTCCCTTCCCCTTGCCCCTCATCCTGTCACAGGCACCACTGAACAGAGACTGGCCCTTCCACCTTGACACTCACCCTGCAGATATCTGTGAATAAGGTCCCCTCTTAGTCTTCTCTAGACTGAACAGCCCCAGATCTCTCTCTGCCTTTCCTCATCAGGCAGGTGTTCCAGTCCCTTCCTCACCCTTGTAGCCTCCATTGGACTCTTTCCAGCACATCCCTGTCCCTCTGGAACTGGGGAGCCCAGAACTGGTCACAACACTCCAGTGAGGTCTTACTAGGGCAGACAAGAGGGGGAGGAGAACCTCCCTTGACCTGCTGGCCACACATTGGCTCTCTTGCCCAAAAGGGCACTTTGCTGCCCCATGGATAACTTGTTGTCCACCAGGACCTCAAAGTCCTTTTGCATGAGGCTGCTTTCTAGCAGTTCAACCCCTAATCTCTACTGGTGCATGGTGTTCTTTCTCCCCAGGTGCAGGACTCTACACTTATGCTTGTTTAAGTTCTTCCTGTTCTTTAGGCCCTCCATCCATATTGGCCCAACAAAGGTCTTAAAATTTTTTGCTGATAAACCTCCCATAAAATTCATCCCCACCAGCAAATTTTACTTATGGGGGTTGGAGCAGTGCTTGCAACACATATTGTAGGGTTACAGCTTGGCCAGAGGGCAGAGTCTCCATAGAACACAAAAGCTGCATAGTTCTCAATTAGACAAAAGGTGTAAAGCTGAACTTCATACGGAGACGTTTGTTGTAAGCCACAAATTTTCTGCTCTTATATGCATGGCTGGAAGTGTGTATTTAGCCACGTGGGTTATTAAAAGCAACTCAGTTAATGACGTGTTCCTTCCTTCCAGAGGTCTCCCCCACCACATAATTTTTAGTGGCATTTAGTTCTACGTTTCCATCATCCCAAGCACCCTAGAGCCAGAACATGTGAAGAGATCTCCACACCTGCTGATCTGGTGCAAGGGAACACAAACAAAGCTTCCTTGGGGCTGCATCTCAGTGCTGCCTGGGAGGGGTGTTCTAGTAGCCAAACAAAAAAACCTTGTTCGTCCAAGCTGGATGGTTATTGTTACAGAATCATAGAATTGTTTTGGTTGGAAATGACTTTTGAGATTGTCCAATCCAACTGTTCCCCCAGCACTGCCAAATCAGCCACTGCCCCATATTCCTCAGCACCATCTCCAGGGCTTGGAAACCCCTCCAGGGATGGGGACTCCACCCCTGCCCTGGGCAGCCCAGGCCAGGGCCAGACAACCCTTTTGATGGAGAAATTATTCCCAATATCCAATCTCAACCTCCCCTGGCACAACTTGAGGACATTTTCTCTTCTATCACTTGTTCCATGGGAGAAGAGACTGACCCCCTTGGCTCCAGCCTCCTCTCAGGCAGTTGCAGAGCCAGAGGGTCTCTCCCTCAGCCTTTTCCAGGCTGAACACCCTCAGCTCCCTCAGCTGCTCCTTGGAAGGTTTGTGCTCCAGACCCAAGGGTTACAAAGCTTCAGCCACTTTCTCACAGATTTTTAACAGTAATTTCCATCCTTCCTCAAGCTCTTAGCTGATGCACAGTAGAAAGCAACAGAAATAATTTGCTGTTTTATCATTTGCTGCTCTTGCCCAAACTTAAAATATCTTCACTTAATTCCAGGCTCGCTTAAGAAATAATTAGTTTTAATTTTAGTTCCCTTGCCAGAATTGCTTTGGTGTGCTAGCCCTGCTTAGCACAGTGCCTAAGCTAAATGGGAATGTAGAAAATTCAGCCTTTTTTCAGTAAAGCTAAAAAGTACTTTATTCCTATTGATGTAGTTTCAAAATGATTGAACGTGCTCCCTTCCTCCTAAATGCTTCCTCATGTTGTGTCTAACCCCCTTGCATTTCAGTCAAAGGATCCCTTGGATAATTGCAATCAATTAAAAATCTGACAAGCTACAAGCATTCTCGTTCACTCTAAACCCTGAGTGCTTTTTCCAGAGGTCAAAATTTACCAAGATTAAACTAAAAGAGAAAGAAGGGCTGGTGACCTGCTTAGGTTGAGTTTATTTGCTGAGCAGAGGGAGCCCAGCAGTGAGGATCACCTGAAGTTGCAAATCTGCCCTTAGGGAGGGGTGGGGGGGTCAAATGGGGAGATTTGGGCAGGTAAAAAAATGACAAAAATCCAATTTTAGGTTTTGGGAGGAGGCAAAAGGAGGGGGGCAGCAGCTGTTCTTTCAGGCAGGCTGTTTTGCTCAGTGTGTGTCTCCTGCTCTGCCCGCAGCCCCCTGCTCGCCGTCTGCTTCGCTGCCTCCTGCGGAGTCCCAGGGATTGCCCTGCTGACACTGGGAGTAAACCCCCTCACCGGGGCCCTGGGAGCCTTCAACATTTTCTTGTACACGTGTTGTTACACCCCCATGAAGAGAATGAGCATTGCCAACACGTGGGTGGGAGCTGTGGTCGGTGCCATTCCCCCCGTCATGGGCTGGACGGCAGCTACTGGGAGTCTGGATGCTGGTGAGTACAGACCCTGCAGAGCAGCCATCAGCACTGCCTTTGGGAGGGCTGGAAGGACCTACTCAAAAGAGTCATAGGATCATTAAGGTTGGAAGGAACCTCGAAGATCATCTAGTTCCACCCCCCTGCCATGAGCAGGGAACCCAACCACTAGATCAGGCTGCACAAACCCTCCTCCAACCTGGCCTTAAAAACCTCCAGGGATGGGGCATCAACAACCTCCCTGGGCAACCCATCCCAGTTCCTCACCACCCTGATAGTGAAGAATTTCTTCCTAATATCTGACCTAAATCTCCCTTCTCTCAGTTTAAAACCATGACCCCTTGTCCTATCACTATCTTCTCTGATGAAAAGTCCCTCCCCAGCTTTCCTGGAGCCCCTTCAGGCACTGGAAGCTCCTCTACGGTCTTCCCAGACCCTTCTCTTCTCCAGGCTGAACACCCCAACTCTCCCAGCCTGTCTCCAGAGCAGAGCTGCTCCAGCCCTCCCAGCATCTTGGTGGCCCTTCTCTAGACCATCTCCAACAGGTCTGTATCTTTCTTGTGCTGAGGGCCCCAGAGCTGGACACAGTATTCCAGGTGGGGTCTCACCAGAATGGAGCAGGCAGTAAAGCTCCTCCTTAATGCTTGTTGACCTGGTACTGCTTCAAAAGTAGGTAGATTCTGCTGACTGCCCTGCCAGTGTGTTACAGTGTGGTGCCATGAGGACTGGAGAAGTAGATCTGATTGTATCATTCTCTTTATGAGGGCATTTCAGGGGCAAACAGGAGCTGTCCTGTTGAATCTGTGGTTAGGGCATCTTAAAAAAAAAAGCTAGACATAAACCAGTGTCCTTAGGGTTCACGTGGAAGAAAATGTGATGTAATTTCAGGATTAAAACCATACCCACTTGCAAGTCAGGAGCTTTCAGCTGGAAAATTCCCAGATGTGTTTATTACTGTCTTTCCACAAGCCAGAAAATATCCTAGGAAGATTAATTTATTGCTGTATTTCTTAATTGCCCACTTCTAAACTCTAAGTTACAAATGTCCCTTCTTCCCCTCCTTGAAAAGCAAACGAAGACTTCTATTTTAGTAACTGTGAACCATTTTTACATCCCTCATAAAACACTGATCTCTTCAGCAGCTAAACTCTGACACAGTCAGGGCTTGTTTTTCCTGCCAGTTAGAAACTTAAGAATCCAAGTGGCTCCACATCTTCTCTATTCTGAAGAAACTAATGTAGTTCAATTAACAGGTCTGTTAAGAATTTTTTAGCACACACTCATCCCACAGCGGGGCATATTTAAGGCTGGAATAATACTTTAAACAACAAGGCTTTGAACCAGAAATGACCAGAATCTGTGCAAAATCCATAGCACGCCGTTCTTCATTTCTGCTGCACACTTCCCATAAAAGTCTGAGTTGGCTTTGAGGATGCATGTTCTGATACAGATCTAATCCAGAGCTAGGGTGAAGGGCTTTGTGGGGTTTTTTAAAACATGTGTAGTACTTCTATACAAACATTTATGTCTCTGAAAGCTTTTTTTTCCCCTTATGTTTAGAGCTATAAATGATATGGATCTATTTGTATAGGGTCTCAGTCTAAGGAGTGCATAACTGACATCATTAGAAGCTCTGTGTTTCTAAAGGGAATGTTTTCAAAACTCAAAATATGTCTTTTTCACTGAATCATTCTGGCTGTAGTTGCCTAGATCTTGGAAGTTGCTGTTCAGGGGTGACTGTGTTGGTTTTGGCATCTCTTCTCAGAGTTGATGTTAGAAGATGACCCTCATGTGCCTGTGCTTCACCTGCAAAGTCCAGCCTGGAGCAGCAGGAGCAAAGAGCTCTGCCTCACCAAAAGCCTTTGCTCTAGTGGCTGTCACAGCTCAGATTTTCACCCCTGGCTTTCAACTGGCAGCTAAACTCTTGCAGCTGATGCCCAGCACATTTAAGTAAACTGGCACTGGTTTTGGTGATCCTTAATTTGTCAAGTTACAACTTGCTCTTCCAGACCTGCTTGGCAAAGAGCTAAGCTGTCCCTGTACTGCAGGCAGGGCAGGGGGCAGAGAGCACCACCTTTGTTCCAAGAAAGCTCTTCCTCCCTAATGTGCCACTGAGATGTGGTTGCCAGCTCTGCTGTGGAGGGAACAATCTCTGGCAGTGATGCCATCAGTGGAGGTTTATAACTTTAAACCACCTGAGCAGACTTTGCCCAGAAGATTATTATCTGCACTAGTGTGTAACCTGGTGTTGTTCTGTTCGTTCTGGACAACTAAAACTTTCTCCAGTCACCTCCTAGTCTGTGCCAGTGAGGCCAGGAAGCTGGTTTAACAGTGAGAGAACTGTTACTGAGCTGATACTGATCTTTGTAATGAAACACACCTGGGGACTCCTGCTCCTGAACATGGTGACCTGAATGTAATGTGGTTGTGCATCTCAGTGTTAGAAAAAAAAAACAAACGAAAACAAAAAAAACATAGAAAACCCCTCCAACACCTTTAAAAAGGAAAGACAAATAGAAGAAAAGGATTGCACACTGTGATTTTGAGTGTTAAACGTTCTGCTGTTGCAAAGGAGGTTTCACACAGGCTGCAGACCTGCATCTCTTCTCTGACCAGGCCTACCCACCGGTGTTGAACTCATTAATAATGTGTAATTAGCTTGGAGACTTAACCTAGTTTTTTGTAGAGGTGTGAGAATGCATTTGCACCTCGTTTAAAAAAAAAAAAAAAAAAGGAAAAAAAAAAGATTGATCACTCCACTCAATAACAAAGAGGAATGTGAAGGAAGGGAGTTAGGAAACTAATGAGAAGGAAGGTTCTCACCACTTAACTGCTGGCTTTTTGAGTTTACATTTCCTTTGGAAATTTTTTTCTCCTTGTAATCTTCTCACAACAGCCACATTGTTGCTCATGTTGCTGGTTGTAGGGAAAAGTGTAGACTTTTCATTACCATTTGAGGGGGGTAACCAAGTGTTCCAGGTCCTGTGTGGCTCCCCAGGACCTGTGTTTGCACACCCTGACATGGAAGGGGCTCCGTAACATCCCTGGCTGGGTCAGAGCTGGTCCTGTGAGCTGCCCTTGCTTGTTTGAGACAGTTGGAGATTATTCCTAATTTCTGATTCCAGAGATTGGAGCAGCCTTGTTTTCATTTGTCTTTGTTTTATCTGTAGCTTCAATTAAAAGGTTAATATCTTGACAGTTTCTTGCACAAGAAATAAATTTCACATCATTGCAGATAAAGAACTGGGACCCTTCTATTTCCAGTGATGCAAAGAGTTGCTTTTATTTCTTCTGCTGCACATCTTTTTCAGATCTTGCAGTGATTCCCAGTGATGCTTGCATTCATTTCTGCCCCAATAGTAACTTTAATTATATGCTCTAAAACCTGATTGGAAATCCTGCCCCAACCCTGGATTTTGTGCCAGCATAATTTAGTGAAAACCTCACCTTTCAAAAGAGAAAGATAAGATTATCTCTGGGAAGATGTGGAATTCTTTGTTGTGGGTTTGGGGGGTTTTGCGGTTGTTGCTTGTTTTTTTTAATGGCAGCTGTTTGAAACTGATGAAAGATCAGGAATGTTAACATTTCCTCACTGGGGGAGCCTAGTGCAGGTGAGATGGTCAAAGGTGCGTGATAAAAGTAATTTATCACATGGATATCACTACCACATATCTGGTGTATTTATGCAGAACTGAACTGCCAGTGATTTGCAGTAACACGTTTGCTTCCTTGAAAGCAGATTTCATTGCTCCTTTGTGGTACTATTTATTTCCAAAGGGATTTGTTTTCCTAGTAAATCTTGACGCCTTCACATTATTTCTCCTGATTTTACAGAGGAAAGATGAACAGGAAAATAATGACACTTACTTAAAGCCCTAAGTGGCAGCATGAAGACAGGAAAAAGAGGCAAAGCTCTGCAGAGTGTCCTGCTCTGTGCTGGATCCTCCTCTGGAGCAGGATCCACATGCAGGAAGCTCCTGGCCCTGCCAGGCTGCTGTGGAGCCTGTGTACAGACAACTTTAGGAAGGAGCAGAGCTATTTGTTTGGCATGCAACAGGCACAACCTGTGCAGGCTTTAAATTACCCTCGTGTTGTTGGTCTTTGTCCCCAGACTAATTCCCCAGCTTGCTTGTTAGAAATGTTTGTTGTCAATTTAAACTTACTATTTCTAGTTAACAGAACAACTGAAGCTGAGCTGAACATTCCCAAGTGCCACGGCCCATATTTTGCCTTACACATTTTCTGCCTCTTCTGCCAACCATCCTGTGCTTATGCCCTGAGGACTTGATCCCAGCCTGGGAGCAGTGGGGGTGTCTTGGAGCAGTGGGGGTGTCTTGGAGCAGAGCAATCCAGCACCACCGTGTTCATAGAAACCACCCAGCTAGATGGAAGTGACAAGCAGGGGTCCTCAACATAATATGCTTATCAGTTAAGGGGATTTATTCTGAGTAGGTGGCAGTGGCAGAGCAGATAACAGCCCTGACAGGATAGCAGACATTACAGACCCATGGTGGCCTGGAGCCATAGGTATTACTGCATCAAAGAATGTTTATCTCAAGAGACTATTTAGTTTATCTCAGATGCTCCACTTTTGGTCTCTTTCCTGAAAGACATCTTGTACTGATTTTCATTCATTTTCTGAAATTTAAATAATTCCCGGGGCTATGGAATTTATAGACTGAGTATCCATTGTAATCATGTGGAGGCTGATTTTTAAATTGCCTTGACTTTGTAATTCAAATTGTGTTGTATGGTACACATTAATTATGTCAGCCAACATCTATTTACAAACGGGGATTTAAAACGGGCCGTTCTTATCAGCTGGTGACATTTGGCAGATGGATGGTTTCAGTAACAAAAAAAAAGAGAATAGGGGAAGGGGGGGGCTGTCCCCAACCTGTCAATGGCTGGAGTCTCTCATACCTTTCCTGATGTAGCACTTGTCTGCCAGGAGGAGGAAAAGCAAAGCAACAGCTTAATTGCATGCAAAATAAGCTTGGAGATTATTGTGTCCCTTCCCCTTAAGCACTTGGAGCTTTCAGGGCCCCTTGATGTGTGAGCAGGTCTGGGAGCCCACCCGAGCAGGGCAGCCCCAGGATCTGGGTATAAACTCCTTGTAGTAAACTCAGGTTTTTAGGGTTTCATTTCTCAGATGAAAGTTGAGAGAATCAGTGGTCTGGTCTAGAGGAAACAGAGGTATTTGTGTCACTGACATATGAGAATTGCAAGTTGGGGGCCAAGAGTTGGGGGTAAAAACCAAGGTAGAGGGACAATACCAGTAAGCAGCTGGTCTGAATTTAGGACAAAAGCCAGTGGGCTGTTTCCCCCACACACACACACCCCGTCCATCTTCACAGGAGACAAAAGACATGGCAGTTCCACCACTGGGGCACCTGGGGGTCTGGCCCCAGGAATTCACAGGCAATGCACCCTTACCTTACCCAGTTCTCTGCCCCAAGCAGGGCTGGTGGGGCCCCAGGAGGAGCTGGGGCTGTGCAGCAGCCCCTGGGCCCCAGGTGGGAGACACAGCACCCCCAGGAGAAGGACAACCAGGAGACATTCCCACCCTCACGCTAGGTGGGAACCCTGGAATATGCAGCTGATGAGGAGCCCCTGCCTGGCTCTGCAGGTTTGCAATCCTCTGCTGAGTCTGGTTCTTTGGCAGATACTTCCTAAACGTATTTGCACATAACGACTGATCTGTGCAAATGCAGGATTTTCATCCTACCCAACAGGCCCACTTTTTTTATGGTGTGTGTTGCTGGGGTTATTAGCTAAGAGGAATTATGTCTGGCGTTGTTTTTCTCAACCTTGCCTGTATAATGAAAGGTGTTTCCCTGTGAGGCTTTTGTCTGTAAAAGCTGGTGTGTGTCATACAGAAAGTGTGCATGCCTGCTTACCCATCAGCACCCAGCTTTCCTCTGCATGGTGAGTGTATCTGAGGACATCTGGTTTGTGCCTGGGGAAGGCAGTGGCCAGGAACACTCCCTCGAGGTGAAAATCCCCACTGCCAACTTCATTTCCCATTCGTGGTGGACACAAGGATCGTCCTTTTGTTTTGCAGACAAGCCATAGACACAACCAACATCCCCTTCCCTTTATGTGCTGCAGCAGAGCAGTCTATCCAGCCCAGAGACGCTCCTGTTCCACAAGCCTTTTGTGCCACCTTTCAAAAGGAACAACTATTGAAACCCATGACCATGAAGCTTTTGAGTCTCCCAGTGTTTTCCTCCTTGCCCTTGGTTTACATGACCTTGAAGCCACACAATTAGGGCCTTGCACTGACAGCCGGGACCATTGTTTGCAGCCCAGAGACCTTGTGCAAAGCTTTAGAAGCAAAACTTCTCCCTTTTTCCTTCCCAAGGCTGCTGAGCAGCTCACGTGGCATCTGACACAAGCAGCAGCATCTGCTTTTGTTTTCCCGTGGAAGGGCTGGTTGTTGTCTTGCTGTGGTGCTAATGTAGGAAATACCAGGGCAGTAAACCAGGGGGGAATTGCATCAGTTTGGTTAAGGTTTGTGACTAGATAATTCCCAAATGTCTTTGTGTTTGAGAAGGCTTCATAATCACCAATGAAGATGTAAATTCTGTAGAGCTAATCCCTTTCCTACTCCCAAAGGCAATGGGGAAAATTAAATAGTAGGTAACATATTTCCTCAGCAGTGATTGCATCAGGGCAGTATCTTGAACTCTTGTAACTGGAGGCCAGTTGATTTGCCCAAATAATCATTTTCCATCACTGAAACAAACTGAAGATAGTGCTGACTGCACCATCCAGATCTCCTTCACACACAGAATGTGCCACCACCAGCTTAACAAACCAGCCTCTACATATCAGGACACCAAGCTGTGTTATGGACATGACTCTGCAAACCACTCTGAATATTTGTACCAACTCCCCCAAATAATATTTTGAGTGTTTAATATTACCTTGAATCCACAGTGGTCAACAAGGCTTTGATAAGACTTTGAAGTCTTTCTTTACCCCCAGAATTGCTGCAGATTTGGAAATGTCAGGGCAAGGATACTGAGTTAAACAAGCACAAAATAAAATACAGAAGGTAAAAGCTTTGGGGATGTACCCAGGACGTTTCCTGTGAGCGTGACACCCTGTGCAGGACCACAGTGCAGAGTTTTGGACTGGTTATGTTAAATTTCCTGTGGAAAAGGTGAAAAATATGGTCTGAGACAGCACGGTTGCTCACAAGCAGGTGGATACAGCTGCACCAAGTCAAGTCTCTGAGCTCTAATCTACCTTGTCTGGATTAAAGACGAGTAATTTGTTCAACATCTTTGCAGGGAGGAGAGCCAGTCGTGCGCTGCCGACTGAGCCGTGTGTGGTTGTTTCCTGCCTATGATCCATTAAAGGCTGAGCTTAGACTAGCAAAGCCTTCCCCTTCTGGCAGCAGCCAAACTCACACCAGTTTCCTAGAGACAAAAGGCCAGTGCTTTCCTTTAATAAGTCAGGGAGCTACCAAGACCAAGGTCTGGAAATAATTTAAAAATTCCTTCACATTATTCAAGGCAGAAGAATTACTAAAATTGTGCTTTAAGCAAAACAACATTCTTAGGTTGCCAAGGCAGTAAACACCAGCTTTGGGAAATGCAGTAAGATTTCAACATCTGTTTCGGAGCTGATATTTTAACCATTCCATGTTTATTTTAATGCCTGGTTGGCCAATTCCCAGCCATACATATGCAGCACCAAAGGGAAGACAGAAGGAGCGAATCCCTTCTGGAATTGATGCTACAGATCAGCTCCCCCTTTATTTTTATTTTCCTTTTATTGATGAGGTAAATGTGTGATTGTCCTGCTAGAGCTTGCAAGTGATACCAGAGGTTTGCAGAACACTGTGTACAGGGGAGGCACTTGTGGGTATTCTGAAGAGCAATGAGAAGGGTAAGAAGAAAGAAGCTGTTCATCTCCAGTGTGTTTTCAGGAACACAGTGTTGACACAGCAACCTCTGTAGATAACCTTGGACATGTTTGCCTCAACTTGTGCAGACAGGCCCATGTTCATCTGCCTCCCTGGGCTGGTAGGACTCCAGCTGGCCCTGCTCCACAGGCTGGGGCTCCCACTGACACATGCTGTGCTCCAGCCTGGGCCATCTTGTAGCTCAAGTCCTTTTCTGCCCTGGAAGAACTTGCCTTCAGAAATGGGTTTTTTTGAGAGTTTCAACTGGATCATCCCAAACTGTCTTGCCTGGTTTAAGGCAGACAGCTGAAATAATTCAGCTGCAGGTAAAATCATCACTACTGCTCCATGTGCCAACAGTACCTGTATGAAGCTCTTTGATGATGAAAGGCATTGCCAGCATGAGAGAGGTGTATTTCAAACCAGTGCTTTAGAGAGTTGCATCCTCAGCACGAGACAGCCAGGCAGGATCCAAACATGACTTCTGACCTTTAGTAGGGGAGAAAATAGGTTTGCAATCCTCAGGTTGCTTTACATGGATTAATTAGTTGTCTCAGAACAGTGTTTCCAGTACAATTTCTGTCAGCATCATCAGCTCAGCAGTGAATGTGCCCACTCATTCTTGAGTAGGTGATGTATGGACTTGAGCAGACTCTGGATCCTTCACAAGGCATGAGTAGTTTGGGGGACTCATACTAAGGTCTTGAGCTTTTTGTCCCTGGGTCACTGATCCCAGCACAAGCCCAGGATGGACAGGACAAGAAGCTCTTGCTACCTGCTCTGCTGTCATCTCCACTCATTAACCAGTGGTCAGAGTTCAAGCCCCACACCCTAAAACCCATCTTGCAGTTTCCTGCTCTTACATGCTCTTCTTAGCAGAGAGGCCAAGGACTCCACAAACTCAGGCACTTACATTGCTCCCTTGCCTGAGATTTGGACCATCCAGCCAACGAGGTCATTATAAATTGCTTGAAAAGGAATAAAGTGTGAAATTTTAATCAAAGTTGAGAGGTCTGGCATGACCTTCTTGACACCATGAAGAGCGTACCTTCAGAGAGGGATGCTTCTTGCTCTTGCAATTGCTCTTGCAATTCTGAAAATTAGAGTGCCAGCTACTGTGGTTTGCAAGCCTGAAATCACTAGTTCCCCTTGGAAGTCTCATCTCACAATTACTTCCAAGTCCTACCCAAATTTATTGAGCCTTAAAACATCTTACCAAGCAGTTTCCGAGAGACTGTGGAATTTAATGTCCTGTTTGTTTTAGGAGAAGTGCAAGGCTCAGTGTTTTACTAGAGAAAAATATATTTGCAGAAAGAAAGAACCATTTTCTACCTTCTTCAACTCCAGCTGACATTTTGGCTTTATCTTAGATAATAAAATAAAAATCTCAGCTTGTTCTTGTTTATTAAAAAGAAGATACATTATTACTATTTAAACACTTCTAAAAGAATTTGAGAAATAATAGCTTAACCTTAAAATTCATGATGAATGGTAAAACCTGTTATTTTGTCTTTAACTCTGTGGATGCTGTAAGATTTGCCTGGCTGTCTGCAGTCCTGTAACTTTTCAGTTTATTTAAGTGAGCACAAAGTAATTAAACAACAGTAACGCAACATGAAAACGTTTTATACCTGTTTTGCACGCAAGAGTGAAAGGTTACTAGAGACCTGGGTCCTGTTTGCCTCCGTAGACTTAGTTTTTTCCCCAAAATCAAACAGGACTCGTCTGCCAAGTTATCAGGATTTGGAAGTGTCTGCTCTCAGCTGCCCCAGGCTCTCACACCTGGAGAGGTAAGGAGTTTGGAAGTGGTCAGAAGTGAGCTGAACCTGCAGCTATTGAAAATGTGGCCAAAAAAGGGTCAAAAAGTTTGGGACATCTGGGAACCAGCTACTAGTGGTCTTGAAATATATAAAGAAAAGGTTTTCCAGGTGCCACGGAGGAGCCCAAGGGCTGCAGGGTCCCTGGGTGCTGCCTGTGTCCCACTGCCACCCCCCCCGGCTCTGCCCACAGCTGCCTTGGCTTTTGCAAACTCCCTGCCAGCTCCACGTGCTACAGCTGAGAACAACCTCATCTGCTCTTCACTTAATTACAAACTCTGTAGAGAAAAAGGAGATTTGCATTGATTAAACTAAGTTCCCAAACTGTTGGGAACAGCATGGAAGCAGCAGAGTAGACTCCACTATTTTTAACCAAGTAATTCTCCAGAGTTAGTCTCGCTGTAATATTGCTTAAAAACACTGCTGACCTAATTATGACATAGCTAACATTCATCTAGTAATTAATGAGTATTACAATGTCTGCTCTGGGCTCGACAGGGTTCCTGCTGTGGGCTCATTTGATGCTGCACCCTGTGCTGGGCTTTGCAAGGCATCAGCCTGACGTGACACGTAAAAGTCTCTTGGCAACCCGACAGGCTCAGCCTGGACAGAGATTACAGGATGGCCAAGGCACATGGGGAACTAACACAAAGATTGGGTCAGTTCAGACCCTCATAATGGCCTATTAAATTGTTTTACTGTTCAGCTTCTCTGTAAAATATCAATTATCTCAATGGTTGTAATGTAATCAAAGTAATTAAATTCCAAAGGCTTGCATGTAAAAACCAGAGCTTCGTAAACAGGAATCCAGCCTCGAGTAGTTTAGTTGGTCTGTTTGTGTTAAAAGTTTCTCCAGACGACTTTCTTCTTTCTTTTTAATGGTGCTATAGTTAGAGAACTGTTAAAGGTTTTGGTGTGTTTGAGGTTTAGGGTGTGTTTTGAGCTTGGCTGCACAGTTGAAGAAGCAAAGCCCATGATCCAGCTGCAGCACGGGGACCCGGCGGGTCCATGGGAAGCAGGAGCAGCCTCAGCCCCCCAGTCCTGCTCCCAGCTCCAGCTGCTCACATTTCCTCACCTGGTGGATCATGGGAGCTTCACTCTCCTTGAATTATAAAAAACTGACAATCTGCTGTCTCCACAGCACTTCAGATGTGAAACTTGAAAAATATTCCTACCTTTGGTTTCTCTTGCCTCCGGTGACATGTTTTACAAGACCAGGAAAAAGCTGAAGGATGACGTAGTACAAGAACATTTTCCCCATCATTTCTCCTGGTGCAGGGAGAGCTGCTCCTGGATTAAATGTTATTTCCCTTATTTCGGTACAGCTGCTCCTTTAGGTTTTAGCAGAACTGAACCAAATCCTACTTTGTTAGGGCCAAATTTACTTTTGTTGCCATGATTTTCCAAATTAAGGGTAATTTTGGGGTGCACTGTTTCAAGCCATCCTCAAAGTTTCCGATTTAGAAAAGATGCCAAACATCCCCACCCTGAAATTTGACTTCAGTAGGATCAGGTGGCAGGATTTGCACAAGTTTTGAGCCATAGTCCAGGAAATCATTTGTTATTTGTAGCAGGCAATGTTGTTCTGGAAGCTGCACACCCAGTACAGGAGCATCTATCTCCATCCTTCATGGAACTGACTTTCAGAGGTGTGTCCTCACCTCGTGGAGTATTTGTTGCTTGTTTGAAAAAGCAATGAGACACGTCTTTTATGCTCTGACTGGACCTTGCAAGTGACTGGGAGCCTGTAATGTGTAATGTGTAATGGGCTATTCCTGCACTGGTTGGCAAGGTAGAGCCAAAAAAATGCTCTTCTACCAACTTAGATTATTAGTTGGATGACAACACCAGTGTAAGGCATGAAGCAGAGCTGCACAGCCCTGAGGAACATCCAGCCAGAAAAGATGGGGAGAAGGCACCAACCATGAAGAAGTTCCAAGGAGACAGAGACTTAGTCTTTGTTAGAGCCTGAACAGCCCCTAGGGATGAAGTGAGAGCTTGGGGAAGAATTTAAATACATTAATTAACCTGTGTGGAGATGAGTGTTGCTGTTTGTGTTTCTGTCAAGCCAATAAGGAAATTATAGACTCTTGGGTCCAACTGAGAAGTAGTTTCCCTAGAGATGAGCTCATGGAGGCAGGGAGATGCAAGGAAAGTGTTAATGCTGGAGAGGAGTGTTTGGGAGCTGGGGAAACAAAAGGAAAATCCAGGAATGCTCATAATGTGCAGCAGCCTTGGGGGATTTTTTTTTTTGTGTCTTCAGACAAAATTAGTGAAGGGAGTTTAGTCTGAGGGTCTCCTTGAAGCTCACTGCAATCAGCATGGAAGCTGCTTCTGCCTAGATAAGCCCTGTACTGTGGCCCAAGGTTAGCTGTGAAAAATGTGTTGCTTCCATAGCTCCTTCTTACATGTGAAAGTACCTAATTGGTGTGGACAGAGTTACTTGATCAACCTACTTTGAAGTTCCTACAGTTGGTTGGAAGGAATAAAAAGTTCTCCATCTTCTGTCACCTCATTAGCAGCATCTGCCAGTTCTGCCACCTGCCCTGAGGCTTCTGTGCTGAGCGGGTCCCTCCCTCCACTCAAGGCCAAGCAGAAAACTCAGCCATGTTCTGGGTTTCCAGGGTGCTGGTGTTTTCCTACTTGATCCTGCTTTTCTGCTGTCATTGAGCAGGACTCCCTGTTTCTGAGCAATGTGACACTACCCCCTGGCTTTTTTTCTTCTCTGCATGCACCAACTTGGGAACCTGGTAAAGGAAG
>NW_009952430.1:2099042-2106369 GCF_000747805.2 Chaetura pelagica
CAGGTAAAGACTGAATTGGTGCAGAAACCAATTAGTGATGGTTCATTAGGAGGAACTGACTTGTTGAAATGCTTTTCAAATTAACTTCTCCAAAACCAGAAGAACCGCCGTGTGCAGCCCTCTGTAAACTCCATTAAAAGCAGAGTGTGCCTTATCATCCAGAGCATGCCTTGGCTTCTGCACAGCAGGGTGGAACAGGCTGGTAGTGCAGATACAGCCCTGGTCTTCATAACATCATGGAATGGTTTGGGTTGGAAGGGACCTTGAAGACCATCCAGTCCCACTCCCTGCATGGGCAGGGACACCTCCCACCAGCCCAGGCTGCTCCAAGCCCCATCCAACCTGCCCTTCAACACTGCCAGGGATGGGGCAGCCACAGCTTCCCTGGGCAGCCTGGGCCAGGCTCTCACCACCCTCACCATGAAGAGTTTCCACCCAGGTCGCCCTCCCCGCAGTGCCCTTCTCATGCCTGTTTCCTCCCCTCCCCTCCTGCAGGTGCGTTGCTGCTGGGAGGAATCCTCTACTCCTGGCAGTTCCCTCACTTCAACGCCCTGAGCTGGGCCCTGCGGGAGGATTACTCGCGAGGAGGGTACTGCATGATGTCTGTGACCCACCCGGGGCTGTGCCGGCGGGTGGCCCTGCGCCACTGCCTGGCCCTGCTGGGACTCTCCGCGCTGGCTCCTCTTCTTGACGTCACCACCTGGACTTTCCCCATCATTTCCCTCCCCATTAACCTCTACATCTCCTACCTCGCCTTCCGCTTCTACAGGGACGCAGACCGTGGCAGCTCCAGGAAGCTCTTCTTCTGCAGCCTGTGGCACCTGCCCCTGCTGCTGCTCGTCATGTTCACCTGCAAGAAGCCCTTCCTGGAGAAGGAAGAGAAGGGCGACCTGCTCAGGGGGGGTCACGGGGGGGCTGTGGAGATGAGGTTGCCTTAAATGTCAATTACTTGTTGTCCTTGTGACACGCCAGGTAGTGTATTTTAGTTATTGCAAGGGGGAAGCCTGTGGGGATTTGTTGGGAAGAATCATTTGTGCCTCATGACCACTTCATGGATGATTTTCTCTTTCCTTCTGGAAGGGAATGGTTGTCAGAGCTTCAGACCTTCACGGGCCTCAGGCCTGTTCACTCGGCGCGGATTGTAACGCTGACTCAGCACGGATTGTAATTTAGCCTGTGTCAGAAGCACATCACTTTGGGATGGCCTCCCAGAGCCCCCTGAGCTCTGGTCTCACCTGGTGGGAAGGTGGAGTCAGCAGGTCACACACGCACACCCCCTGAGCTGGGCCCTGCACCCTGGGCCAAGCGACCGATGAATGATCAGTCACCCCTGCTCCCCAGGCATCTCCTCCCAGCACATGGTGGGTGGGGTGAACTCACCTTGACCCTTGTCCCCACTCTGACTTTACACAGAAGCCTCCAGTTTCTGAGGCTTTTCCTCAGTCAGTCACTTTTCCCAAGGTTCCCATTCACCCCAGTAGGTGTTGGGCTCTCGCACAGCTGGCACAGGGAAGCAGGGAAGCAAACTGCCTTCCAGCACCCTGCACATCAGCATTTAAACATCAAACAGCCTTCAGAGGAACAGCTCTTCTGCAGCACATGCCTTGGACACACTGAGCCACCCTGCTCTGCAGCCACATGGGGAACTGCTGACTCCCCTCTGCTTTGCCATCATGAGAGTTTGAGCCCGAGTGACAGACAGGTCTTCAAAGCTGCCACTGCTTTTTGTGTCAGTGAAGCTTTGAAAAGGTGTAGAAGGGAAGAAGCAGATCTCAGAGCTTTAAGGCTTTCTATGCTCATGTGTGGTGTGCAAGCCCATCCAGGCTGTGTCCTCAGACAAGCTCTGGGTTTGCATCAGGAGTTTGAACTGTATTTAATATCACACCGTGGTGGCCAAGAGAGAAGGCCTCAGTGTTGGGGTATGTCTGCAAGAAGGAAATGCATTTGACAGGAAATAAAGTTGGAGATTTTTATCTCACATTGTAATGTTCAAATTGCTGATGCAGCCAGTGTCTCTCAAAAAGCAAATATTGTGGATTGTCTCACTAGGAAAATGCATTATCTTTGTTAACTGATACACTGAAGAACATTTCTAGCCACTGCCAAGTGTGTTGTGATCCCACCACGGGGCTGTGGCCAACCCTTAGCCTGCCTGGGGCTGCATCCCACTGGGATGCTTCCAAGCACAGCAGGAGCCAGGGTAGACAAAGACTCTGTTCCAGTTTCCTGGGGTAGGTAGTGCCTGGTATGACTGGATGCATTTTCACACCAGGATTTCTTTCCCATGTGGAGAGGGACTGGGCAGCACAGTTGTGCATCCATCCAAAGACACAGTAACACCTGGGATGGGAGATTCTCTGGTCTGATCCTGAATAAAACCCTTCAGGGAATGTCACAAATCTGCCACCAGGTGTGTATCACCCTGACACCAAATCTTCACTGGCTGCTTTCACTGTACAAGCCCAACTTCTGGACTCAGGTTGCACTGGTGTAAATCAGGACACGGTTACCCCGTTCTGCAGGCAGAGGTGCTTGCAGCAGCAAAACCTGTTTTACACAGCTCTTAAATAACCAGTTGCAAGATTTTCTTGACTCTCTCAAGCAATGACAGGATTGAGTTCCCTCTCAGTGTTGGGCTGATCGACTCCTTTGTGCTGTGGGCAACTTCATAGAAATGTCTGGAAGCTGCAACTCTGGATTTGTTTTAAAAATGCATCCGGTCTTCTCTGCAATAAAGTACAAAACAAAACATGAATGCTCAAAATCTGTTTGAAACAATTCACTTATGATTGAAACTGTGCTACAGTGCAGCTAATTGCAAAGGTATTTGATAGTTTTGTGGCTTTTCTCACAGCAACAATATTCTTCCTTGCAAGAGCAAGGACAGCTTGTGAAATACAGGTTTATTGTGCAAAAAGCACCCAAGGTGCATGTGAGTGGGAAGGGTTTGTGCAAAACTAAGTAATTTGGTCAACCTTTAGCTGAGAGAGGAACCTGAAAAGAGGAACCTGAAAAGGCTCATAAAACCCCCCAGCTTTTGCTTTCAGAGGCAAAAAGTGTTGTTGAAGCAGGAGGCTTCTGCTTCCGAGTCATTCCAGAGCCAGGCTTCAGGAAGGCCTGCAAGTACAGGGTGCTGTCCTGAAAAACTCAATTATGATTAAAGGGCCCAAGGAGATGCCTGTGGTTCAGTTTTGAAGAGCAATCCTCTGTGTTTCTTGGGCCAAGATGTGTAACAGTCACAGGGTTTGAGCCAGTCAGGAGCTTTATAATCGTCACTGAGTGTTTGCAACATGCAGGTCACCAAGTTACACTAACATCTCCACACCCAGTTGGTCTGGCCTGGAGAGAGAACATGGTTTTCCAATGAGTGGATCTGGGATTGAAAGGTAAGAAACACCTTTTATCCCATCTAAAAAAAAAAAAACCACCAACAAAAAAATTAACCCAACAAACCACAACCTTTTTTCCCCCTAGAAAATGTTCTCTGCTTTGCTCCAGAATGGCCAAGGGTCAGGTGTGGATGAAACCATCTACTCTCATTTTACTGCCTTTTAGGAATTTTTGCTGTTGCTTGTGCTTTGAAAATGAAAACATGGCTAGGCTGAAATCTCAGTTACAGACAATACAGTAGGTGCTCCCTGGTGGCCTTTCCAATATTTCTGGTGGCACTATGGAAATGAAAAGAAACCAAACAAGTAAAAGAACTGTCTGCCCTCACCCAGAGGTGCCTGTGGTCCCTGTGCCCCTACGTGGAGGGTCATGTCAGCCATCCCTGCTGATACTGCTGCTGGAATTCTGTGGGAAGGGCAGCAGGTGAAGTGCATGAGATTGTTGTTCTCTGATGGCTTCTGCACAGCCAGGGCAGACCTGGGGCTTCAACCTGGGCTTCCTGCATCTCAGTCCCTTCAATCTGACATGATGGTTCCTACATAGAATTGCAGGTTTTTTCTTTCTCTCATTTGCGGAATTTTGGTTGGTTTTCACCCCATTATCCTGGTGACTCAGAATCTCCCTAGGAATTTGCCCTCCTGGAGAATAAATGCCCTTTATGTGGTAAGGAAAGGAATCAGAGCCATATGCCATCTCCCTCCAAACCCCAAGCTCAGAGGGTCCCATCCAGGGGCAGCTTTGCACCACCAGCACCTGTGCTCATGGAGGGATCAGCGCTGGGGACTCCAGAAGACAAAGCTGGGTTTAGTCCAGTTGGGCTTTAAACCTTTTGTGTGGTTTTGTGGATAAAAAAAGTAGCCCAAAGGCTCAGGAGATCTTCATCCTGCCCAGATCCCTGCTTACAAGCTGCAGTTGGTCAGCAGAGCAGGGGTGATGAGATCTTGCCTTGTTGGGTGAGCACGCAGCTCATGCTCTGGCTGGTGCCCCCATCACTCAGCGTGGCCTGAGGCTCCTGTTCCCCCCCAGCCCTGCTTTGCTGACCTGGATCTGAAGCAGATCCCTTCTCCTCAGCACCAGGCTGGGGCAGCGTGGGGAGCTGAGCTACACCAGGGATCATTGCTCCCAGCTTCTGCATCCACAGGAAGAACCTGGGGCACCCCTGGTGACAGCCCCTGGGTGACAGGCATCCCCAGCTGGGGGGCTCCAGCTTTGAGCAAACCCAATTCCTGCTCCCACAGCTCATTCCCTTCTCCTTTCTCCCACTGGGTGTTCCTGCTCCCGTATCAATCCCCACAACCATCCCACAGTTCCACCCTCAGGGCTCCAGCAGCACCTGCTGCCCAGCCAGGCCCAGCATTTCAAGGCTGACACAAAACACACACACACGTCCTCTTCAGCTCCAGCCATCCCAGGAGAGGAGGAATGGAAACAGAGTGATACTGTAAGAAATCATGATGGCTACAGACAGCAAGCTGCAGTCCTGGTTGCTCTCCAGAGGTGATTAGATATTCCCCTTTCCTTGGAAACACGCTCTGGCCACAGAGCACTTAGCTTTTAAAACACAAATATCAGCACTGTTTTCCTACCAAGCGGCTCTGCTGGAGGTGGCAATACTAGAAGCTTCTTTGCAGTCTGTCCCCTGTGGCATTTCTAGATGTGGTATTTCTTAATCGGGCAAAGAGCTGGCCCTGGCAAGCCCTGAGGATGCCATCCATGCTGGTGGTGTGGCCTTGGGTCACCTGTGCACCTCTTGGTGCTGCTGTTTCTTCTCCCAGTCATGGAGAAGTTCAGTCCTTCAGAGCAGGGCTTGTTTCCTGTAGGTGTGTCCAGCTCTTGGCCCTGCCAAAGACAAGTCAGAGTCTGGTCCCAACATTCATCATCTCCCAAACAGTGTGTTGTTATTTTGGGGTCAAAGATGGACAACTGGGTTCAGAATGCCAAGACAACTGAGGTCAGAAACATTGGTGAGGACCCTGCTCCATGACAGTCCCTCAGCCTGTGACTTGCTGTGTGGTTCCCATCCATGGTTTTTAGTCCTCTCTGCAATAAAAATACTACAGGCTTTTAGGGCTTTGACATGATGTTCAGCAAGCTGTGGAGCTGCCTTCCAAATCCTTCTGTCGACAGAGCCTGGGGTTTTTCTTGAGCAGGAGACAGTTCCTGTGCTGTTGGAGCTTGCCTGGGCCTGGCTTGCCAGACACAGGTCGGGTGCCTGTGCTGCTGGAGGGCAGTTCTCAGGTCCAGAGGGGTCAGACCTCCCTGACAGAAAGGAGCTCACCATGTGTCCCAAAGCCATTTAGGCAGCCACCAGAAGCATGTGTGTTCAGAAGAGCTGGCGGGAACATCTCCCCAGCCCTGCCTTGCACACTTCCCCTCACCTCTGCTTTGCTGCTTCCAAACTCCAACTGTTTGCACTGAAGATTTTCCAGCCTGGGTCAGTGCCTGGGGCTGGGGTTTAGTTTCCAGCGTCTCAAAAACAAAAAAGGAGCAGTTCAACTGTTTCACAGGACAGGATTGGCAAAAGAAGCTGTTTTCCCACAAAGTGGAGATGTTTTTCCTACTGCTCCTAACCAGTTCTGGCACCTCCAGGCCTTGGAGCGAGACTGGGGGAGTTGGCAGCGGCCCCATGTGGGTTCAGGTTGGCACATTTATCCATTCTGGGAAGGTACTGCCTGTTTCCCCCAGTCCCTCAAAGGTTCCTGCTTCCAAATCCTTGTTTGACCATTGCTGCTCAGACTCCCAAAGAGATGCCCTCAGCGAGGCAGGCTCAGACTGCCCTGGGGAGCTGGTGTGTGGTGCTGCCAAGGGTCCTTGTGCTTTAGGGGAGCACAAGGACTAAGAAGAGGTGCCTGGAAAGGAGGATGCTTCACTTTCCAACCCCACAGCTGGAAAAGTTGCCTTAAATACATTCCTGTATTTCCGTTTTGCTCGGAGCTTCAGTCCTGCCCCTCAAGCTGGGCAGTGAGATGCCCCAAGGGAGGTTTCCATGTCTCCCAAAGCGTGTGTGGCCCCAGAGACTGGGGTACTTTGGTGGCACTGAGGTTTCTTCCCCCTGGTTTTGTTGGCAAAGACCCATGCCAAGGTCCTTCCTGTTGCCTGCTCCTCTTCTAAACACTTTCTACTCTAACTACAGCTTCCCTTTGATACATATTCTTCATTAAATATGTACTATAAAATACATCTCTTGTACCCTTCTAACTGAACAGAAACGCAGACCGTGGGCAGTTGTCCTGAGTGACTGGAATCAAGAAAGGCTCTGATCTCCCTGACTGACCAGACTGTCCCTGGCTGGGGCCAGGACACCCTGCCCATCTTCCTCCTCCAAAAAGCGAGAAGGTGGCAGAGGGAAAGGGGCAGTGGGGAAGGGATGGAGACCAGAGCGTGATGCCAGGGGAGATCAGAGCTTCCAGCTGGGCTCCCCCTCCTGCCCTTGCATCCCGACTGGAGGGAACTGGCTGCTCAGACGTGGTCGATGCTCCTTCACAAAGAAGTGGCTGCCCCAGGGACTCACCTTTTGTCCTGTCAGCAATGAGGAAGATGAAGATTTGTGCTGCTGAGAAAGGGCAGGAGATGTTTGGGATGTTTCTGGATTTTTGGCCATGGACAGGAGGCATCACATCAAATGAAACCTGAAAATGGGATGCAAAGGAGGCGATGAGGCGTTTCTGGCGGGCTGGGCAGCATCCAAGCCCGGGGAGGGAGCAGCCCGGGGTTATCAGCTGAACTCGGAGCTTCCTGCTGGTGCTGGCCCCACGGAGCAGCCGAGGGGCTGAGGGACCCGTGAGCTGCCCCTCAGCATATCCCTGTGCACACCTACTCCAGCTGGTGCAGAAGGGAAACTGAGGCACACCAAGGGCCACAGTCACCCAGCAGCAGAGGGAGGAGTATCAATTAGATCTCCTGCTGCTTGGGGCCACTGCCTGTTGTACACTTGGCT
>NW_009952430.1:2106848-2114771 GCF_000747805.2 Chaetura pelagica
GCAGGAACAAGGACTGGCAGGAGGTGGTGGCCTGTTGGGAGCTGGGAATGGGGCCGATTAACCCTCCTTGCTCCAAAAATAGGCAGTGGGAAGAGCTTCATGGAAGCACCTGCAGGCAGGTGCAGTGGTGGTTGTGCCCTGAGCTCCTCCCTGTGACACCAGGTGGGGTGCAGGTCTGTCCCCACCCCACAGGAGCCCCAGGGACTTTGTCCAGCCCAGGCACTGCCTCCAGGAATTGTCACGAGAGGACAAATGTTTCCATTCGGGGTTGGGAAGGGACCTGTGTTCTGTGCTGCTGCTCTGCTGCCCGGCAGGTCTGGTCCCCAGGAGTCACCAGCATCTGCAGTGGCATTTGTGCTGCAGAGTCCAGAACCCCAGACTGGTTCGGGTGGGACAGGACCTTAAAGCTCATCCAGTCCCACCCCCTGCCTGGGCAGGGACACCTCCCACCAGCCCAGGCTGCTCCAAGCCCCATCCAACCTGCCCTTCAACACTGCCAGGGATGGGGCAGCCACAGCTTCCCTGGGCAACCTGGGCCAGGCTCTCACCACCCTCACAGCAAATTACTTATTCCTAATGTCCAACCCAAGGCTCCCCTCTTCCAGTTGAAAGCCATCACCCCTTGTCCCAGCTACACACCCTCACAGAAGTCCCTCCCGTGCATCCCATGCCCCTGCTCGGACCAGCCGGGCTGGGCTTTGTTCCAGGAGCTGCTGCACCAGGGTCTTCCCAGGCTGCGGGTGAGAGGAGGAGCCACCACACCTGAAGGAGCACAGCTACCTGAGCTCCCTGCAGCGCTGGGGTCTGTCCTCGGAGCCCTGCCCTGTGCCAAGGACACCGTCTGGCTGCACAGCCCGAGCCAAGGAGCCTTCACCAGCACTTGGGGTGCTTTGCTGACAGCAGGGGCTGCAGGAAGGGCCGTGCTGGGGGCACGGACAGACGGACCTGGAGTGCCCCGGGCTGCAGGGACCTGCGGGCTGGGTCTGTGTCTCGCTCGGCCTCGGTGGCCCTCAACTCCCTCTGTTGACTTATCCTGAAGTTGCACCCCTTGATCCGGTGGTGTCCCTGGCGCTGGTGATGACTGGCACGGTGGGTGGGTGTCTGCAGCCCCGCGGAGCCGGGTGATGCTGCTGCTGCTGCAGCCTTGGCAGGGCTGCGTTTGTTTCTGCCTGGTGCGCTGCAGAGTGGCTGGTGTTGGGTTTAACCTCTTGCTATTCGGATGATACGTGAGTAGCAGTATCTCTGTGTTTTCTTTTTCAAGACTTTCACAAGTGTTTGGCCTAATAAAACCCCAGCTGCGTTTGGCTCCCCCCTCCAGGGATGAGCCCCCGTGCAGGGGTGCACAGCGGAGAGCCCATCCCATCCCAGCCCCAAAACCTGCTCCTAACCCTCTGATTAAAAGGTGTTTGGGACTCCAGCGGGGCTGCTCGACAGGCCCCGTGTGGCTGGAGAGGTGTGAGTTTGGAATTGCCAACGTGTGGACTGCAGAAGTCAGTAATGACCCAAAAGATACTTTGCAGATGCTCATTCACGCCCTGCGATTCTCCTGAATCCCAAACAGCCCCTTCTGCCTCATTTCATGGAGAGGAGGGACAATGAGTGTTTTGATGTTCTTGGGGTGAGAAGCCACTGCTGGAAAGAGAAATAAAAGCAGAGCTGCCCTAATAAAACCAGACCTGCCCAAGCAGGGAGTATCTCCAAGCTGGTGTCCATGGGCAGGTGATGCTCTTTAGTTTGGTCATTTATGGGAAGGGGGGGCTGAGGAGGAGAGAAAAAACAGTAAAACTTATCTGGAGGCAGCTTAAATGAAATATTTAACCAGCTGAGGCCACTGCCTTGAATTTCATTCAGAAGGGGACTGTGAATGGACTCCTCACCCACTTCAAAAGGCCGTGGCAGCACGTCCGTTGTGGCGCGGGTCATTCATGGACACTACAGGAGATGTGAAAACATCTGCTAGGTCCCTGCCTGCTCCTTTCAGTACAGTTACTCCCCTTGCTAATAATTGTCTGTGTTCTGTCATCTAGAAAGGGACTTTGTGTGCCTCCCAGGTATTCTAATGCTAATTTGTTTAGTTAAAAAGGAGAAGAGGCTAAACAGATGTGAACCATTTGGTTAGGTTGTAGTTCATTTGTTAGGAAGTGCAAAGGATTCTTGGCAGGATATTAAATATTACCTTGGCTGCTCACAAACACTTCATATTTCAAGAGAGGAAGGGAGGTAGGGACTGCACTCCATAAATCAGCCTTTTCAAAGAGACAGAAAAAGGCAAACATTTGATAAATCTGTGTCATTATACTTAGAGATCAAAGGGGGTTTTACATATGTATTTATGCAACTGGCAACCTAGGAGACAACAATAACAAACATAGATCTCTGACAGCTTTACAAAAATAAAAATTAGCCAGTTCTAATCTGTAATTATCTGGGAACTGTGAGAGGTAGGAGGTTGCTAGCAGTAGAGCTGGAAGTTGCTGATGTTGAGATGGTGAGTGAATATTAAGCCAGTCAGAAATAGGTGAGGCAGTTCCGTGGGCAAGAGCCCAGGGGTGGCCGGGCTTGCCCCCTGCCTGTGCACCCTGCCCAAAACAGCCAGGCAGTAGCTATCAAATCCAAAAGGCACCAGTTTCACCCTGTGCTTGTTGCCTTTATGATTCTCCAGCAGATGGTCTACCAGGGACCCGCCTGAAGGATCCCTGAAGATAAGATTTCCATCCCTGGTCTCTCCCCTTCTTGCCAGGAAGTTGCAGCTCCACGTCTGATGGCTTCTGTAGCCTGGCACACCCCTGTGGTGTGAGCCCTGCCATTGTTCCCAAATTGGGCTGACTCGCTTTGCACAGCTCCATAACTACAGGCCTGGAGCTGAAGACTTAGGTAAGTCAGGGAAGAAGCTTGGAAAGACCCTAGAAGAAGTTTTCAGGCAGCAGGCATAACAGGAGAGCTAATGAGGGACTGCAGCAGGTAATGCTGTAACCCAGGGCAGAATTTAGTGGAGGAATTGAAACTTTGTCAGAAGCAGCAAGGGTCATCACATCAGTGGGAAAACAGGGAGAAATGCAGTTGCATGAAAATAATCCCATGGCCAAAGCAATGCAGGCACAGAAATCAGAGAAGGAGAAGTAGCATTATGTCATCTCGCCTTTCCTTTTGGCCACTCACTGGCCTGATTTCCTATTCTCTTGTGCTGCTTTAAAATGACTTCAGCAACTTGGTTTCTGCTTATTCCCATGGGAAACATCCACAGTCTATACATTTCACTGGTAGGAAACTCTTCCTGACAGTCAGACTATATTTTCCTTTACTCAATTCCATCACATCACTCCTACTTACGCCTCCTTGGAGCACCCTGAACGCGCTTCTCCATTGAAGTCTGTGGAGTTATGTGAGCAGTAAATTTGGCCTGTGGCTCTTGGAGAAATAGATATTAAAACCCCAGGGACGAATTAGGGGGTGAAGGGAGGGAGGGCAGCGGGGGAAAGGAAATGGTTTCAGGTTGAGAGAAACAAGATCTCCTCTTACATCTGCACAGCGGCGCTGCCCCGCTGGGGACTCGGCAGCAAAACGCTGCGAGAGGCAACGGTGTCCCTGGGGTGTCCCTGGGGTGTCCCTGGGGTGTCCCTGAGCACGGGTGTGATTGTGGAGCTACAGCTGAGGGCTCGAGAGCAGTAGGTGGCACTTGGGGTTATGCACAAAGGGATTGCACGAAGCCCTGGGCACTTTTGTTGCCAGTGGCTGACCTGCTTTGAGCCCCGGTGCTGCTCCTCGCAGTCACCCCACTCCATCTCCCCCCCGGGGTGGCCCAGCCCCATCTGGCTGTTTGTAGCTGGGATGGTCACTGGCTGCTGGTCCAGCAACCCTGACCTCACAGCACTCACCACAGGCTGTGCCTCTGCAGGTTCATACCAGCATGTATTTTTCAGGACAAAATCCCACATGCCCCTGGCCCTTTCCCCCCCTCGTACCTCCCTGTTGCGACTTGAATACAAGTCCAGCAGATGCGTGTGGTACAAAAGGAGAGGAGGCTGCTGGCAGACACTCAGGGGTCACACACTGGCCATCCTCAGCTCCTCTCTGCACCCACACAGCTGCATTCCACCAGCCCACAGGGTGCTCTGTGAAGGACACACATGGCAGAGAGGGGACAGCACCGAGGACTTCTTAGGGTGGAGGAAAAAAAATACACAGAGTTTCTTTTCCTGACACCTTGAAAGGGGGCAAGGGCTGGGGCTATGGACACATGACTGAGGAACATCTCTGAGCACTGCAAAAGACCAATAAGGAGAAGAAAACCCCCTTATAGTTACATATGTATGGAAGAGGACACACCATAGCAAGCAGAAGCCCCAAACCCTACATCTTGGTGTGTAGGTGCTGTGAGTTCCCAAACAGGAGTTGCTGGCTGGTGACCCCCTCTCTGGCCAGGTCTCTGCTCAGCCCTGCACTCTGGGCATACACTCTCCAAAATACCTTATTTTCCCATGAACATGCACTTGTTTGACATCATGAAATGGTCAATGACTTTTCTCCAAACACGACAGGGACCACATCAGGAAAACAGCATCCTGCCTGGACTGGGACCTGGAGCACCTTTGCTTGATTTTTGGGTAACTGCTCCTCTTTGTTGCCCCAGCAGGGCTGGCTCCTGCAGATGTTCAAAGGGCTGTGTGTGCCCTGTCACTGACATACAAGGCTCATACTTCAGAAAAAAAGGAAGAAGATTTCAGAACAGGCCTGTCCAGTGCCAGGAAAACAACATTGGCTAAAAGGTTATAGAGGTTTTCTCATGGGGAAGAGATGAACAACAAGGTGAAGCCAGCATCAGGCCAACAGGATAGGATCAGCTATAGGAGATGCTGCCTTGTGTAAGACCCCATGGAGGTGGTGGAAAACACAGCTGCAACCCTGGGGAAGTCATCCAGGCTGGATGCTGGTGAGGTGAGCCCACAGACCTGGCCTCTTGTCTGTCCTTGCTGGAGGAGTTTGATCACCTTGGAAGATGTGCTGGGTTCTCTGAGGTCTGTCCTGTTTCAACAAGTGCTTTTTGCAGACTGGACACCCTCAGCAGTGCTCCACTAGGTGCCACTGGGACCTCTTGTCAGGAGCTGCACCTTCCCAGTGCCAGCTGTGTAATAAATCACTCATCAAGAAACAGGACCCAGAGACCATCCTGATGCAGCTCCATCAGTTTATTATTAACCAGTCAGCAGGACCAGCTCCTGTTATGATTGAAGGGCTCTGCAGCAGCAGCACGGGGCAAACCCAGACTTGCATTTCTGGTTGTGCCCATTTCTTTCCAACTCTGGTTTCTCCACGATGGAGCTCGGGTTGCTCTGTTGCCCTCATCAATGGGGCTCAACACACGTGCTGCTGCCACAGCTGCTGCACGTAGGAGGTTCAACAAATAGCAAGAGCAAGAGCATGAGCCTTGCTGGAGCCCTGCTCCCCAGCTGGCAGCAGGGACAGAGGAGCCCGTGTCCTGCTAGAGGCTGCTGGGTCAGTCTGAAGGATGGAGCCACAACTTGTTCCCAACCCACTTGTCCAAACCTGCCCCCCTGATCCAGGAGGAGCTCAGCTCTCCTCCTGACCTTCCCTTGCTCTGATGCTGCTTCTGATCACCCGTTTGCCGTTCCTAGGGAAAAAACTCCTGACGTGCAACTGCTGAAGATACAATTACAGTAAAACCTATCTTGGGGCTATTTTTCTTAAAAAGCCAATCCAACTTTTACAAGCTACAGCTGACATATATTAAGAGCTTAAACCAAACTTTCTGTGACATTTTGTTGATATTATCCTGGCTGGTGCTGTTGGACATAAGGAACAAGGAGAAATATCCCATCTGAAGGGTTTTCCTCTTACCTCATGGGTGCAGGAACGTGCACTGGAGCCCCCTCTGCTTGCTGCCAGGTTTGCTGCTTTGAGCTGTGCAAAGCACTGAGTAAAGAGGTGAATAAATCTGGGTGCAGGAGGCCCAGGCTGTGCCACCTGTGGTGTGATGACTGTGATTCATGCGTTACCACAAGTTCCCTTTTCAAGTCTCTTCCAGTGGCCAGTCTGACCCAGCTGGCAGTGACACCAACACACAGAGGGACACTAGAAAGTGTGTTTTGGGGTTGTTTGCTGCTTGTAGCTGAAGCACAAAAGGTCTCCTTGCATCAGCCCCAAATCTGCTTTGCAAATATCTGGTCTCAGGAAGGATGGAGACCCGTGGCACTGGTACTGGTGGGGGCTTGGGTGGCCCAAGCACTTTTCTTAGCTTCTTTTAGAGAAGCCCTACACCTCTCAGGGTCTCTTTTTTTTTTATTATTTTCCCCTCTCCAATCTGCCTGGTTTAATTAGTTTATAAACTCTAGTTTGTGGCAGGGATTATTTTAGAAGGTGCTCACCCCACAGCCAGTGTGATCAGGACAATTCCCTTTTGCACTGCTCTTATCACAAATTGATTTAAAGCTGATATATAAACCCATGCTATCACCTCTGCCAAATGAGAAAATCCTTTGGTGGATAAAAGATTTGCCTTTTGTTTGGTTGCAGAAGTAAAAAATAAAAGGTAGAGGCTCAAGGAAAACCTAGCCCTTCAAGCAGGAGTGCTCTGAGAGGAGGCTGATTCAGTGCAATAATTTATGCATCTTTAATAAAAATGTAGTAGAAAAGCTCACACGTGCATTGAAGCTGCTGCTGCTTTCTTGCTGGATGAATGCTGACTAAGGAGCTTCCACCAAGTGTGTGAAATCCCCATCAGCTCCTTGGAAAACACTGGCATGATCTGGTCCTGGAAAGGTGACTGTGTCGTGGGAAGAGTCTCCTTGGCCAAACCCTCTTCATTCAGCTTTCACAGAATCATAGAATCATAAAATCATTAAGGTTGGAAGGGACCTTAAAGATCAAGTTCCAACCCCCTGCCATGAGCAGGGAACCACCAGATCAGGCTGCACAAACCCTCCTCCAGCCTGTCCTTAAAAACCTCCAGGGATGGGGCATCAACAACCTCCCTGGGCAACCCATCCCAGTTCCTCACCACCCTGAGAGTGAAGAATTTCTTCCTAACATCTCACCTAAATCTCCCCTCTCTCAGTTTAAAACCATCACCTCTTGTCCCATCACTATGTCCTCTGGAGAAAAGCCCCTCCCCAGCTTTCCTGGAGCCCCTTTCAAGTCCTGGAAGTTGCTCTTAAGGTTGTTGTGTTTGGTTTCTACACATTCCTCCCGATGCTGGGGACTGAGACGTCTCACCAGGGCTTTGCACCAGCAGGGATTTCGGGCCGTGCCGCTCTGTGAGGGGCAGCTCATCAAACCCCAGCACACGTCAAAGGAACAGGTACATTCCAATACTCTGGGGAAGAGGAAATTGCTGAATGCCCCCAACGCTGTGACGTCCCCGGGCCTGACCCCCCAGCTGGCAGGTCCCTGGAGCCACGGGGGGAATGGGGAGTGGGAAATTGGGACTTTCTCCCTTCTCTCTCTGCCCCGCAGCCTCCGGGGGAAGGATGCAGCCCCTGCGTCGGGCCTTGCGGGTGCAGACTGCCCAGGTTGGGATGCCTAGAGGAAACGGGGATCCACAGGTCGAATCCAGCCCAACCACGGGCTGTAAATTGAAATCCTGGGAGGATTTAGGGCTGAGGAAGGGGCTGGAGCACAAGTGTGAGGGGCAGCTGAGGGAGCTGGGGAGCCTGGAGATGGGAAGTGAGGGGAGACCTGCTGGTCTGGAGCTGCCTGAGGGGGGTTGGGGCCAAGGAGGCCGCTCTGCGACCCAGGAACCAGTGATGGGACACGAGGAAATGGCCTCAGGTCGCCCAGGGGCAGTTTCGATAGGGCAGAAGGAACAGTTTATTCAGGGAAACATTCAAGGCCGGGCGCGATGAGGCTCTGAGCAGCCCGGTCCCTGTGCGGGGCGGGGGGGCCGGACGTGGTGACCTTTGAAGGTCC
>NW_009952430.1:2134245-2134758 GCF_000747805.2 Chaetura pelagica
GTGCCCGTCTCCAGCTCCTTCAACGGCTCCGGGACCAAGCGGCTGCCCCAGGCCATCATCATCGGCGTGAAGAAAGGGGGGACGCGGGCGCTGCTGGAGTTCCTGCGGGTGCACCCGGACGTGCGCGCCGTCGGGGCCGAGCCCCACTTCTTCGACCGCAACTACGAGCGGGGACTCGCCTGGTACCGGTACGTACCGGGGCTGGGGACGGGCCGGAATGTCCCGGGAATGCCAACCGGGAATGTCCCGGGAATGCCAACCGGGAATGTCCCGGGAATGCCCTTCCCGGCCCCGTTGCTCCCCCCGTCCGCGCGTTCCCCCGGCTCTGCCCGCTTCATCTTCACGCCGAGGTTACATCTTAATTTAGTCTACATACGAACGCCGTGACTTCGTTAAGTTCCCGAGGCTCGGGTGCTGCTGGGGGTGCCGGGCATCTCCGGGGTCACCCCAGGGCTGCTCCCGTTTTTGGGGCGATTTCCAGCGGTTTTGGGGGCGCAGCGGCAGCCCGGGGCT
>NW_009952430.1:2134906-2143118 GCF_000747805.2 Chaetura pelagica
GAGAGGCGGGAGCCCCGGTGCCCTCAGCCCTGGTGGGACGTGGGTTCCGAGCTGCCGCTCCGTGTCTTGTCATCCCTTTGTGATCGAAATTCCTTTATCGAGGCATATTTTGAACATGTCTCTCCGCAGAGTGTTTGCAGGAAGGCTGAAGGAGCAGAGATGGAGGCTTTGAAGCGGGATGGGAGCGGTGAAGTTCTGAATTTCAAGCCCTTTTGTAGCCTTGAAACTCCCACCCTTCAAGTCCGATTGGGTTTATATCTCTGTTTTTTTAAAGTTGCCGTCCCTCAGCAGGCAGGGAAATGAAGGCTGGGTGAGATCTGGCGAGGAGGAAGTCATTTTTTTTGAAAGCACTTGAGTTTTATGAAATTCTAGGGGTTTGATGGAGGACGCGGCGTCTCCTCCCTCGGCAGCCGCGGTGAAACCTTCACAGATTCAGTTGTTTTTTTTAAAAAAACAAGAATAATCTCGCGTTTTGAAAGGGGAACCCGCATGTAACAGAGCGGGAGACCTGTCAGGATTTATTAGCAAAATGGTGTTGTACGTGTTGAACTCTGTTTTTAATTAGGCACCTAAATTAGACCGTAAAATGGTTGATTAATCTTTTACAAGTGAGAGGTGGAAGGGGAGAAGGAGAGAATAATACTTCTGGTTCCGTTGATCTGTTACCCCAGATGCGGTGGGCAAAAGTCAGTATTTAAAACACACCCTCTGCTTTTAAATCTGGTGGAGCTGGAGTGAAAAGTTGTAACTTGGTGAAGTTTCACGTTATCAGCTGCTTGGTTTTCAGCAGCACGGACCCCATCCCTGCCCACGCCCTGCTCGTCAGTGTCATCTCTGCAAAAAGGGATGGTTTCACCGAAATCACAGTAAATCTGAAGGGTGGAGCAGTGAGTGTGAGTGATGCTGAAGGTCTGGAAATCACTCGGGTAGATTCACCCCGAGGATCGCAGCGGGGCTGGGACCCGGGTTTATTTCTGGGGGGAGGGAAGGACTAAATCATGCAAAATATACGGGTGGAGGGTGTATTTGCTCAAATAAACAGACAAGCCGTTTGGTAATTGTGCGTTATTTCTTACTTCAGTTGGAGTTACACGCAGAAGTTTGTTCCTATAAATGTTGGTGTTAGAAATCAGATTCTCTGTGGCTCCAAACTCTCGCTGCCCGCGCTGAGTTTTGGCTTCTCGGGCGCTCCTCGGGAGCGTGCTCGTTTCTCCAAGCCCTAATGAGGCTTTTATTTATTATCTTAAATGTCAATAAGGAGGTGCATATATGTTTTCTTGTTAGTGGCCCGATAAAATCGGGTTAAACCCTCTGCCGAGCCCGGCGGTGCCCGCGGCCGCAGCGAGCGGGGCAGCCTCTGGTGCTCAGATGCTTTTGCACGAACCGACTGAACTTTGGAACTGGGCAAGTTACATGTGCCCTCAGCATCCCGTCCTTGCTGTTTAATTTTGTACCTTTGAAAATATCAAGATGCAATTTTTGACCCCTGTCTGACTAAGGGTGTCTTTTATTTGGTGGGTTTCTTGGCCAAACTGGTCGTATCTGTGAGGAGGTTTTGGTTCCTTTGTTTAAGTTGTTTCTGCCGTATAACCAAGTTTCTCCTTCTAGGAGGCAGAAGGCATCACAAATTTTCTTATTTAGCTTGATGAAAGCTTATATTTTGAGGTATTAGTGATTAATTGTATTTATGTTTCTCTGCCTGAAGTTCTCATCTATGTAAAATAACTTTAGAAGGGGAGAGCACAAACCTTTTCTTTTCCACTTCAGTTTTTTTTTGTCAAGTGAAACAAAATCAGTTTGTTGCTTTGTTTGGGGTTTTTATTTTTCCTTTGTGTGCAAGGAAAAATGGCACCAAGTGATGCTGACCTCCGTTCCTAAAAAGCAGAGGGAAACGAGGGGAGAAATAAATGGATTATTCAATCCTGAGATAACCAGAAATCTGATGGAAATAACTTCTGGGCGCACATAGCGGGGTGTTCCCCCCGGTAATGAAAGCAGCATGTTCACTGCTTCACATGGAAATATGTACCATGACAGAGGAGAAACGGGATCCAGCCACTATTGCAGACTAATTTTTAAGTAGTACTAGGGATTTTTGGATAGTGAGGAAGTTTCCTCTCCACAGCAGCGAGGAGCTGGGCTCCGCAGCCGTGCTTGTGTCCGTCCATCCAGAGGGACAGACACCCTGCCCGCTGGGAAGTTGTTGTTTCCTTACAGGCTTCCTCTATGTTTGTGGAGGGGAAGAGTAATTCTTGCAAACCTCAAAAATCAGTTATTGAGATTGTTTTTCTTAATTATTTCATACAACAACGATGCGTTTTTTAATATACTTGGGACTTGAAAGCTTTCTGTCCTGTAATGACCGTAAGGTAAGAACGAAAGGTCTTGTTATTAATGTAATAAGGGGTTTTGGGGTTTTTTTCATGTTTAGATCATTTCAGGCCCAGCGGGCTGTAGTACCCAGTGCCTCCTGCTGTGGGCTGAGTGTTCCCAGCCCCGCTCAACATCACTGATTTATATGACAAGTCTGTAGCCCTCTGCTAGGAAACCCCATGTGGGCTATGCCGGCTGCGGCGGTGCTAGCCTGAGCTCCCCTGCCTCTGCCAGCACAGAGGGGAGACCTCTTCTTGTTCCTTTCTGTTGCTTTGTTTTGTTGTTGTTGTTTTTTTTTTGTGAGGGGAAGGAAATTCTTAAAACACTGGGGCTTCATCTTCCTGCTGTTGCCAAACTGCCTGAATTCATTCTCCGTGCTGATGCTGTGGGTGGTTTTGGGTCTGCAGGATCAGGCCCCATTATCTGGTGGTGTGCAATAAACAGCTTCAAACATCAGTTTCTTAGACTCCCCAATCACTTAAATAAGCACTGGGGACCTTGGTGAATGAAGTGCTGCTACCTAGCAATTCCTAAATAGGGAGAAACTTCCTGATTTAAAAAAAAAAAGTATTTATTTTGCCCTAGGAGCCTCTTTTTTTGCTCCAAGGAGCGTGTGGGGGTACGGGCAGCACAGTGCTGGTGCTTGCAATGGGCCAGGCTGGGAGCAGGGGAAGGAGAAGGCAGTAATGGCCAAAGGATGAGGGGTGGAAGCTCTGCTGAATCACGGGCAGGGCTTGAGCCAGGCAGGGTTTTGTCCCCGCGTTTGGCCCTTCTAAATCACAACTTCACAGTGGAGCTGGTAGCGCCTCAGTGCTGGCGTGGACGTGGCCGGGTGCTTGTAAAACTCAACATGTTGTTTCCATCAGGTGTTGAAAGGTTCATTAACTCCAGGGAACTTGGGAATGGTGTTGGTTCTCCCAACTGAACTTTGGGTACAAACGATGGTATTTGAGCAAAGACTGACTCCTCCAGCACGTTCCCGTGAGCTGTTTGGTTGGAATGAGCGTATCCTAAAGAACAGGTTGTGTTCTCTGCAGTGGCTTTGCCAAGCTGCTTTCAAAGATTTTTGTGAAAAGAAAAGAAAAAAGATAATTAAAAATCAACTGTTGACCTTGCATTGTGTTGTGTTTTAGTGAGCTGGGACTTTTCGTGGTCCCCTCAGTGGCTGCAGTGCTCCTCTGGCCCTTCCCGCAGCTCCCCGTGACGTTGCCGAAGCCGCTGTGCAAAGTTTGAAAGAAAATGGCCCCAAAAAGGAAGAGCTGGGCTGCTACAATCAGTCAGCAAGGCCCTTGTGTTAGCATGGGATCATTCCTTTAGATCTGAGGAGGGTTGAGTTGTTCAAACAGATGGCAAAGATTATTCGTGTTGCTGGGGTTTCAGTGCACTGCTCTGTTTCAAGCATGTTGCCCGATATGACGCACGTGACAAGTTCTTCCCAGCACGACGCTGGGGGGGGACGACATTGTCTGCTGTGATCAGGTTTCATGGCCTCACCTGTTGAGCTGCTGAACTTTTCAAAGTTGACCATGCATTGGGGGGGACTTATTTGGATGGTGGATCTGCCTGGCTAATCGTGTTAGCACAGGACCGCGTGGCGTGCCGGGGAACGTTGTGCTCCGTCTTGGCATGAAAATGTTGGGAATGAAAACCCATGGGCTTGACTCTGGGGTTGGGATGTATTTATTTTTTTCCTTTTCAAGTGGGCCATGGCAAATGTCTGTAACACACACCGAGCTTTGGATATCTCAAGGCGCTTTCAGTGCAGGCTTTTGTATTATAAAAGTATCCAGCAAGTCCTGGATGTCGTGGCTGTAAAAACTCGACCCAAACAGCCATTCCTTTGAGCTCTATTTCTAACCTCTCCCTACCCTGGACTTTTCTTAACATCAAGCTTGCTAAACTATTAACCCATCCCAAGTAGCAAGAAGTCTAATTTAGTCATCATTCAGTGTGAGCATTCATGTCTTCTGCTGGTGTGGCCATGGATGATCAATGGGTTCAGGGGCTAATGGATTGGCCAGGGCAGTGCGGAACGGTGAACATATGGGCTCAGAGAACAACAAATAGGAGGGCACATTATTTCAGCAGAGTAATTAGGGGTCAGGGGCTATCAGCTGCTACCTGTTGTCACCATGTGGTGTGTGAGGAGGGGCTGGAGGAGAGGCTGCTGCTCTGGTTGGTGAAGTGACTAAGTGCTATGCTGGGTCCTGACTTGCTGCTGATGACTGTACTGGGACTTGCCCACGCCGTTGCCATTTCAGGTCTTTCAGCAGCTTGTTGTGATTCTTAATTAGCTCCCAAGAAGTGCCTTGTGCTTTTCAGAGGAACTCAGCCTAGCAGTGGCAGCTGGAAGGCAACTGAGTAAATGGACCTTATCTTGACTTTCTTAATGGAAATGAGGGCTCCCATGATGATGTATTGATTATCAGCAGGCTCAGAGGGAAGGTGGGGTTAACTCGGGGCAGGGGTTACTGGTGCTGTTGTGTTGCCATTAGGGAGCTGCTCCTGGACTGGAGGTGTTAAAAGGGGTCCACAAACAAATCTGGAAGGGCACAACATCATGGCAAGGGGAGGAAGCCCAGGTGGGGACTGCTCAGAGGTGATGTGCAATAGACCTTAGTTCATCCATAAAGGTGATGGGAAGGAGAGAACCTCTCCTGGTGCCATGTTGGCTTTAAGTGTTCCTCATGGTGGCTTTCATATTTGTAGTAGCTGTGAAGAGGAGGAAGGTGGACTTGGTGATGGTGATTTTGCACGTGGTGTCCTCATACTGAGAAGGATGAGGAGAGGCATGTGAGAAGCTGTGGGCTGGCCACCTTGGCTGCTGACCTGCTGGACCTTGGATCCCAGCTCTGCCACCACATGTGCCCCTATCTCAGGAGTCACTCGAGAGGCTCAAGAACTTGGGTGGTTGGGGTTTTAAATGGTGCTGGTGGGACAATAAAAAGAGGAAAACAAGCGTAGAAGTGCTACTAGCAGAAGACCTCTGCACTGGTTTCAAATAAATGATTAATTCACTTTTTGATGCTTCTTCTTTTAAAGTAAGTGAGCAAGGCAGTGCCCTGTCACAGGGTGAGTAGCAGGGAAATAGAAAACTTTATTTACAGAAAAATAACACCATGTTCTGCTAAATGCTTTACCACTGTAACTAGTCTGATAGAAAATTTTGGTTTCTCCTCTTCCTACATAGAGGGATGGAGAGAAGACATCTCTACCCAGGGATGCTATGACTTAGTGCTGGCTTCAGGGGAGTCATGAAACTTTATAGCAGCAGAGGATCTGGTCCAGAATTGAATTTGCAGCTGGGCTTGGATGCTGGGCCATGTGTGGCCAACCCTGTCCTCTGTGTGGTGGCAGGTCCGAGGGGCTCAGCTCAGCCCTGGCTGGAGGGATATGTCCTCCCTCACAGGGACAGCCCCTTGCCTTCTTGTCACTCTTTTGCTGCTAAAATTCGTGAGACCAGATCTGTCATCTGGCCAGTACTGCTGGGGGCTTCTGGAAATCCACCCAAGTGGCAAGTTGATAATAAAAGTGACTGGTTGTCACCTCTCCTGTGACTTGGCATGGCCTCTCCCCACTGGTGTGTGTTCCTGGCAGCACCTCTTCCAGAGGAAAGCTGGTACCCTGTTCTCACTTTCTTTTTGTATATGCTGATGTAGAATATTATAGGTGGATGTATAGATTTTTATACATCCCTTGCTGAATGTGAGTGCAAAGCCAAATCCTTTGTTGCCATGGTCCGGCAGTGCTGAGCGTGGCTGGAGTGAAAATACCAATCCTCATAAAAAAATGTACTTTTCACGTGGGAAGTTGGCTCTGATGAGGAGACAAGCCTTCAGTGGTGTGCTGATAGCCAGGGCTGGACCAGGTCCCTAGAGTTCCCTGTGTTTAACACAGACTGAAGCTCTGCCCAGGGGAGGGGGCTCCAGGATCAGGCCCTCTCAGTGTGTGTGTGTCTATGTGCTGTGACAAGCCTTCAGTGGTGTGCTGATAGCCAGGGCTGGACCAGGTCCCCAGAGTTCCCTGTGTTTAACACAGACTGAAGCTCTGCCCAAGGGGAGGGGGCTCCAGGATCAGGCCCTCTCAGTGTGTGTGTCCATGTGCTGTGAGTGCCCAAAATGCTTCCCCAGAAGCCAAAATCTATTACAGTGGATTACTTTTACAACAGTTCACTTCAATAAAGCAGCTAGAAAAGCTTTCATGTGAAGCCCCAGCAGCCTGTCTCAGCTATCAAATGCAAACTTGTCTTAAAATATGGGAGTTTGCAGAGGGCAGGTGAGCAGGGTGTGGAGGTGCAGGAGATCTTTAGAAAACTGATTTGGTGAGTGATTCAACACAGGAAAAGCAGAATCCCCTGGTGTTACACTGAGGTGAATTAGCATTAATATTGTGGATTTGGAGCAGGGGGGGTCAGGCTGTGGGGGGCAGAGGAGCCCAGGGGTGCAGGGCCCTTCCTGTTGCTAAGGGGAGGAGAGAACCCCACTGTGTTATTAACAAAGTGCTTTGCTGCTTCATTGAGCTATTCAATATTTGTTTTAAAACTGGCAGGGCCTGCAGCTTTGGCATGCCTTTTGGTGGTTGGGGTTTTTTTGTTTGGTTTTTGAGAAGCTTTCAAGGGCAGCTGGGATGGGGCTCTGAGCAACCTGATTTAATGGGAGGTGTCCCTGCCCATGCAGGGGAGTTGGAACTTTAACCTGATCTTTAAGGCCCCTTTCAAATCTTAACCATTCTATGATTCTATAATTCAACTTGGAATGGAAGCAGGAGGTGCTGGAGGAGACAGCAAGTGTGTCCTAGCCCTTGGGTGCCAGTGGGGGCTGTGCATGGTCCTCAGCTGGTTCATCCATGAGGATGGGGACGTGGCTGCTCAGTGGGAATGGCAGAGGGACCCCATGACTCTGCCCTGCCCTTTGTGTCAGGGAGAAGGGGATGCCTGATGCCAAGGTGCCCTGCCTCTCTGCTCCCCAGCCCCTGCACCTGCCTCTGGTGCCACATTTAGTGACTTGTGCCAGATCAGAGCTGGTCCCCACGAGCACCAGGACTGTCCCCATCTTCTTCAGGCAGGCTTGGGTAGGGGAAGCTGCTGAGGGTCTCCCCCAGGAGCAGCAGCGTGATGGGCTTTAGGAGTGTCTGTAAACACCCCTGAGCATCTGGCCTGGTTTCACCACAGCTGGACTGAGCATTGGCCCTTCTCAATCAACAGCTTAGCAAAGTCCCACTCCTTCCCTCTTCCTCAGCACTGAACTTGTTGCAACTTAACACAAAGCTTCCAGCTTTTTGTTTTACTATTTAATTTCCCTCTCAAGCTGGTCTGGTAGCTAAGGAGCCCTGGGCTGTCTGCATGGTGTTTGGAAAAGCAGAGGGAATAGCTAATAGGGGGGTGTTGAGCAGCAAGTGAAGCCTTGGGAGGAGATAGCAGCCTTGCCAAGGCAGAAGTGGAATAGCTGGTTATGTCTTTAGCCCGGGTGTGCTCCAAGCTGCCAGGGGCTGGGAGCTGCTCTCTGCTCCCAAGGCTCTTGGGGACAGGCTGGCACTGCCTGGACAGCCAGACACGTGGGAGGGCCCTGATGTCTCAGCACACACCAGCACCTTGGCTGGCTGCACCAGGCTCCCCCAAAGACCATCTCAAGGTCATGCTGCTAAATGCAGTGTAATAATTAATTAAGCTATATATAAACAGCAAGCTCATACGGTCCTAAAGCAGATTAGTTTCCTCTCTGGCCAGGAGTTTCCTCTCACCTGCCTTCCTCCCCATGGTCTTCTTCTTCCTGGGTTCCTCCCTGAGTGAGCCCTGCAGTTGTCACACACTCAGGCATCCCAGCAAGGCTTTGCTGTTTGG
>NW_009952430.1:2143156-2151783 GCF_000747805.2 Chaetura pelagica
GGAGCAACGCCTGCTCCAGGGGACTCTTCAGGCCACCCAGTTCCCTCATCAAACCCAGTCCTCTTCTGGCTGCTGCTGGAGGAAAGGACACGTGCAGCATCTCTGCCCTCCCAGTGGGGATCACTTCACTTCCTAATGGTGCCTGGTGCTGAGAATAGTTTAGTGCTGGGAATAGCTGCCAGGGTTTTCCTTCATCAACAGGTGTTTCAAGACTCCTGTTGCTTCAAGGCAAGGTATAGCAATAGCTGAGCTCTGTCATTTTTTTAACCCCACTTTGGTGTGTTTGGTGTGTTTAAAGCTCCACATAAAGCCTGTTCATGTGGGGTTTGCAGCTTTGAGGTGTTAGAATATGCTGGATTGGGTTTCCTGGAAGAGAAACTCTCTTGCATCTATCCAAAACTGGTCAAAACTCATTCACTGCAAACCCCAAAAGTAAAAAATGTTACATATATGGTTTAGTTTAAACTCCTGATTATTTTAAATGTAGCTGCAGAAGCACCCCAGGAAGATTAAAAATCATGTCTCTTGGTGATGTGAGGTGATGTGTGCTGTCAGAGGCTGAGGTACCTGGGAGAAGACCAGAGCAGCTTTCAGCACTTCCAGATCAGTCCAGGTTTTGCAGCTGGGGCATGTGCATGCCATGGATCCATCAGCAACGTGTGATCCTGGGCTTTGTGCAGCAAAGTCCTTGGAAAACCCAGACAGACTCCAGAGCTGACTCCAGGATGAGACAGGGAGTGTGTGTCTGCACTGCCTGTTTGCTCCAAGGCCTCTTCTGCTTCCCAGGCCATCTCCTCATGCGTGCCCAGTTGTCTGAGAGCCACCAGCAGGGATGGGTGCTGGTGAGAAGAGGTGCTTGGGGTTGTTGGGCTCCATGCGAGAGGTTATGCTTGGTTGCCCATCTCCAGCTCTCTGGCTCTCCCAGGCAGAGCTGGCATATCTAGCCATATCTACATCCAGGAGATGGAGAGAAAAGGCTTTGTGAGGGCTCACAATGGCTCCCCAGTCAGTTCAGTCCCATTCAGAGGGGGTTGGGCTGTCTCTTTGGGAACCCAAGGGTGTGGAGATCAAAGGTGTGGGTGAGTCAATTACAATTCACATTTGGTTCATCTGTATGTTTGGGTATTTGAAAGGTTTCAATGGTAACCCATTTGATATCTCTTATGTCCATTGATTTGTTAATCTGACACTTGGTTTCATCTGAATAACAATAGCTCTCATTCAGACTCCTCAGTGTTCAGGGAAAAGTCATTTCACTTGGGTTGTGCTCCAAAGCCTCAGCAGACTGGCCCACTGTGCTCTTTATGTAAAGGGCCTGAAGGGCTTCAGGTTCATTCACCCCCTTTGCTGGCTCTGGAAGGGAATGGGCTCCCCCTGGAAGCAGGGTGGGATGCTGGAGGCTGGTGCTGGCGTTTGGCACCTGTGGTTTTGTTCCATGAGGGCCCTTCTGGTTGCCACCGTAGCCATGGACCCTGTGGGGTGGAACGAGGGGGGCAGGGTTACCAAGACAGAGCCCAAGTAGTCAGAGGTGGGAAGCCAGCATGGGGAGCCCTCCTAAATACAGCCTGGGTGAGTGTGCTGGGCTAGATCAAATCATTGGGATGGCAATGTGTAGTCTCTAATTATGTGAATACCTTTTTAATTAGAAGTAGTGCTTTGCATCTGTTGTACTTGCAGCAGAGCATCTCCACCAGCTGAGTCTGCTCTTTAAAGAGCTCCTGACTGTATTTCGTTGGCTGTTTATTGCCACGTCATGATCCCACGAAATGACTGGGGCAGGAGGGGAGTCTGCAGACAGACCTGCTCCTTCATGTTTCTCTAATTGGTGCCTGTCTCCCTCCTTCCCTGGGAATTTCACTCCTTCCCAAGGCTGGTTTGGTTCCTTCTGCTCTACCCTGAGTCCTGCTGTGTTGGTGGGGACCCATCTTGGGACATGGTGGCACCACAAACCTGGAGCTTGATTGCTTCAATGGCCATGCTGCTTTTTTGTCCTGGAACTTTATTTTCTCTCTTTGATGTTTGACGTGAGAGGTAAAAGAGATGGAGTGAGACTAAGAAGGGTCATACTGGCCTGACTGGAGTTCTTGGGGGAAAAAAATCCTATTCTGGACCAACTTGTCTCACTCACTGCCCTGTCTGTTTACCATGGAGTAGTCTCAATTTCCAGTGCTACTCCTTTGTAACTGTAAATCACAAATCCATTAACAAATGAGTTGAGGTGACAATCCCATTTGTGTTAAAATGCATTTAGGGATCAGGACTGAGAGGATCACTGGTGCATTAATTTGCCAGGTCCTTTGTCCCCACCGGTGGCAAATGTGGCTCATCCCAAAAGGGGACACACTGACTGGGCCAGCATCCAGTTTACCACCAGCACAGGTTGTGGTCAGTGCTGCCCTTCCCTTGTTGGGAAGGAAGCAACAGGTGTTTCAAGACTCCTGTTGCTTCAAGGCAAGGTATAGCAATAGCTGAGCTCTGTCATTTTTTAACCCCACTTTGGTGTGGGGTTAAAGCTCCACATAAAGCCTGTTCATGTGGGGTTTGCAGCTTTGAGGTGTTAGAATATGCTGGATTGGGTTTCCTGGAAGAGAAACTCTCTTGCATCTATCCAAAACTGGTCAAAACTCATTCACTGCAAACCCCAAAAGTAAAAAATGTTACATATATGGTTTAGTTTAAACTCCTGATTATTTTAAATGTAGCTGCAGAAGCACCCCAGGAAGATTAAAAATCATGTCTCTTGGTGATGTGAGGTGATGTGTGCTGTCAGAGGCTGAGGTACCTGGGAGAAGACCAGAGCAGCTTTCAGCACTTCCAGATCAGTCCAGGTTTTGCAGCTGGGGCATGTGCATGCCATGGATCCATCAGCAACGTGTGATCCTGGGCTTTGTGCAGCAAAGTCCTTGGAAAACCCAGACAGACTCCAGAGCTGACTCCAGGAGGAGACAGGGAGTGTGTGTCTGCACTGCCTGTTTGCTCCAAGGCCTCTTCTGCTTCCCAGGCCATCTCCTCATGCGTGCCCAGTTGTCTGAGAGCCACCAGCAGGGATGGGTGCTGGTGAGAAGAGGTGCTTGGGGTTGTTGGGCTCCATGCGAGAGGTTATGCTTGGTTGCCCATCTCCAGCTCTCTGGCTCTCCCAGGCAGAGCTGGCATATCTAGCCATATCTACATCCAGGAGATGGAGAGAAAAGGCTTTGTGAGGGCTCACAATGGCTCCCCAGTCAGTTCAGTCCCATTCAGAGGGGGTTGGGCTGTCTCTTTGGGAACCCAAGGGTGTGGAGATCAAAGGTGTGGGTGAGTCAATTACAATTCACATTTGGTTCATCTGTATGTTTGGGTATTTGAAAGGTTTCAATGGTAACCCATTTGATATCTCTTATGTCCATTGATTTGTTAATCTGACACTTGGTTTCATCTGAATAACAATAGCTCTCATTCAGACTCCTCAGTGTTCAGGGAAAAGTCATTTCACTTGGGTTGTGCTCCAAAGCCTCAGCAGACTGGCCCACTGTGCTCTTTATGTAAAGGGCCTGAAGGGCTTCAGGTTCATTCACCCCCTTTGCTGGCTCTGGAAGGGAATGGGCTCCCCCTGGAAGCAGGGTGGGATGCTGGAGGCTGGTGCTGGCGTTTGGCACCTGTGGTTTTGTTCCATGAGGGCCCTTCTGGTTGCCACCGTAGCCATGGACCCTGTGGGGTGGAACGAGGGGGGCAGGGTTACCAAGACAGAGCCCAAGTAGTCAGAGGTGGGAAGCCAGCATGGGGAGCCCTCCTAAATACAGCCTGGGTGAGTGTGCTGGGCTAGATCAAATCATTGGGATGGCAATGTGTAGTCTCTAATTATGTGAATACCTTTTTAATTAGAAGTAGTGCTTTGCATCTGTTGTACTTGCAGCAGAGCATCTCCACCAGCTGAGTCTGCTCTTTAAAGAGCTCCTGACTGTATTTCGTTGGCTGTTTATTGCCACGTCATGATCCCACGAAATGACTGGGGCAGGAGGGGAGTCTGCAGACAGACCTGCTCCTTCATGTTTCTCTAATTGGTGCCTGTCTCCCTCCTTCCCTGGGAATTTCACTCCTTCCCAAGGCTGGTTTGGTTCCTTCTGCTCTACCCTGAGTCCTGCTGTGTTGGTGGGGACCCATCTTGGGACATGGTGGCACCACAAACCTGGAGCTTGATTGCTTCAATGGCCATGCTGCTTTTTTGTCCTGGAACTTTATTTTCTCTCTTTGATGTTTGACGTGAGAGGTAAAAGAGATGGAGTGAGACTAAGAAGGGTCATACTGGCCTGACTGGAGTTCTTGGGGGAAAAAAATCCTATTCTGGACCAACTTGTCTCACTCACTGCCCTGTCTGTTTACCATGGAGTAGTCTCAATTTCCAGTGCTACTCCTTTGTAACTGTAAATCACAAATCCATTAACAAATGAGTTGAGGTGACAATCCCATTTGTGTTAAAATGCATTTAGGGATCAGGACTGAGAGGATCACTGGTGCATTAATTTGCCAGGTCCTTTGTTCCCACGGGTGGCAAATGTGGCTCATCCCAAAAGGGGACACACTGACTGGGCCAGCATCCAGTTTACCACCAGCACAGGTTGTGGTCAGTGCTGCCCTTCCCTTGTTGGGAAGGAAGCAGAAGACCTTTGGAAATAAATTGAGGGGGTCACCTTGGAGTAAAGTCTAAACCAATTTTAATTTCTTGACCCATTTGATGGGATCTGCAAGGTAAGGAACAGCCAGCTGGCCACTGTGGGACTGGCTTGGTTGAGCACCTTCCCACACAGCTGGTCCTCTGATGAGCTTGCTCTTCACTGCCATTACTGGCAGGTGACCTGTGCTCTAATGGTCAAAGGGGACATCCCCTTATCCTCAAGACAGTTGAGGAGGAAACACAGTGCTGCATGTTTACATGGCTGATTTGGGTGTTGCCACGAGGCAAGTGGAGTCACGCAGCTGGGGTTTGGCAGCAGCTCACTGGCATCACTTGGCCTGTGTTAGGAGTTGCATGTGTTATCAAAAAAAGACAGAAGAAAGTGGTAGTGAAATTAGAAATCTGGGCACTTTCTGAGCTGCTGGTTTGAAGGGCTCTGCTGTTCAGGCAATGCTGGGTGCCCACAGGATCCCTTTAGGTGAAGAAGGTGGATTCCTGGAGATTCTGTATGGCTTTTTTTGCAGACCTCTAGATGTGTATCTGCCTCAAGGCTTGCTTAAAGCCTGCCCTGACCCTGCCACCCCAAGAGCTCCCTTCCCACCTGTTGCAGAGGAGCTCACGGGCTGTGGCTCAGCCACAGAAGATGCTCCAAGGGTTGTTGGTGCCTGGAGGAAAGTGCTGCTGGGCCAAGACAGCAGTTTCCCTGCTTTGCTATCCCTGTGGTGAGGAAGAGGAGCAGAGCCACATGGCTACCACTGCACCAGTCCCTTTTGGGACTCTGAACCCAGCAGAGTTATTTAAGCCCCCCTTTGGTGTCTCTTACTCAGAGGGCAGGCGATTCCCTGGGGATGCTCCCCCCGCATCCATCACAAACCCAGGGCTCTGCTCAGGGCAGAAGGGGGTTCCAGGGCTTTTCAAGGTGCATTTTCCTCTAATCTTGGCTGTTAAAGCCCCAGTGGAGGAAGGCAGGGCTTGGTCAAGAGAAATGTGTGTCAGAGTGGCAAGCTGGGCCCTCCCTCCCTGTGCAAACGCTGGGCTGCTCACCCGAGGTTTAACAAAAGGTGACATTATCAGTGGGACTCCTTACCTGCCTGTGCAGGCACGGGATTAAGGCATGAATTTCTGTGCTGGGGAAGACACAAAAGACCTCTCAGCAGGGCTGTGATTTATGAGCATGGCAATGGGGGAACGTGGTCCTGCCCCGAGCTCGCTGGGTCAGTTTTGTTCAGGGAGTGTTGACTTGTGCTTTTAGTTTGGGGTTGGCTCTTTGGTTTGTGGCTTGTGGGTTTGGTGGTTTTGTTTTTTTTCCCCTTTGTCCTAGCAAAATCAGAGCAGGTAAAACATGGTAGCTCAGCACTGCCCTGGGGAGAGGGACAGTATGAGAAGGGGACTGAAGTTCACCTCTTTGTAGTCTTGTCCTGGGTGGAAATTTCTTAGGCGCTTCTGAACCTTCAGCCTTCATGTACTGGGATTGACCACCCACATCCACCTGCTTTTGGTGGTGGAGGCTGCTGCAGTAGTCACTGCTGTGTGCTTACTTAACCAGAAAGGTGAGTTATAAGTATGTGCCATAAAAATCCATGTCCATATAAACCTTACCCTGGAATGGACCCAGCCAGGGGTTGCTTCTCTTCTATCAAGCTCTTTTCTGGGAAACTTCTGCTGAGTTGCATCCTGGCTACAGAGACACTGCAGTGGTGCAGACAACACAAAGTGATCATCTCCTCCTGCATTAGATGCAGAAGATGTGCCCTTTGGTCCCAGCCAAGCTGTACTCTGCTCACTGTGCTCCCCACCACCAGCACAGGGTGTAACAGGTTCCTGCAGAAGGGCCTTGAAGAGCAAGTCGAGGAATAACTTCTTTCTTGTGAGGGTGACAGAGCCCTGGGACAGGCTGCCCAGAGAGGCTGTGGAGTCTGCTTCTCTGGAGACTTTCAATACATGTCTGGCTGCCTTTCTGAGTGACCTGCCCTAGTTTTGGTCCTGCTCTGGCAGGGGGGTGGGACTTGATGATCTTCGGAGGTCCCTTCCAACCCCTGACATTCTGTGATTCTGTGAAGTGCTGTAGGGATGAGGCTGATGGGATAACCTCCCATGGGCTACTTGGTTCAGGTCTCCTGGTTGGGAGCAGGAGCCAGGGATGCTCTGGTGTGACAGGTCATGGTTAATGGAGTGTCCCATGTAGGGTCCAGCCCCACAGTGCATCCTTTCCAGGGAGGCAGGAGGATGCTCTGCTCCATTTGCTGTAATGGGTGGGTTTGGGTGAGTCATGATGCTACGTGGTTTGGGCATCTAATTCTTGAAACACCTGGTGCTTCTGGAACACCAGCTGAAAGCCAACAAGCTGTACATGATTTGCAGTGCTGCTGGGTCTGTGAACTTCTGTGGCCACATCTGCCTCTCCCAGATCCACACATCCATAGGGTTTAACACAGTGGAGATTTCTCTTTTTGCTGCAAAGAAGCATTTTCCTAAGACCAGTGAGGAGGAACGGTGTCTGCCTGTGGGTTTTAACTTCTTTGAGAGGATTAGTGCTGTTGCTACAAATTAAGAGAGCAAATTGGTGGGTGTGGGAGCAGTTTGGGGCTATGGACTCTGGGCTGTCTTGCTGATAGGAAGAGCCTGGGGAAGAGGCTGTGATCTGAGCAGTGGGCACTGGAGCTGCTGGTGCTTAGTAGAAGAGCTGGCAGCAACTGGTGGGCTTTGTGGTGGGAGTTATTGGGACTGCCTTGTTGGTCTCCTACTGGAGCTGTAGCCAAATCCCTGAGATTGGGGTCTCTGGGGTTGGCAGAAGCCACATGACAGCTGTGTTAGCCCCAGGGGACATTTGTGTCACCTGTGGGTACCATAGCTGTGTTTTGGATGTCCCACCAGCTCTGATTTCGTTATCTGCTTTTAAGCTTCTTCCAAGCCAGGCTTCCCTTGCTCAAGCCTGCTCTGAGCTACCCAAAGCCTTGCAACAGCCAGGATTTGGGGTTTCCCTTTCCACAATGTAGCTGATAACTCCAGACCTTGACTCTCTTGCTTTGCCTTTTTTTTTTTTGGATGGGAACATCTCTGCTTGCACCAGTCCAAGCTCAGCAGATACTGGTTCCAGCTTCCCACAGGGGCAGGGCTGGTGCTACTCAAGTAAAGCTGAGTTCAAGAAGGAACACCTCTGGTAGCAGGATATGTTAAACCAGTAGTTTCTGTAAGAGGCTCCAAAAGCAGAGTTTCATCTTGCAATGAATCTGTAAGTGGATTCAAATCTTTGTGTAGCAGGAGCTTGGTACTCAAAATGCTAATTTAAGGCTGTGGGTTTTTGAGGGAAGAGAAGTGGTTGGTCCTTCTGGTTGGGATGGAGTAAGAGGCAGAGGCAGCATGGAGAGTTTATTTTTCTGCAGGAGCTGTCAGCACAGAAATCTCAGTAGATGCTTAAAATTTTTCCTCTTTCCTCCCTTTCAGGCTTTTGTCTGTGTAATTTGTACAGAAAAATGTTCCTACCACTTCGCAATAAACTCTCGGACACAGTGAAATTAACCTTGGCTTGTTCCAGACAGGCACTGGGGCAGCTCTGGGGCAGCTGCTGAGCTACATCCATGCAGGGGTGAGCACAGCCAAGCTACCTGCTTCTGGTGGAGATGGTGAGGACTTAACTGTTGGCCCTCAGGTGCCTGAAGAGAGGGATGGAGATTACACTGGTGCAAAAATTCCTGCAGGGAAGAAAAATCCAGTTCAACACTCCATCGGGGTGCACCCAGAGATGACATGGTGCAAGAGTGACATACACAGCTTGGTGGAGACAGCTGGCCCTGGGATCTGCTGGGAAAAAGTCTGGAGTCCCAGTTTGCCAGATAGCTCAGTCACGTTTCCTGCTGGGTGTATGGCTTTTCCCCCCTTTAAATCATGAGTTTCATAGAACTGCCCCTCCCTGCTCTTCTTTTAAACAAAACCAGGCTTTTTTTCCTTTTTTAGGGGGGAGGGGGGGGGGGGAGGG
>NW_009952430.1:2151877-2203195 GCF_000747805.2 Chaetura pelagica
ATTCCTGCAGGGAAGAAAAATCCAGTTCAACACTCCATCGGGGTGCACCCAGAGATGACATGGTGCAAGAGTGACATACACAGCTTGGTGGAGACAGCTGGCCCTGGGATCTGCTGGGAAAAAGTCTGGAGTCCCAGTTTGCCAGATAGCTCAGTCACGTTTCCTGCTGGGTGTATGGCTTTTCCCCCCTTTAAATCATGAGTTTCATAGAACTGCCCCTCCCTGCTCTTCTTTTAAACAAAACCAGGCTTTTTTTCCTTTTTTAGGGGGGGGGGGGGTGTGGAAATGATGAGCAGTCTCACATGACTTGACCAGTGGGCAATGAAGCCAGGAGACTTCCAAAGATATTCTAAAGACCTCATCCATAAACAGCAATTAGCTTGTACTGGTGGTGCTGGTCCTGGCCCTGCACCCCCAGGACAGCACTGGCTGCTCTTTGGGGGCTGGAGAGGAGCTGGGGTGGGGGTGGGGGACAGGGCAGTGAAAAGGGGACCTGGGGATCCGGAGGAATAAGATGCTCATTTCAGCCCCACCCCCTTTCTGGTCTCAAAAGCTCCTATTTTCAGAGCAAAACACTATTGAAGCTTCGGGACAATGGAGACCAAATCCTTCTGGGGGAGGGGAGGTGCTGGCAATTGCATCTTTTGTTGTCTTTACTTCTTTACTTGCCTATGGCCTCCTCCATCCCACCCTCCAAGAAATCCACATAGATGCTCACTAGATGATAATGCAATCACTTTCTTAGGACCTTGCTAATAGGATTATAATTATTACTGGAGATGAACTGGAGTGAATAGAATATTTACCACTTCATCTTCAATTATTGTAAATCCCTCCAAAGCAGCCCTTTGATATGTAAAGTGCTGCTCCTCTCCCCTCCAGTGAAGATGATTATTTAGTGGAAGTTCAGAGCTTTTAAGTGTCATGTGGGACAGAAAAGGCTTCAGTGTTTACATAAAGAGGAGGGCCTATATAATGAACTGGTGGAGCTGTTTAATATCTTGCCTGGCTCCAGCAAAGGAGGAGGTGAAGTTCTTGCTGAGAAGTTGGAACATCTCAGGCTGTTGTTAGGGGAAGAGGGAAGGAAACAATTGGAAACTTAGCCCTTCCTGGTCCAAAGAAGGCCCTTTATCTCTGAAGCCTGTGTTCATTTGCAACATGAATCCACCTGGTGACAGCAGCAATGTTTTGGGTTTGTTCTTTAGGGCTGGAGGAATTTCTGTTTGAGGAATGATGATACAGGCTGGGGAGATCTCAGCCTGGTGAGATGTCTTGGGGGAAGATGGGATGCTCTACAAAGGCAGAGCTGGGCTGCAGGTAGAGGGAAGGATTCGTGTCACAGTGCAAGGACTGGGGCTTCGGCATGAGGGCAGGAGCTGGTGCACAAGGGGCAAAGCAAGGACCTGGGGTGGGCTGTGCACATGGGGCATCTGCATGGGTTCAGGAGGAGCCTGGACAAGGGATAGGAAGAGAGATCAGTTGAGGGTTGTTACACAGACAAACAGCATCGGGCCCAGGAAAGCCCCTGAGCTGGGTTTGAGTGGAGGCTGGGGGACAGGTGGTGCTGCTCGTCCTGTCCCTGCTCTGCCCTGCTCCTCCTCTGGCCAGCACTGGAGATCCCAGGGCTTTGGCCTGAAGGAGCAGGGTGCACCCTATGGGCACATCCATGTGAGCATCCACAAGCCTTTCTCCCAAGCTTTCAGGATGGTCCTGTTCCCTTGATCCCTTCCTCCCAAAGGCTGTGGGCACAGAGCATGGGCTCTGGACTGGGAAGGGGGATTGCTCCAGCCATCTCCATGAGCAACTTCATGCCTTTGCATCCAATGCCAAGGATGGGCATGTCCCAGGAGTGAGGGCTGCATCACCCATTGGTCTCAAAGGAGTCTTTGTGCCTCTTTATTACACTCTCTGGTGAAAGCCCAGTCCCTGTCTAGTGCTTCTGCTGCTCTGAGTGCACCAAAGTGCTACATAGTGCCCCAGATGTGGCAGAAGCCCTGTGAGGGAGAACAAGTCATTATCTTGGTTATGAGTCTGTGCTTCTAATTAAACCACCTAAACCCATGAGGCAGGGGAGGCATCTGGAGAGAGGTGGGTTTTGGCTGGTGCAAGGCACCCTTTGGGGCAGAGGCTGATTCTGCTCATCACACCCATTGCTGTTTTCAGAGGCACAAACCCTCCAGGTCTGCTGCATGGATCAGGCTCTACTTTCTCCAGGTCAGGTGCTTGGGTGCTGCTGCAAACAATCTGCTCTGTGGTTTGGCTGGACAAAGCACCCTGTGTGCCTTGCCTGCAGCATGGGGACCATCAAAGCTGTGTGGTGGCTTCTAGGTGTGATCTGAATGTCGTGACTTTGGGGGAGGTGGAGAAAGTCTTTTACGAGAAAAAATCCCAGTCCCTCATGCCACACTTGCTTTGATTTGCTGGGGCCATTTGGTTTGACCTGCATGGAGTGGGGACCAAAGGACCATCTGCCAATGCCCCACATCTCCCTTCTCCCCCCTAGCCTTTGATGGGATTTTTTTTTTTTTATCCCTATCAAAGGAACTTAGATCAGACTCCACTGCTGGGGCAGAGCCTGTTCCTGTGGGGTGTGGGGTGATGCCACCTGTGGTCACTGGCTCTTTGGCACCATCAAAGCCCTGGAGCAGATTCATGATGAGGAGCCTTAACAGTCTGTCACCCTCCTCTGCCTCCTTTAATCCCCAAACTCCCCAACAGGTGAAGGACACCTAGCAGACTTGGGGGCAGGGAGCAAGGAGAGTGAGAAGAACATTCCTTTCAGGCCCACAGATTTTCACTGCCCTGCTCCTTTACCTGCCCCTTCCTCACCTTCCCAGTTCATCAGTTCCCATCATCTGGTTTGTGTAAACGTCGTGGCGAGGGTTGGACGGAGCAGGGTTGGGTTACACCCCTTTCAGAAAGACTAAGGCTGATTCCCAGCCCTTCCCTCTTATTGTTGTATCATTTGCCAACCCAAACATCGGGCTCATGCTCCAGACAAAGGGACACATGTTGTCCTTGCTGCTGGTCATAACAAGAGGAGAGGCTGCTACTGTACCTGTCCTTGGTGCCACAGCAGCCTGAGACAGGGAAACTGTGCTAAGAAAAATACCATGTATCTTAATGCTAATAAATCAGCAAGTGCTCCCAACCCTAAAGAGGAATTTGCTATTGCCTCTTCTCTCTTTCTTCCTCCTCCTTCATCTTCCTTCTTCCCCCATCCAGAGCTGCTGCCACCAGAAAGCAAAGTCAAAGTGGGTAGTTGTGAAGCTGGTGGGAGACTCTGTAATGTAATTAAAACACAATTCACTCCCTCACTTTCTTGGCCATAAACCACTCCTGGTGTCCTTAGAACGTGCAGATATCTCACTTACCTCAAACAAACTATATATTTCTAACACTAGGATATGAACCAAACCTGACACTATGTTTCTAACACTAGAATGCAAAAACAACACTACATTTCATTTCTAACAATTCCTTTACCAGTCTTTCCCTGAGCTTGTCAGGTTATTGCTTTTAAAGAGTATTTCTGGGATCTAATGGTTTTGTCATCAGTCCCAGGGAGTCGAGTGTCAGGTGGGATTGGGATGGATCCAGTGTGGTGGCCTCAGGAGCAGTGCTGGTGATGCTCTGGGTTTTGCATTGCAGAGCTCTTGCTCACTGTCCCGTGCTGGTGCAGGGCTACGAGCGTGTGGTTTTAATCCAGCCCTGGTTGCTCTGATCACCACTGCATGTTTTTCCTGCTTTCTGACAGCAACTCCTGCCTCGGAGTCTGGGAACAACTGGGTATCGCTGAGGCAGAGCTGGTGGGCTGGAAGGCAAAGCTGCCAGCAGTGGAGATGCCACCCCCATCCTTTCCTCAGTGGCTGCAGCTCTTTTCCAAGATACTCAATTTAGCTCACTTGGTCTAAATTTATTTTTCAGGGTGGGAGAGGGAAAGAAGAAACAGAAGCAGGAGGATTTAAAACGAGTATTGGCTGCAGGGTGGGAACAGCAGTGAAGCTCTTCTCAAAAGTGGGTCTGACTGACTGACTATGGGTTGAAACAAGCCCTGTGGCTTGGTGGGATCCTGAGCAGAGCTGAACAGGACAGTGCTAGTGGGGGGACAGGGGACACAACAGGAGAGGGCTGCAGCAGGCTGGAGAGCATCAGCAGGGGAAGGGATGAGGCTTCGACCTGCCTCATTCTCTGCATTTGTTTCCTTTCAAGCTTTTCCGAGCTGGTAACAGCAACTGTGTTTGCTTTCCAACCAAATTAGAAACACAGCAAAAATCACAACAAACCCGTTAGGTGCAGCAAACTGCACCATGTTCCAGGCTGTGCAGCCTGGGCTTGTCACCTCAGCTTTTCAAACACCATCATGACTCTGGAGACTAAAAATCTGTTTCCTCCTATGGTGGGAGAACTTTTGTGTCTACTGTTTCCATTTCTGTTCACCTTCTCACTGGAAGCTCTCGATCCAATCTGTGTGGTTTCTTAGCCTGTTGGGAGGATTTGGGGCTGTCACGTTGCCAAAATTTGGTTTTCTGGAAAGAAATCATTTTTTGTCTTGTCAGCAATTTGGGTAGAAACTGTCCAGAAACAGGTTTGTTGCTCTGCTTGTGCACTGCTGGGTGGCAAAGCAAATCGTTCTGAGTTTCAGGCCTGAACTTGGCATGAATGTAGCTGATGTCCAGAATAGATTGACTTGCTTTTTGTCCCCTTTCCCCCATTTTCCTTGCTTCTAGAGAACAGCTGTGGTGGGAAAGCCTAGAAATTCTGCACCAAAAGCAATTCTTGCTCTATCTGCTGTATCCGCATCTCGTGGCTGCATCCCCATATTCTGGTGTTTGATCCTGACCATAACAACACTTCTCTGGTGCCCACAACACCCAATGCCCACCTGCCCCTCTCCTCTAGAGGGGTTTGAAACTGAGAAAGCTCAGAGGATGGAGCCAGGGGAGTGATCTGGAGCAGAGGGGTTTACTGGCGGTTGCTGGTGCTGCAGCTCCGGGCACTGTGATTTTAGCACTTACCCCATGGGATATCAGCTCTCGAGCACACGGGGGTGAAGGGACCATCTCTGAAAGTGATGCTGGGTGACTCCAGGTGCTGGGTGGGAATAGAGCCAGCACAAAACCCTCCCCAAGAGGGAGGTCTCCTCATCTGCTGGGCTCTGGGGCTCCTGTTGGGCAGTGGGAGCCCAGCCCCGTGTCCTGACAGTGACCTCCAGACGGGCAGACAGCCAGGTCCACCTCTGCAGCCCCCCAGGCTGAGCCCCACTCTGGGGCTTCAGGCTCTGACAGACCCTGGAGGGTTTTATCCCAGCAGGTGTTTGGGAATGGCAGGAGGTGCGTGGGGGGATTGGCAGGTATCCCTGAGGATAAAATCAGTCGTGACTGCCCTGCTCTGCCCTGCGCACCAGCCTGTGCTACCGGTGGTGAGGAGCTCAGCAACAGGTTGTGGGGGGTCCCCTCGCCCCCCTGGCCCTTCCTCCTTGAGCAGTGGCAGCAGATTAGCCCGGAGCCCCTCTGTGCAGACAAAAGCTGCCACAAAGGGCATTAGGCTGCAGGACTGGATTACCGTGTGGCCACCTGGCATCCCCACTCGGTACGTTTATCTCGCTCCGTCCGGTTTGCACGTTGGAGAATTTTACACTTAAAAAAAAAAAAAAAAAGATAAATACATAATTCCCCCCCAGTGCCTCTCCAAGCAGCCTGGCAGAGTTTGTTTTAGCATCCCTTCTTATTGCAGGCTTCAGAGCTGCGTGGGGCTGGGGATTAGGGCTGTATGAATAAAGAGAGCCTTTATTACATTAGTCTGAGTGGTTAATAGGTAAAGTAGGCCAATCCATCTTTAGACTAAGCCTATCACTTTGCCTACGAAGGGTGCAGGCTTCACCGAGGAAATATTCATTAAAGGAAAAGCTTTTCCTCTGTCCCTCTTGACATGTTAATAGCTCAGGGTTAGGGGCTCTGCTCCCTGCCTGTGCAAAATTCATCGCTGGGCTCTGGCAGCAACTCCCGGCACTTCACAGGACCCTGGCAGCTCCACTGCAGCCCCCAAGAGTGGTGCTGAGCCCTGCCTGGGCACCCACCTGGGCTCTGTGGGAAAAAGGGATGCTGGGAGTCTTCTGGTGCTCCTCATCCCTGCTCTTCCTCTCCCCATCCCAGCTTTTCCTCTCCTCATCCCAGCTTTTCCTCTCCCCATCCCTGCTTTTCCTCTCCTCATCCCCACTGTTCCTCTCCCATGCTTAGAAAGTAGGTGCCTTGTCCCTTCCCAAGCAGGGATGTAGGGTGAAGTGCTTCAGTGCTGGGACTCTCTGCTGTGGGGTTTTCTCAAGGCCAGAAGTATTTGTGGGACTGAAAGGATTAGACAGTTCGTAGTCACTATGAAATGGGGTGATTTGGATGCAGATGCTGGCTCCAGAGGTCTTTGAAGTCCTGGTTGCCAGAGGCAGGAGGGTAACAAGGCAGGAGGGACTCCTTGCTACCCTTATTTCCCGCTCCAGTATGCACTGCAGCCCTCTGTGGTGTCTCCATCCTGCCCTGTCCCAACTGGTGCAGCAGCTTTTGCTAAGGGCTCAGCTGAGCTCCCCTTTTCCCACAGCCTGATTCCCTTTTTCATCTCCCTTTCCTCTGCCATATGAACAGAGGTGGTAGCTGCACCTTGGTCATTCTTCTGCTGCTCCAAACAGCACTGGCAGAAGCTGCCAGTCTCTAATACACCTGTGGAGCTTCCGTGGACCTAGAGGACTCCACAGCTGTCATGAGCTGCCCCAGGGCTGAGCTGAAAGTGGGCTTCTGCTGTTACTTTTGCCCAAAGAGGTTTCATTCTGCCAGGACACGGTAGCTAGAGCTCTTCTGTCCATTACAGCTCCTCTTTCCTCCTGTAGCAGCTGTCATTTAGCACAGCCTTGGCTGTCCTGGAGCCCCAGCAGCAGATGAGTTCAGAGCTGGAATCTGGTCCTGCTGCCACCAACACGTACATGTTGCATTGAGCTGCAGTGGGCCAAGCTGCCCTTCTCCAGTTGTGCTCTGAATGGGAATAAATGCTTCTTGGTGACTTTTCAACCTGTGTCAGTTCAGACCAGCCAACTTACCAGTTCCTCCTGTCCCTGAGGCTCTGTTGTCTCTGGCTGCCAGCATGACAATTGATGCCTCAGTGGAAGATTATGAAAATCATGGGAAAGCTCCTCACAGTGGACAGACCCATGCAGTAAAACCTTGCTTTCCTCAAAGTGATGCTGTCAGAGGTTCAAACCACAGCCATGGACCACAGTATTTGGCTTCATTTGCTGCTGGCTGGCTTTTATGCAGCCACTTTTTATGCAAGGCAGCACCTGAGACAGTCTCAAGGATTGTAGTTTTGGGCTGTTCCTGGGACCCATCTGAGTACAACGAAGGAGGAGAGTGCTGGAGCTAGGGCTGAAGGCTGGTTTGGATGGGTTCAGTTCTTCTTGGGTTGAAGGCTCTATTTATATCTCTGCTAATCTTAGTCTGCTCTGACCAAGCCAGGCAGCAGTAATAGTGTCAGTGATGTGTGTTTTCTTGCTTCTCTTGCTGTCATGGGTCACCAGTGAGATGTTCTGCAAATGCCAAGGCTTCAGGTCTTCTCAAAAACCCCCACAATTTTAGGAGGTCTAGACCTGCACAGAACTGACTGCTCTCATCTCTGTTGGGACAAAGAGACATTAAAAAAAAAGAGTGTAGGTTCAGCTGCTGACTGGTCTGCAAAGGAGCTGACACTGAGCTGGTGAAAACCTCTCGGAGGAAGAGTTGCTCCTTGATGTCTTCCACTTCTGTGGTGCACTCCTGTGTCTGTTGGAGTGCTAATTAAGAGCCTGTGTTTCCCAATCAGATCAACTGACTCAGCACTTCCACCTCCGGCAATTTCCTTCAGTCTCATGGTCCAGCCCTACCCAGTGCCTTCCTTGTGCAAGGAGGAAAAAAATAAGCCTATTGTCATTCCCAGGAGAATAAGATAAGTACTGACTGGAGTAGTCTTGGAGGAGAAGTCAGTCTTGAGGTGCAGGGCCCCATACAGCAATCTGATGGACCTGACCTGAAGCCAAAGGGCTCAAGTGCAGCACAGTCATTGTGAGCACCTCTTGGGAAGCAGTCTTCTCTCTAGGCAGGTCCCAGGCCATTAAGGACTTTGTGGGTTGAAACCAAGCTCTTAAATCAAGCTGGGAAGTGGTTGGTGGCCAGCACAGGATGTAGAACTTGGATTTAACGTGGCCATAAAAAGAGACACTATTTAATGAGTCGACTGTCAAAATCCGTATCAGCCCACGATGGATTTAAGAGCTGCTCTCTGAGCATTATTGAGTGGCTCTGTTCTGCCTCGGCGTTATGGGTTTGCAGAGTTGGCTAACAAGGCCAAGAATTAGTCAGAGTTTTATTTTGATTTCTAGTTTTTGGCACACGCTGGCTCCGGGCTTCCAGCAGCTCTCCCATCCCAGGTGTCTGGTAAACCAGCATGATTCTTGTCTGCGTGCAAAACTCCACTTGCCTGGCCTTGAAATTTTGGCTCTAGGGGTTGACCACCCTTGGGCATGGCTGGGGTTTTGCACAAGCTGATATCTTCTTCCTCCACATTCCAGCTTGTCCATCACCACCTCTCCCAGTGATCTGGTATGGGGACCATCTCCCCCCATGGCTCTGTGGAGAAGGGGCTTTCTGGGCAGCCCCCCAGCACCCCTCACCTGCAGGGCAGAGGTGCAGCCCTTGGGTGCCCCTTGCCACTAACCACATAGCAGCAAGTTAATGCCAGGAGCTGGTGAAGAAAAATGCCAGGTACAACATGAGCTAAATAGCAGTTGCATCAAGCAGCTACTGACCAACTTCTATATGCACATGGTGATTTTTGATTCAATCAGAACTCTCCTTATTGCTCTTTCCTATTATTTGGCTTCACATCTGGGTCAATTTTTTTCCCTTGGCTTCCTCATTAGGGCAACCACTGACTTGGGCACAAATTCTCAGTGGTTTTTTAATTGCAGGAGCTCATAGTAGTCTTTGCTGTAGAAACATAAAAGCAATAAGGGAGGAGATGGCCATGGGGGAACAAATGGCCTCTGTGTGCAGAGACGTGTGTCTGAGGGAAATGCTGGTTGAGGCTTGAAGATCACACACTGGCTGGTTATTTTTCTGTGCTGGGTGGAGGCTTTGAAAACTTAATCAAGTTTTATAGCTTTAATTTTGTGGCAGACTCCCCTCTTGCCATGTTTTTTAACTGTCTTGCAACTCAGAGCAAATGAGTCCCATTGGGTTGTAAAAGGAAAGAACTGGCAAATGGTCTGAAGTATTTAGCCTTGCCTAGTGAATTATAGGAAAAAATTACTCCTCCTGCTTCCTGCTGCTTCCATCATTTCTGCAAACTCTCTAGTTTTCCCCCACTTGGTTAATTAGAAGTATCCAGGGAGTAGGATGGAATTGCTGAGGGATTTAGGTTTCAAGGGTGTTTTGTGAGGGTAGGTCCTACCTGTGAGCTGAGGTTGCCTTCTCCATGGTTGTGTCCTGTGTCCTCACCTCTGTGGCAGTGGAGGGGAAGGGTTGTCCTTGCTGGCTGTTTGTCTGGGACGTGCTGAAGGTGCCACCAGCAGCTCTTGATGGTCCTTTCAGTTTGTATTGGGAAAGACGTCTGCACCACGATAGGGAATAGTAAAAGAGTGGGTGAAGCTGGGTGCAACAGGACCATGGAAGTTGGGTGAGGTCCTTGCACCCTCTTGCCTGAATTGAGAACAGTGTCGTGTTTGGGATGCCCAGGGAAGCCAAGGTGGCCGTGCTCAGGTGAGCTCCTGCTTTTCTGATGTACCATTCTTCTTGTTCCTCTGGGGAAAACAAGCCCCGGGCTGGGGCTGAGGTTTCTCTGCCATTGACCTGAGCCAGGAAAGGCACCTGGTGCAGCTCAGGACTCATCCTGGCTGGTCAGGAGCTGACGTGGTACCTGGAGCCACCCTCCAGGTGCCGAATGCAGCCCAGCTAATCCACCCATAGATAACTGGGAGATTACTCATTTGGAGTTTGATAGTGGCCTTTAGTAATAATCCCCCCCTAATCCCTAAATCAATGGGAAATGGGTTTATCTGTGCAAGCTGAATGACCCGTGTAGGCATTTTAGGGAGAAAAATTCTTGTGTATCTGTGACCGAAAACGTACATTGATGTGTATGTGTATTGTGGTTTGTTACCTGCTGCTCTGACCTGTGTGTGTTTTGCTGGCAGGGACCTGATGCCCAGGACCCTGGAGGGGCAGATCACCATGGAGAAGACCCCCAGCTACTTTGTCACCAAGGAGGCCCCCGCCCGCATCTCCTCCATGTGCAGGGGCACGAAGCTGATCGTGGTGGTGCGGGACCCCGTCACCAGAGCCATCTCCGACTACACCCAGACGCTCTCCAAGAAGCCCGACATCCCCACCTTTGAGAGCCTGACCTTCAAAAACAGGACTACGGGCCTGATCGACACCTCCTGGAGCGCCATCCAGATCGGCATCTATGCCAAGCACCTGGAGAACTGGCTCCTCTACTTCCCCATCGGGCAGCTCCTCTTTGTCAGCGGGGAGAGGCTGATCAGCGACCCCGCGGGGGAGCTGGGCAGGGTCCAGGACTTCCTGGGCCTCAAGAGAATCATCACCGACAAACACTTCTACTTCAACAAGACCAAGGGCTTCCCGTGCCTGAAGAAGGCAGAAGGCAGCAGCAAACCCCACTGCCTGGGGAAGACAAAAGGCAGGACCCACCCTGACATAGACCAGGAGGTGGTGCAGAGGCTGGGGGACTTTTACTGGCCCTTCAAAATGAAGTTCTACCAGATGACAGGCCAGGACTTTGGCTGGGACTGAGGCTGGCGTGGGAAAGTCCCCTGTAATTACCTGCCCAGCATGGTTTGCGTATCTAAAGAGATATATATGTATGTAAAATGTACAGAAATCTATTTTATAATAATTTATTTTTAATTCCTAAGCAATTAATTCACTAAGCTGCCTAACCGCACTGGCTAGAACGGTAGCCCGTAACCTGTTTAACATTCCACAGTGTTTAATTCTAATATGGCCCTCCTTTTTATTTTTTTTTTCACCCCCCCTCCTGTTTTCTCCTCCTTATGGTTTGGTTTGTAACAAGACGGTGCTTCCATTTTTTCCTAAACAGAATTTGTATTTTAAAAAGAAACCACAGCAAACGAGGGTGGCAGGGGAGGGGAGGGAGGGAAAGCACAGATTTATTTTTGTTACGGGTATCTGGCCTTTATAAACACTTGCTTTCCCTGTTCCCGTGTCCCAGTCTCTGCTCCACTGTTGTGCTCCCTCCTCCCACAGCTTTCCAGTTCAGTCCTGGGGCCACAGGTGGGGGGGTTTCTCTGGGGAGGGAGACTGGGCATCTCCCTGAAGCTTAGGGCACCCTGAGCCATCCAGCTCCACAGCCCAGGACTCTGCCAGGAGGGCAACGTGCTCCTCTTCCAAGCAGAGAAGCCACAGAGCCTGTAGCAAGGGCAGAGCTGTCTCCTCAGTGGACTTTTCTTCCTTGCCTTTGGTCCAGGAGGCTCCTTCCCACACCCCCTTAAACCTTCACTGCTGGACAAGGTACGAGCACACGTCCCCGGGTGTGACAGCCCAGGGCAGCTGTGAGCAGTGTGGCTCCAGGAGTGCCCATGCACACACCCCCACTGGGGAGCAGCTCCCACCCACCAAAGATCCTGGGAGAGGCACATGGAAAACCCTGGTCTCTGCTTGGAGCTCTTCCCAGCAGGAGGCTGCCCCGGGACAGGCGCAGGCAGCGCTACCTGTGGCTCCCAGTGCCTGGGGCTGGGGAGCATCCAACTTGGTCCTCTTGACTCCTGGTGCTTTTTTGGTCCAACACCTTATCTGTGGCCTCTCCCAAAGAGCAGCATTTGCCTGGAGCCTGGAAGAAGCACTGCCTTGCCAGCCAGGATGAATCTGGAGGAAGCCAGGGGCTGTGCTGGGCTGGGGTGTTGCCCTGATGCCACGGACAAGTGCAGGGGTGGCCACCAGGCAGGATAGGAGGCCCCAAGCTCTTACCCCTCAGCCCAGGTACAGCAACCTAGAGATCCTTCATTTCTGGTGGAAACAAATGCTCCTTGGCAGGGTGCTCCTGAGAGCTCTGGCCATGTTTTGTGTGCTCAGGATGATAAATCCTGTGTGTGTCCGATGCCTTAGTGTCACAGCCAGAGGTTCTGCTGACTCACCTGGAACATTCCCAGAGCAAGGGCACAGCAGAAGTGATTTGCTCCTTGATTTTTTAACAGGAAGCAGAGCTGTGTTTTCTTTGGACAACAAACCTCCCCGAGACCTCACCTGCAAGCCCTGTGATGCCAAGCTGGGGGCACTTCCCAAATGTTTTTGTCACATTCACAGCCTCCTTGCTCTTGCCCCTTACAGCTCTCTGGTGTGGCTGTTTGGTGGTGAAAAGTCTCTTGGAAGTCTGGACTTCTCTCCCTGGATATTGATCTGCTCCTGCTCAAGTGGATAGAGCAAAGAGCAGTCCCACCTCCAGGTCTGCTGGGGGTGTCTGCCCTTCAGTGCTTTGTGTGAACCTCAGGGCCCTGTGCTGGGCTTGGTGGTGTCACATCTCCAAAGGTATTTAGGGACTCACAGTCCCCTCATTGCTGGTGGGTTGTGTGTGTGGGTTCACACATGGGGTGTCCTCTAGGAAAAGGAGATGCCAGGCTAAGGTGCTAACCTGCTGTGAGCAGGATGCAGGTCTGTCTTTGGGGTTTGTCTGAGCACATCTGCCTACAAAAAGGGCAAGTAAATCCTTTTTGTGCCCTGAGCCATTTCTAGCAAGGAAGCCACGCTTTGGAGCTGGGCAGTCCTGCTTCCAGGGGTCCCTGCTCTGAGTGTGGGACCTGCTGGGCTGCCGGGTTGACAGAGCTCACATGTGACCCTTTCCTGCAAACCTTGAGTGGTGGTTGGATCTATGCACACCTGGGGCCTTTGGCTTTTGCTCCACCAGGTGCCCAGCTCTGTCCCCTGCTGCCAGGAAGGTGCTGAGTGCTCAAGTGTCTCTGCCTTATCACAAAGCCCTGACAGGGAAGGGGCTGCCAGGATGAGGGGTTGGGGGGAGAAGAAAATACTTCCCGGTGGAAAAGAGTGACTTTTGCTTCTCAAACCTCAGTCTTCCTACTAACCAGCTTATGCAATGTGTGGAAAGAAGCTTGTACTCTCCACTTGGCCTCTGGGCAGCTCCAGCTTCCCTGGGGGGTTTAGCTCTTCAGCTGCCTGGCCAGAGCCTGCAGGATCTGCTGCTTTGGCCTGGCTGCCTTTCCCTGTGGATCCCTCAGGAGCACCCATGCTGTGCCTGCTTCCCAGTGCTGGAAGATTCTGCATCCCTACGTCTTCCTTCTTGCTTTTTTGGAAACAACTTTTTAATAAACCACCTTCCTCAGCTCCACAGCAGAGCTTGGCCTTCCTCTGTGTGATCAAGCCCTGCTGCAAACTGCTCTCAGGAAGCAGCAGTGAAGAGCAGGAACACCAAGAGTGGTTAATAACTCTTCTGACCTTAAGCAAATTGTTAGTCCTGGCTCAACATGAAGGCTGCATTTCATCTGAAGGCCTTACCTAACAGATGAGACAGAGAAGGTGAATTCCCCTGAATCTGGTTGCTAAGACTGGGATCAGTGCTATCATCATCAGTTTATAAAAAAATACACCTTTTCCTTGAAGTTGAGCTTGGAGGTGTGATTAGGTTTTGGTTTGGTTGGTTTTTTTCTCCTTTTTTTCCCTTTTTTTTACATTGTAGCATTAATTTATGGCTGAGTTTCATTCAGTCCTGTATTCAGAGGTGCAGCACAGGTCTTAGGGATGTGTTGTCTGTAACATGGTTCTATAGAGTAGCCCATTTGTGAAAAAAAAAGAACAAAATGGAAAGAAAAAAACAAAGGAACCACACATAACAGAGAACGTGGGGGGAAAAAAAGTAAATGGGGTATTTTGTGGTATGTGCAACACAAATTAATTTTACACAAAGATGTTTCTAGGAAAATGAAATCCTGATAATTCATACGATTTGTATGACCAAATAAAAGCTTTATTTTACCAAGTGATGGACACAGTTGTATTCATTCCAGGCTGTGGAGATGGAGCTGGTCTGCCCACCAGGGCTTGGTGCTGCTGCCCCCAGTACTTGCACATCCAGCCCAGTAATGTCTGTAACTGGTGGCCCCAGGGCAAAGCCCAGAAGCATGAGCTGGAGCAGGATTTTATCCCACCAAGGAACATCTACCCAGCCTGGGGTGGTTGTGGCTGGGGAGGGGCTGGCTGGTCTGGCCCATCAGATGCTGCTTCTTTGCCATTTCAGGGAAGGAAACCTGAGGGATTTCCCTCAGCCCTGCTGAGGATGGATGGTGAAACCAACCTCCTGCCCCAGGGATGCTGGAGGAGAAACCCAGGCCTCTCTAGCCGGGGGTGGGGAAACTTCCCACTGCCAAGTTTCTTTTCCAAGCTGTTGCACTTCCAGCAGTGCTGCTGAGCCAAACCTCTGGGGCAAGCAGTTGCTATTGTTCCCTACACACTCAGCACTTTCAGATATAAAAAGTCATTATCATTAAACTCAGAGGAGTCCCAGGCCAGCGCTGTACAAAGCAGTGCCTGAAGAGCACTACAGATTGATGTCATGTAGCAATTGCCACTTAACTAAACTGAATTAATTTCATTTTTCTTAGCAAGTCTTGAATCCGGTGCAGGGTAATTGATGGGAGCCTCTCACACTGCCCATTTTTCAGAGACCTCCTAGAAGAGGAGACAAAAGCAAGCACAGGACTTAATACAGTGATTGGGAAGGAGTTCAACCTAGAAACCTCCAGCTTGTCAGGACTGTCATTAGCTGCTCCCAAACTCTGGCATTGCTTAAGCTCCATGGATGCCTCATTTTAAAAATATATCTACAGAGATTTTACTTTTGAAATTCCCACCTACCTGCTGAGGGGCACAGCTGGGTGTGCTGAGCACCTTCTTACCTCCTTCTCACCTCACTTTGCCTTCAAAACCAGCTGCTCCTCTGCTGCTGCCCCAGTAGCTCCTGGTCCAGCAGGCAGGCTGGGTCCCAGCTCAGCCTGGCTCTGCAGCAGCTCAGGCAGTGCTGCCCTCCTTGCATTTTGTGAGAACTGCTTCGTTCTGGGCTGGGAAGACCATGGATCCTTCATGGAGAGACTGGTGCTGTGGAGGAAAGGGAAGGTAAGTCCCTGTGAAATGGGGTTCTGCACTGTCTTCTGCATCTCCCTGTGGCTGTTCCCAGTTGCACCCCAGCTAGCACTTGGAAGGTAAGAGTAAGAATTTATGGAATCATATCCTAAATGCAAATCAGTGGAGAAAATGGCCTGAAGGGTCTTCATGTAGCTTAGAGGAGCTTCTGAAGGAGGAAGCTCCTGAAGGAGAATGGTTTGATGAAGAGGTAGGTGGGGCAGAGGCAGCTGAGGAAGGGCTGCTGGGAACTGAGGTGGATTTACTTTGGGCTGGTGGAAGGAAGGTGAGGGGCTACTGCTTTCATCTACAAATCAAGCAGGTCTCCAGTCCATGTTGGGGGCTGGTGCTGGGGTAACATCCCAGAGAGGTGTCACCTGGCACAGAAGCAGGTATCAGGAATGAGAAAGCACAGAGCAGGGAGGAATTGATCTGAAAGGGTTGCTGTTGTGAAGTCCTCCTGGTGGTATCTGGAGACCATGGAGACCTCTTTGAGGAGGGTGAAGGAAGGTTAAAACAAGGAAGGAAAGAGCTTGGGTAGTTTTCAAGCACTAGGAAATACCTGGGCAGGATCTGTGAAGGCAAAAAAGTGAAGCTTGGAGTTGAGTCCATCCTAACAAAGCCTTTAAAAAGCTGGTGGGTTTTGTAGGGAGCTCCATGTTTACTGTGTTTTGGAGCAAAATGGTGCATTTAAAACAACCTTGATGCTTGAGAAAGGTTTCACTGGGCCTGGTTTCAGGAAGAAGTCACTATTGTAGGGATGCTTTTTCCTTGGGCCCCATGTGCAGGTGGCTGAGAGCTTGAGCTGCTGCAGCCCAGCTCCCTGGCCACCAGGGCACTGCAAGAGGAATTCCTTTCCTTCTCTTCCAGAGGTTTGTTATTCTTCTTCCTTCAAAAAAAAAACAAACAACACCTTACTTAGCCACCAGATCTGCCAGTTAATGGCTTCATTTAAAGCTAAACTTGATTGTCCTCCAGTTTCTCTCTGTAGTTAAGAACAATGGTGTTACCTCTTTTCCTAATCCATATGTTTAAAGAGGAAATAATACTGACTAATTAGTTACAAAACAAACATTTCTACACAAGGTAAATGTTAAGCACCTTGTTTAATGGCTTCTTTATTAGAGGAATTCCTGTGTCAAACGTTAGTGTTGGTTCCATCAGCTGGGATAAAGCCTCATGGCCATTGTGAGTCCTGGGAGCTTCCCAGGATTTCAATCAGGATTTCTTCCATTTGCAGATCATAATTTATTTAATTAAAACACGCATTCCAGATAATTGCAGGGTCCTACACCCTAATTCCCTGGGAAGGAGCAACTGGTACCAAAGACATGGCAGGCTGGTTGATCTCCCTGTTTCCAGACCTTTCCCACTGAGCTGCTCCTCTGTTTACTGCTGCTTTTCCCTTCTTTTTTTGGCAGGTGAAGATTCAATCCTGCAGGATTTTTAGATCCTAACTTCTGCCCTCACCATTTCCCCCACCCCCTGGAGAAGGGGCTTACAAGTAGGATTGCAAGAGTCAGCCCTGGCACTGGTCCAATTTGGTGAAAACCTGAAGAGCATCCTCCAGGAACACTATGTGCAACTATTTATAGAGTCAGCTATAATTGTGAGGCTTAATTCATGCTTATTAAGTCCTCTGAGGTGCTTGATGAGGAGCATTGCAGTGCTATGACTGGTTATTCCAGCTGCTTGGATCACCATTTGTCTTGGTTTGATCTTGTCCTGTGTTAGCAGGAGCTGGGAGGGAGGACGTGGGTACCTGCTGTCCTCAGGAGCACAGTCTGGGCTCTCAGCAGAAATCCTGTGCCATGCCCTGGTGGCAACCAAGCCCTGAACAAAGGAGTGACATGTTAAAACAATAAGCTCAAATAATGGCTTGGCAGAGAAGAGGCAACTGGCTGCTTTGACATCTAGGTTATTTAGCAGGGAATTTATGTGTCAAAAGCTTAAAAGCTTCACCAAAGAAAATTTAAGAAAGCACCATGTTTCCAACTAATTAAGTAATGTCAGCCAAATATAATTTATTTCTCACTATCATTCATGTCTACAGCAGAATTATCTCATTTTTGATTTCTAATTACTCTCTCTCTCCCATTAATCTGGCTGTGAATTATTTTTATATAACTTTTTGGCTATGAAGCAGAGAAATATTTTTCCTTTTAATAAGACCAGCATCCCTAGATAATTCTGCATCACCCTTGAAAGGGGGTGGAAAGTCTAGCTGGGGTTTCATGGTGTAACTCCAACCTCCCTCTCCAGGTGGTCTTCAGGCCCTCAGCTTTTCCTTCCTCCCCAAGGCCTCCCATGTCCTTCCTTCTAGTACCAAGTTGGGGTTGCAAGTTCTGGGTTGGTCTTTTATTCTAGCCAAAAAAGAGGCTTTTTCCTGCAGCTCTTGGGGAATCTTGTCAAGTGCTTTTCACAGAACATCACTGGCTTTGCAGTTCCTCACAGCTTCTGTGGCTCTTCTCATGGATGCAGAGATGTTAAGATTGATTCTTCCACCTACCATCTGCAGCTCTGTCCCAGGCATGTTTGTCCTGCTTCATGGAAGTGGGAGTTTTCCTGCTTTGCTGCTTTGGTTCAGGTCTTGTTTTTCACTAAGTTTGCTGTCTGAAGCTCATTCTTTTCCAGGGATGCTCCCATAGAGTTTTGGACCAGACATGTAGTCTGCATCCACCCTCCCATGGATACCTGATGGGATGGGTTAATCTTCAGTTCCTTGTTCTTGGAACTTCCTTTTCTGCTGCTTCTAGGTGAAGAGATGGATCTGTTACCTAGAGGTCCATGTTCTAGCAGCACATCTGAGCCTCTTGCCACTCAAGGCAGATCTTGAACCTGGAGAGATGAGCAAATACCCCTTCTTAGGAAACTTCCAGTCCTAGCTGCAGATCAGAGTAACTCAGGTCATTTAGAAAAGCATCTGAGTATGGACCATTTTCCATAGATTGGCCTGAACCTCCAACAAATGCCTTTGTTTCCAATCCCTGCAAAAGCAGAACCTGCTGCCTGTGGCCACCAGGATCAATCCTCATGCACCTCCTGTGGGAGGAGCTGCTATTCCCAGCCAGCCCAGGGTGCTGCAAGGTAACCTGGCTGGCAGATGACCCAGGCAGGCAGCCTGAGCTGCTCCAACAGCCTGGTGGGGAAAGCAGGAGGGAGCTCAGAGGCAGGGAAGGCAGCAGGGAAGTGCCAGGTGGGCAAGGGATGAGCTGGGAGGCAGCTCCAGGCAGCAAAGGGGTCCCTGAAGGGTGATATGGAAGGTGGGTGCAGAGGGACTGCCTGGAGATGCCTCAAATTGTGGCTTCTGTGGCCTTTGCATGGGCTGGGGTTGCTCAGGGTGCTTGTTATGTAGGAGTGTTTCTGCAAGCCAGTGGGTCGTGCCCACTGAGGCACCAGATGCATCATTCCAGCTGGGCTTGGCTGCCCAGGAGAGGGAGGGCACTTCTGGCTGGCCTGGGGCAAGAGAGGTCACCTACAGCTCAGTGTCACTAGTGCTTCACCAGCAGCTTTCAAGGGGAAATGTGGTTATAGCTGGCTTGGAATTACCATGGTCTTCCTCTCCCAGCTGTGTCCTCTGGGGCTGTGACCTGCCAGGCTCCAGTGCTGAGTTCCCAAAGCTCAGGGAGGGCTTGGGGCAGAGTGAGCAGGTGAATCACATTCCTGTGGCTGCAGCCCATCAAGCTGGAGGACCCTGGTTAGTGCATGACATGTCACTGCTGAGGGCTGGGGAGGGCTCTGGCCATTCTGCCCCAGATCCAGGGTCCCAAATCTCGGTGGGAACAGGAGAGGCCACGTTGCTGCAGGAGATGCAGAGCTGCTCTGCCTCAGGGCTGAACTCTCCCATCCTCCCAAGGCAAAGCTTGAAAACCAAAAAGCCTTAAAAGCAAAAATCCAAATGAGTTGTTTGTTTATTTTGGTTTTTTTTACTCATTTCTTCCTCCCTTAATTTTTATTATTTCCCATGGAAAATCCACTTCACCAGTGGCAACCTGCTCTGCAGCAACTTCCATGTGACTAAAAACTAAGGAAACAAGGTGTCTGGGCTATGAAGTGACACTGACACTTCTTTGCTGAGCCTGATCCAGGTGGGACTCTGGGGAGCAGAGCAAGGACCAGCAGAGCTGGATGTGTCTCTGCAGCAGGAAGGGAGGTGCAAGCCCCATGGCCCAGCTGAGCAGCAGTATCTGAGCAGACCTGCAGGTGAAGGTCTATTGGGTAGATCTGGAGACAGGCTGGAGCCCTGGACTTGTACTGGAACCTGTGGTAGCTGCTGCTCAGTGATGAACTGGAACAGAATCGGGAGCCCAAGTGTCAGACTCCTGGGTCACAAGTAAAAAATGAACTTGAAGCCAAGTACTGACACAGCTCTGCTGGAGGCAGCAGGAACCTACCCAGAAGCTGGAGCAGAGTCATGTGCAGCTGTAGGTGTGTTGGGTCTCCATCTGCAGGGAGGGCTGTGGGCTGCTCAGGTGATCCTGGGCCATGGACAAATCAGGATCAGCACAGAATTAGCACACTGTGGGTGAGGTTGTCCTGTCATGGAATCATCCCAGACTGGGTTGGTTGGAAGGGACATTCAAGACTATCCAGTTCCAACCCCCTGCATGGGCAGGGACACCAGCCCAGGTTGCTCCAAGCCCCATCCAACCTGCCCTTCAACACTTCCTGGAGGGAAGTCCAAGGCATCTGGTGGGCTCTGCTTCTGCAGAGCTCTGGGCTAAGTACAAGTCCTCAAAAGGGAGCAGCCACTGCCTGGGCAGTCTGGTGCTTTCCTCCTGCTCCATTCTGAGCAGCCTGGTGGGACTGGTGGAGATTGACTGTTATTCCATCTCCCTTGACCTGCCCGTGGATGCATGAAGTGATGGAGCTGTACAAGAAGTCCAGCTGGCTGTGAAGCTGCTCTGCCAAGGGCATTGCTCCTCCCTGGAGGGGCAGGAGTGCAGGGACCTCCTGGCAGTCCCTCTGGAGAGATTTGCTCCACTCTGCTCTGGTTGGGAGTGTGCTTGGCAGCTCAGCTCTTGCAGAGTTGGGCTGTCAACAGTGAGGAGGAGCATCCAGCCCTGCAGGGATGTGGTTCCCATGGAGCTGTGGGGGATGCAGGGTGAGGGGTCTTGCCCGGGATATCTGTGAGTAAGGAGGTGAAGAGCTGGGCCTTGAGGCAGGACTGGGCTGCCTGTGGAAGGGCAGCACCTGAAGCATTTGCTGAGTGTCTGTGCTGTCAGTTGTGGCAGGGAAATGGTTCAACCCTTGTGCTCACACGTGGCTTGTTAAGGATGAAGCCAACAGTCCCTGGTTGGGGCTGCACTGAGGACCAGACCAAGAGGTGCAGATGGAGAAGCCACTTTCAGAAGTTCTGACTATTTCAGGGACTCCACTTGCTGCCCTTCTCAATGAAGGATTAATGGTGGGAGACTTGATCTCCTGGGGATTTCTGGGCATTTCACAGGCACTCCAGAAGATTTATAATGAGGTGCTTTTTCCAGCTCTGCACAACCTCAGTTTCAAAGCAACTTGGGCTCTTGGCATTAAGTTTCCTATGGAAAGCTGTATGGGAATGCAGTTCCCATGGCCTCTGGCTTCAAAAGGTAAAAGCAATTTGCTTGCACAGGCACTGCTGGCAGTTGGGTGCCCATGTGGCATCTAGGCTTAAGGACAAATTATTTCTGAAAATGTCACCTCAAACATTCAAACCCAGGTGCTTGGGCAGTTTATGAAGTTCTTCACAGGTCCCCAATCCTGTCAGGAGGTTATCTAGAAAGCAGGACTGGGGGGGTGGGATCCTGCCTTTTAAGAGGCTTGATTTATATTTCTGGATTGTTTGCATGGGGTGTTTTTGGCAAGATCCTCACCCTGCCTGGGTGCCTCTGTTTTGTTTCCATCCTGAAAGCAGAGCCCCTGGTTCTGCATTACCCTTGCTGGTGGTGTTAATTCTGGTGCAGCACCTGGATGCTTCCAGCTGGATGCATGTGTGTCTCCTCCTCTTCAGCACCTTCATCCTTCTCTTTAAGAGCATAAATGATTGTGTCCTGGGAATAAACAATAATTGTATCTTGGGAATTATTTCAGGAAGAGCTCATGTTAGAGAAGATTGACTAATTCTTGGCAGGGGCAGGTTGGCACAGCCATGTTGACCTCAGGGGAGCTGAACTGATGAATGTCAGCAATGTGGCTGGCCCTGTTCCTCCAGATGTTCTGCTGAATGTCTGCAGATAACAAAGCCTGTCTGGAAACCTGGAGAAATGTGTTAATATTTGTAGGATAAAGATCATAGAATTGTGAAGGTTGGAAAGGACCTTAAAGATCATCAAGTTCCAACCCCCCTTCCATGAGCAGGGACCCCAACCATTAGATCAGGCTGCACAAACCCTCATCCAACCTGGCCTTAAAAACCTCCAGGGATGGGTCATCAACAACCTCCCTGGGCAACCCATCCCAGTTACCTGGGTCACTAGGACCAGGTGTGTGACATTAAATATCTATTATGTTCATTTGTGAAATGTCTCCATGGCTCACCTCAGGGCAGATACTTCTGGGAGCTCAATTACAGGCAGTTAGTTGCTTGACAACACTCCTGGCAGAGGCAGTGCAGGAACTGTGTCCCATCAGCCAGCAGATCTCTGCTTACTCATGTGTTGTCATCAAGCAGAGCCTGAAGCCACCTGGGGAGCTCCTGGGTTTCTCAATGGGGTGGAAAGCTGTGTAGCCTTGAGCATGGGCTTCTTGTGGCTGTTGCAAGAGGTCCCAAGAGGCCTTCAGCCACACAGAGCCCTGTTGGGATGGAAAAGCAGCATCCCTGGGTGCTGGCCAGACCTTGCCCCTGAAGATTGTGATGTTCAGACACAAGAAGGTTCATCTCTGCTCGGCAAGTGCAAAGGGGTGAAGTGATTTATCCAGGGAGCCAGTGGCAGAGCTGCAGTCATAGACTCACAGTCTGGTTTGGTTTGGGACTTTCAAAGCTCATCCAGTCCAACCCCTCTGCAGTGAGCAGGGACATCTGCAGCTGGATCAGGCTGCTCAGAGCCCTGACCATTAATGTTTCCAGAGATGGGGCATCTACCATCTCTCTGGGCAAACTCTGCCAGTGTCTTACCATGCTCATCATAACAAATTTCTTACCTACATCTGTCTTAATCTTCCCTCTTATAGATTAAGAATATCCTTGTCCTATTGTTAAAGTTCCAACCCCCCTTCCATGAGCAGGGACCCCAACCATTAGATCAGGCTGCACAAACCCTCATCCAACCTGGCCTTAAAAACCTCCAGGAATGGGTCATCAACAACGTCCCTGGGCAACCCATCCCAGTTACCTGGGTCACTAGGACCAGGTGTGTGACATTAAATATCTATTATGTTCATTTGTGAAATGTCTCCATGGCTCACCTCAGGGCAGATACTTCTGGGAGCTCAATTACAGGCAGTTAGTTGCTTGACAACACTCCTGGCAGAGGCAGTGCAGGAACTGTGTCCCATCAGCCAGCAGATCTCTGCTTACTCATGTGTTGTCATCAAGCAGAGCCTGAAGCCACCTGGGGAGCTCCTGGGTTTCTCAATGGGGTGGAAAGCTGTGTAGCCTTGAGCATGGGCCTCTTGTGGCTGTTGCAAGAGGTCCCAAGAGGCCTTCAGCCACACAGAGCCCTGTTGGGATGGAAAAGCAGCATCCCTGGGTGCTGACCAGACCTTGCCCCTGAAGATTGTGATGTTCAGACACAAGAAGGTTCATCTCTGCTCTGCAAGTGCGAAGGGGTGAAGTGATTTATCCAAGGAGCCAGTGGCAGAGCTGCAGTCATAGACTCACAGTCTGGTTTGGTTTGGGACTTTCAAAGCTCATCCAGTCCAACCCCTCTGCAGTGAGCAGGGACATCTGCAGCTGGATCAGGCTGCTCAGAGCCCTGACCATTAATGTTTCCAGAGATGGGGCATCTACCATCTCTCTGGGCAAACTCTGCCAGTGTCTTACCATGCTCATCATAACAAATTTCTTACCTACATCTGTCTTAATCTTCCCTCTTATAGATTAAGAATATCCTTGTCCTATTGTTATGGGCCCTGCCAAAAAGTTTGTCCTCTTCTTTCTTAGAAGCCCCTTCAGGTACTGAAAGGCTGCAATAAGGTGTCCCTGAAGCCCTCTCTTCTTCAGGATGAACAACCCTGACTCTCAGGTCACTATTTTTGTTTCTGTAGGGCCAGGGGGGTCTCTCCAAAGTGGAGCAGAGGGGCAGAAACCCCTTCCCCAACCTGCTGCTTTTCACAGAGTCACTTTGGTTGGAAAAGACCTTCAAGATGATTGAGTCCTGGCACTTGACACATGGTTTTTGTTGGCAGCACTAAAGCAGGTGGGAGTCCTGTCTGAGGGCTGGACCTCTGCTCTCCTGAGGGGTCAGGGAGTGGAAACTCAGTTCCTGTGCTGGGTCCATCCTCTGGTCCCTGCTGCATCCTGACCATGGTGAGGAAGGATCTCTGGAGGATTCCAGCACCTTTTGAGACAGCTCCCTGGCAACCTCCTGCTCTGCTGACCCACACCAGGAAAGGGCCAAGAGTCTCCTGGTGATGATCTGACATCTTGAAAAGTTCTATCTATTTAAAGAGACTTTCCTCCCCCTTCTCAAAGGCAGTGGCTCTGGGTGACTCTGGCAGCTCCAGCCATCAATCAGTTCTTCCTAATGACCAAGACCCTGTGGTGAAGGGTCACGATCAATCACCTCCTGTGATGATGACATGATGAAATTGCCATTATGGGAGGGAAAAGCTGCATCACCATCTCACACCCCTCATCCCAAGCTGCACCAGGACGTGACATCTTTTACTTGAGCACAGCAAAGGGCTTAAGGAAGGTCCAGAAATTCCCACCCCCACCAAACAGGCAGGAACTGAGGCACAACAAGGTGATATAAAAATGGGTGAAAGAGGTTGTTGCACTAAAACTCTTCCAGTTAAATCCCTCCAGTGTCCTTATGAGGAAAGGCTGAGAGACCTGGGGCTGTTTAGTCAAGAGAAGAGAAGGCTGAGAGGGGACCTTGTTAATGTCTGTAAATACCTGCAGGGGGGTGTCAGGAATGGGCAGTGTCTGTTCAGTGGTGCCTGGGACAGGACAAGGGGAAGTGGCACCAAGTGACAGCACAGGAAGTTCCACCTCAACATGAGGAGAAAGTTCTTTCTTGTGAGGGTGACAGAGCCCTGGGACAGGCTGCCCAGAGAGGCTGTGGAGGCTCCTTCTCTGGAGACTTCCAGGACCCATCTGGACACGTTCCTGTGTGACCTGCCCTGGGTGTTCCTGCTGCAGCAGGGGGGTTGGACTTGCTGATCTTCAGAGGTCCCTTCCAACCCCTCTGATTCACTGGTTCTGGCTTGTACTCCCTCTCCAACTTGTGTCCTTGGTCCTAAACAAACAGTTCTTGACTCTGTGCAAATAAGGTGTTTTTTGATGGCTCTTCTATCTGAATAATTTTTAAAACAAAAATAACTTGAATTTGTTAGCAGATCACAAAGCTTAAAAGCAAAAAATATTAAAGAACCCCTTGGAATTGTGGTTACCCCAAGATGGAATATTTTGCTAGAAACAATTTAGAAGTTCAGAACTGCCTCTTTTAATCAAGTGTTAGTTTGATTCTGTTTTGAAAATATATGGGGGAAAAAAAAAGTGCCTTTAGGGACTTTATGTGGAAGAGAGAAATGAATAAAGCATTTTGTAGTCAGCCAAAGAAAATATTTCTTTAAAATATTGGTCAGAAGCTTCCCTCTTAATTCAAAGGAGTCAAATATCTGTCAGAAAGGAGCCTTTTGTGGGGTGGTTGGATGGATTTAAATGACCTCAAGGTCCCTTCTAGACTATGTTTTGTGACCCTCTGACATTAATCTCTGCTCTAAAGGCCTGATCATCAGTTATCACTGGATAAAGGAAAATGACATTGGATAACACCCTCCTGGCTGCCTCTGCTCCCAAGCCCTCCCCCCTGCCAGACAATGCAGGGAAGGGATCTGGGATGTACCTGCACTGAGCTTTGCTTTCCATTGGGGGTTGTTGGGAAGCTGCTACAAACTGTGTTGGGGCTGGAGATGATCTTGTCCCCTGGAGCACAGGGATAAAACAATGCCCATCACATCCCCCAGCCTTGACCTGCCCCACAAACAGGATCAGTGGAGGGGACTCCAGGGGCCCTGCTCTGCTAGTAAGGAGGGTAGAGGGGGTCCAGGTCAATTATCTCCCTGAATTAGGGATCCCATGGGGTTGAGGTGAACCTGGACCAAAATAACCATGTGGCTGATCTCTAGTCCCAGGGCAGGTCTGGTAAAGAGGAGAAAGAGGTTCTTCAATGCAGCAAAACAGCAGCAATTTGAGAGCTGCTCCAGTTGCATGTACAGCACTAACCATGACTCTGTTCATCAGGAGGCCACAGTCAAGGCCACACCTCTATTTTCTGTTGTTTAAAATGTAAAAAAATAGATTTTTTAGAAGCATTTACCCTCCAGCCCCACTTCTCCCCATGGAGGGGGCTCCCAACAACAGCACAAGTCGTCCCTGCTCCCCTGGGGTGGCTTTTTTGCTTCCCTTTCTGCCTCCAGTTGCTTTTATGTTCAGATGATCAGCCTGTGCCCTGTCCTGGTGGGTGATTTTGTGATGTGAAAGGGTGCAATATTTTTTTTTTTCCCTTATCTTTTCTTGATTCTTCTCTTCCACCTCCCTCAATTTTATTTGAAGGAAACTTGTTTGTGAAATGTTCAGCATAAAGGTGGCATGTCCAGGTTAGAAACTGGTTTTCTGCTGCAAAACTTGTCCCATGGCTGCCTCCAAACAGAGGAACCATGTTCCTTGGGCACTTTTAGTCTGTTTGTTAACTTCTCTTGATCTTGAAGCCTGGACTTGTGCCTTGGAGATGGTGCCATCAGGTTGAAGAAAGCCCTGAGCTGCTGGTCCAAAAAGCTTTTGAGGTGCTTCTTACTGGAAGGTGAGGAACTTTCCAAATGCAGAACAAAACAAGAGACACCAGGGGAAGCATCACTGAGATGATCTTCCTCTTACAACAAACTACTGAGTTATCATGTCTCCTGGCAAGGAAGTCTCTCAATTTCTTCAGCAGTTTTTCTTAGGCCTTGTTTATAAAAAAAAATGTTAGTACAGAGTTCACTGTAACAGAACCCTAATTGACCTCGAGTGTGTGTCAGATAAATAATAAATGGGAATAAAAGTATCAGTAAGCAGTGTCTATAGTAGACATCTGTTTTCTCACTGGCCTGCAGCCATAGCTCTCCAGGCTGGGATGTCCTCAGCCCAGTGAGGTCAGCCAAGCTCAGCTCTGGAGTGGCCATGGGATGGGAGTTGTGTGCTGCTGGGCTTGCTGCTCACCCCTACCTGCCCTGCCCCAAAGCAGAGGGACTTCCAGGCAAGTCATCAACTTCCCAAGTATCACCTTGAAATTCTAGACAAAAATCAGTGGGGAAGTGTGTGCTGCAGCTGGATTAGCACATCTTCTGGCTAGAGATTGCTTGTGGAAGTAGTGATCTGCTCTGATACTTGGATGCTGACTGGCAGGGAGGTGTCAGAGCTGCTGCTTGGCAAGTCAACAGCATAAACACCCAAATAAATGCCCATTGGTGTCACTCCCAGCAAGGAGCCAAAGGTGTAGCAGGGCTTGGAAGGGTTTTCATAAACAGGAAAGCAGAGGAAGGTGTGTTTTCAGAGGGATGAAGGAGTGTCAGGTGGAGCTGGTGTGTTGGGGGGGTTTGGCAGGGTGAGAAGAGAACAGCCCCCAAGAGGACCAGATGCAGGCTCTGAATCTGCCTGATCTACAGGAGCAGAGATTTTGGGTGGGAGAACTAGATTCTGCTGTCTAAAGCACAGACAGGAATAGATGCAAAGGCCTTCTTGAGCTGAAGAACCATTTATTTATTTATTTATTTGGTCAGTTTTAGCCCCTTATTGCTATAAATAAACTCAGCTGTGCCTTCAGTGCCCTTAGATCTGTGGAAGTGCCCATGGATGGAGACCCAGACCTGAGAGCCCAGAGACTGTTCTGTGCAGGCTGGGAGCAGAGCTGGGTGCACTTTGCAGTGTGTGGAACAGCCCCTGGGTTGCAGCTACAGGGAGAAACAAATGTTCTGTCCTCAACACAATATCTTCTTTGGGCTGGAATTTCCCTTCCCTGGTGCTGCCCACGGGCTGGGCAGAGCCCTCCTGGCTGAGCTGCTCTGCCCTTCTGCAGCTGCCCTCCCTGGTGCCATCAGGCACTCAGAGCAAAATGTGTTCCCTATTTCAGAAGGCTGCTGGGAAACAATAGCCAGAAGGGCAGCATTCCCTGGGCTCAGCCTAGAAACCCCTTTTCTCCTGCCTGGTTGTTTCTTCTTTCCAGTCCTTCGACCTGCCCGAGGCTGCCTGTTCCCTGCATGATGCTCAGGTCTGGGGCACTGGGCAAACCATCCAGCAGAACTGCACTCATCCAACCTTTCAGAGGAACTCCCCAGCTTTGGGAAGGTTGAGGAGGTCTTGTCCAGCCACATTTGGACTCCTGGGCTGCCCCAGCACACAGGGAGGTGTGGGAGAGGTCCCTTTGTGCTTGGGGAGTTCCAGTGCTGCAGCCAGAGCCTTGTGCTGGGCACATCACTTGAGATGAGTAATATCCAAAGTATTTCTGACTCTAGCTTTGCTGCTGGAAATGAGGGCATGATAGCAGAGGTGATGGGGGTTTGGTTTCCTTTGAATCTGCCTTGAATTCTGAGCCCTCAGTTACACTTGGGCCATGATTTCTAGTCCTTTTTTTTCTCTTTTCTTGCAAGCAGTAATGCTAGAAATTGAGTTAAATTAGACAGTTGAGAGCTGTGTATATAATAGTGTGTGTCCCTGTGCTGGAGACTAAAGAGAAATGCCAAATATAATGGATTTCTTGATAAAAACTGCAGAAAATGGTGGTTCTTTGTGTTGGCAGCTCCTGGAGTGGAGCAGAAGTTGTTGATGTTATCATGGACTTAATGAGCTGGTTTGAGCCTGAAAGCCCAAACTGTCATTGGCTGCGTGTAGGTTTAAGGGAGGGTTCACAAGGAGTATTTGGCCTCTGGAAAAGGCCAATTAGTCTAAATGACACTTCAGCCAAAGGTACAGAACAGGAGTGATTGCCTGGGAGCTGCCTTGCTAATGGGTGGCTTTCAGCTGGGGTCTGTCTGCTTAAAAGCTGTCAGAAATCTTCTGTTCAGACAAGCACTTTCTTGTTTCTGCTTCCTTGGTGTATCGAGGGGAAGTGGCTGCTCCTCTTCTGGATGTTCCAGGAGGTGCAGATTTGTACCTACCCTCAGAGGGAGATGGAGCCAGAGCCCTTTGCCTGCTGTGGAAGGTCAGGGCAAGCTCCAAAGGGCTGAGCAGAGAGACACCCAAAGCTCCCTCAACCCCAATATTATCCTGATGAAGTACCTTCCCCTTCTTCTCCATGGTTTTGCACCCCCACAGCCCGGGCTGTCCCCCCTCTGCAACCCCTTTGGCTGTCAGCACCCAGGACCCTCATCCTGCACACAGAGAGCAGCACTGGGGCATCAAAAGCTTCTTCAGGTATTTATCTCTGCTGGTTTCTCATAGGAAGAGGCCAAAATTAGATGCTTTCATGCCTTGGGAGGCCTGGGTTAGAGCCCACCAGTCCCATCTCTCCTGGCTGCTGAGACATGTGGCTCTGGAATAATGAGTCCTGGTATGGAGATCTGAGGAAAAGGCAGGTGGTTGTTTCTCCAGACTGATGAGAGAAGGAGCAGGGCAGCTCCAGGTGCTCCATCTCCACTGTCCACAGGGGTGAATCATGCAAAGTGTTGTGCCCATGCTAGACTGAATTCCAAGGAACAGCCTATGGAGATCCACCAGTCTATGAAGGAATGTGAATGCTTTTCCAGAGTGCTCTCCCCAGTGTGGTCACTGCTTTTGGAGGAAAGCTGTCCCATGCTGCACACCTGGGGAACAGCAACCCAGCAGGACCCAGCACTGGGGAGTCCTCTGCAGGACCCATTCTTCAGCTCCCAGACCCTGCAGAAAGGGAAATGAGCAGGAACCTCAGGGCTGGTTCCCTCTCTTGAGAATGATAAAACTCAACAGAGATGCTAACCCAGCGTGGGGGAGCAGCAGAGCAGGAACCAACCCAGTTCAGGTGGGTCCTTCACCTTCTGTGCTGAACCCCAGAACCTCCCACTTCTCCAGAGACTTGTACTCAGGCCTAATCTTCTTAGAGCACCTTCCAGCACTTCCAGGGGGGCTCCAGGAAAGCTGGGGAGGGGCTTTTCACCAGAGGAGATAGTGACAGGACAAGGGGTCATGGTTTTAAACTGAGAGAGGGGAGATTTAGGTCAGATATTAGGAAGAAATTTTTCGTTATAAGGGTGGTGAGGAGCTGGGATGGGTTGCCCAAGGAGATTGTTGATGCCCCATCCCTGGCAGTGTTGAAGGGCATGTTGGATGAGGTTTGTGCAGCCTGGGCTGGTGGGAGGTGTCCCTGCACCCCATGCAGGGGGTTGGTACCTGATCATCTGATCATCTTTAAGGTCCCTTCCAACCTTAACAATTCTATCATTCTACCTCATTTATTAAAGCACCACATCTGTTACAAAGCATGTGAGCTCAGAGCAGGGGAAGAGATGAGGAAAAGGTTTCGGAGACTTTTGAAGTCTCCACTGTATTTCCTATTTCTAATCCTGAAGCATTTAAATGAACAGTCAGCTGATTATTGAGTTGGAGGTACCATGTGCCTAAGCAGGAGTCTGGGACTGCTTGGTCCATGGAAGTGCCCTTCCTGGGCTTCCATCTACAGACACCTTCAAAAAGCCTCCATGGCTTCATCTGCTGGGGCCACACCACAGTGTTCATGCCACCTCCTGACCCGTAGGTTGGCAGGTCCATGTGCACATCCCAAGGTGGGCTGGGGGTCCCTGGGGACACATTTTAGCCTCACTTGGCAAATGGCTCACCCTTCCTGACCCTGGGGATGAGAGTTGGTTTTAGGCTCCCACCTCTAACTCGTGTAAAAGAGCCCAGAGTGTGAGGCTGGACAGCACAACCAGAGAGGAATTGCACCTCCAGAGTGTCAAGGATTGAGCCAGAAGCAACTTGATATAACTGTGAGGTCCTAAATCCATGCTTAGGCTCCCCTAGCAGCCAAAAGAAAACTGGGGCTGCTTCCAGGCTGTGGCTGGGGCTCCAGGTTTGATACATCCAGGCTAAAGCCAATGATCTCAAAAAGACTAACTCTGTTGAGTGCAAGCAAAATACCTTTTGGCTTCCATTTACATGTTGCCTGCAATAATTTGTCAACAATCTTCTGTAATTAGATCTTGATTTAGGCTAATCATTCTATGCCTTGTTAACTCCAAGTGTGTATTTAAATCCCCATTGAATGTAATGGGACACAAGCACGTGCTGAAGAAATGTGAAATACTTTCTAGCAGCTTTGCTAAAATACTGAACTGAAACAGCCTTTCTGCTGTTTCAACCTTTCTTTCCACTGGCAAAAAAAAATACCCCCAAAAAAACATGAATCAAACATCATGAGCTGTCTCCAATTATTTCTCCAAGCTGGGAAATCAGTGAATATGTCACTGTGGAAATGGGAAAGGAAAATGTGCCAGTAAATGAAAGTGTCTGAAAGCCACTGCTGAAAAAGTGGTGACATGGTGGCTCTGTTCCAGTTTTCTATCTTGGTGTTGAGGTGTTTTGTTGGTTGTTTTTTTTTTTTACCTTTTGTCCCCACAGAAATTCCAGCCTCGAGTCAATTTTGCAAAAGTCACTTCCATTCCACCAGGACTGAATTTGCAGCCCTGCTAATGTAATTAACATCTCTTAAGTGAGGGTGCACCCTGAGCAGCTTAATAGGAAAATCTAATGGTGTTTTTCCTATTGGAATGTTCCCTGTTAAGTTGTCCAAGTGCTTTAGTGTATGTTTTCTGCAGGCAGCAGAAAACATTAATGGAAATGGTACACAAATTAGTATTAGGCCCTTGGTGAAACAGGATCTTTAATTTAATTTGATTTTACAGCCAGGATACAGAATGAGTGCTGCTTTGGCCTCACCAGCATGCAGCCAGGCAGGATTAGGGTTTTCTGGGATCACCTTTGGAATGACTCCTCCATAGGTTTTGCCTCCAGAGCGGCAGATTCGGTTATTAGCTGAGCTGTAAATGGCATTAATAACCTCCTTGTGGAGCAATAGCCAGGCAGGATGGGCTCCATAAAAATAAGAAGCCTGTGGCTGACCAGTGTTTTGGTTTATTTTGTTTTCAGGTGGGTAATAAAAGAAGAAAATGGAAAGCTTGTGGCTTTGTTTTGGTCTGGCCTGCCGGGCGCTGGGAGCCGAGGGGCAGGGGTTTGGATAAAGCCCCTCTTGTTCCTGCCCTCCCCCAGCTCTGCTTCCTGAAGCTCTGCTGAAGATCCTGTTGGGTTTGCCCAGGGGGTGCTTGGAGCAGGGGCAGTGCCAGAGCTCCCTGGGGACCCTCATGCCCACACACAGGTGATGTCTTTATTGCCCTTGTTTTCCCCTCGGGGAGGGGTGTGATGTTCCCATCCCCTCCAACCCGAGTGAGGGCTGAAATCCCAGAGAAAAGGAGCTGCCTCTCCTTCCTCTAACTACCCAGTTTCCTTGGACAGGAAGTCATCTACCTTCCAGGGAAGGATGCCAGGGCTAGTAAATGCCCAAATTTAGTCTCTTCCCCACAAAATCTGAGCAGCAAATGCTCCTGCTGCAGGAGGGAGATGCTGAGTTGGCTCAGGCTGGGCTGGTGCAGCTCCAGGAGTTCACTCTTGGCAAAATATTCAATAAAATGCCAAGGTTTCCTTCTTGGTTACTTCTCTTCTGGAGAGAGGCAGGCCCATTTGTCTAGGAAATGCCCTGAGGTGGTGCAGTGTCTGCAGTTGCTGTGCAAAGGCAAGGTCTGCCTCTCTCTCCAGGCTGCTGCTTTCAGGCTCCCCAGGAGAAAACTGCCAGGCAGGGGTTCTTACATTTTTCATCATGCAGGCGAAGCTGTTCCCTTCCCTTGCCAGGAGAATTTCTTCTTTCAGAGCAGACTGATGTGCTATCTTTGGGTCTCATGGCACAGCTCCTGCACTGCCCCTTTTGCAGCATGGGACCCTTCCCAGATGTGGCTGCAGCTGAAGGCCCCTTCAGGAGCAGCTCCTGGGGAAAATCAAGTTGGTGGTGCCACAAAAATAGCAAATTCCTGACTGCTTGGCTGAGCTCTGCAGCTCTGCTTCCCTTCCAGCACCAACAGAGTGAGCCCTGAGCCCAGGATAGCCAGGTTTAATTGGGATTTCATTGCAATTTCCTCTAAAACACTGGCCCAGCAACCCACCCCTACATGTCCGAGGTTCTCTGGGACCTTCTGTCTTCCAGAAAAGCCCCATGAGCAAGGTAGGGGCTTCCCTGGGTACCCATCCCATCTGGAGCACTGAGAAGCTAAATGAAGCTGAGCTGGGAGCCAACTGTCCTGATCTGAAACAACATTGAACTTTTCTTTCCAAAAATTGTTCAGGGAAGGAATTCTGACCCGTAAAATGTTCTCACTGGCTTTCAATAAGATTGAAAGAAAGTTAGATTTAAATAGGTTTGGAATATAAGGGCAGGGGAATAGGAAGGGAGGGGTAGGGAAGGAAAATTGTTTGGGCAGTTCTCAATGGAAAATGGTTTTTAGAACAACAAACCTGTTCTGCCTGCTTGTAAAACAATGAACTTTAAATCCTGGGATCCTGTGAGAGAAAAGCCCCTAAGTAGTGGCTGCTTTGACCCAAAATCATCAAACAGGGAAATCTACTTCTGGGGTCCCAGGGCCACCCATGGGTGCCTGTTCCTGTGCATTCATTGGAGATTGCCTTTGCAATTAAAAAAAAAAAAATAGTTGTTGCTTCCTCACACTGATGAGTCTGTAAGAGCTTTCTCTTGGATTTGGTTTTTTGTTGGTTGTTTTTTGGGGGGTTTTGTTGTTGTTTTCATGTCTATGAAAGCAGTTTTCAGAAGCTGCCTGGGCTCAGCCCCACTTCAAGTTAGGGAAACTGGTGGGAAAATGAGGCCCAAAAAACTAAAATGAAGAGCAAGCAGAGTTTGGGGTAGAACCCATTTTTTTCCTGCTTCAAGGAGAGACTGGGCACAACCAGTGCTGCCCTGGAAGGACAGATCAGGGTTGTTCCCCTCTCCTGGGAGTCAAGTTGTTTTCTGCCAGCAGGGCCATGTGCTCACCCTGAGCACTGACAATTGGTACCTTTGCTGGAAGAGCCTGGCAATAAGGTTGCTGGATAAAATCCTTCCATTTTCTGGATTTGGTACTGGATGTTAGCAGTTTGGAGAGTGTTTCCATCCTGTCAGCACATGGCAATGATTAATGAGATGTTGAGTTCTCGGCAGGAGCAAGAGAAGAAGCTGCTGTTCTCTTGAAGTATTTTGCTGTTATTTGCTGCCTGCAAACACAGTCATGCTGGGGTTTCCCTGGCCTTCAAACCACTTGGTTTAGGGGAGCATGGAGAGGAACCTTGCCTCATGCCTGTGGTGTTGCTGTCTTGTGTCCTCACCCACATACACAGAATCCCCAAGGCTGGAAAAGACCTTTCAGATCATCCAGTCCAGCCTGTGACCAACACCCCCACATCTCCAGACCAGGGCACCAAGTGCCACATCAGCCTTTCCTTGAACACCTCCAGGGATGGTGCCTCCCCCACTGCCCTGGGCAGCCCATCCCAATGTCTGATCACCCTCTCCATGAGGAAGTGCTTCCTGATATCCAACCCAAATGGCTGCATTCCCTGTGCAGCCATTCAGAGAGATCTGGACAGACTGGAGAGCTGGGCAAAGAGGAACCTCATGAGGTTGAACAAGAATAATTGTAGAGTCCTGCACCTGAGGAGGAGTGACACCATGGCCATGGTCTAGGTTAGGGGTTGGCCTGCTAGAAAGCAGCCCCATGGAGAAGGACTTTGGGATCCTGATGGACAACAAGTTATCCATGGGGCAGCAAAGTGCCCTTGTGGGCAAGACAGCCAATGGTATCTTGGGATGCATGAAGAACAGTGTGGCCAGCAGGTCAAGTGAGGTTCTCCTCCCCCTCTTGTCTGCCCTAGTAAGACCTCACTGGAGTGTTGTGACCAGTTCTGGGCTCCCCAGTTCCAGAGGGACAGGGATCTAATGGAAAGAGTCCAACAGAGGCTACGAGGATGATGAAGGGACTGGAACATCTGGCATATGAGGAAAGACTGAGAGACCTGGGGCTGTTTAATCTGGAGAAGACTGAGAGGGGACCTTGTTAATGTCTGTAACTTCCAGGACCCATCTGGACACGTTCCTGTGTGACCTGCCCTGGGTGTTCCTGCTGCAGCAGGGGGGCTGGACTTGCTGATCTTCAGAGGTCCCTTCCAACCCCTCTGATTCTGTGATTCTATGAGTCTTCCTGTGATCAGGGGCAGTGAAGCCAGAGGTAGAGGAGTGAGAAAAGAGGGTGAAAGGTGGAAGAAATAAAGTGGAGTCTTGTGCTACCTTTATCTGTGGCAAACCCCCAGTCTGGATGTGCTGTTTGATTTTGTCAGAGATGGTCTTATCACAAAGACCTTTTTCTGCAGGGACATTGGTGATGTTGATATGAGCAGGAGCTTTGGATTTGTGATGGGCTACCTGGTTTGAATCACAGAAAAGATCCACTCAGCATCCCTGCCAAAAGCACAAACAAAGCCTGCAGCACGTTAACAAGATGGGAAAGTCTGGCCAATTCATTTAACCTGTTCCAGGTTCCTCTTGGCTTCCAGGTGTTCATCTTGGATCATGAGCCAAAACAACCTGGGAGAGGCTCTTGCTGTCGTATTTCCAGCCCATCTGACAAGGCTTGTGCCTCCAAGCTGGCATCTTGCTGTGGGATTCCTGCTCTGCCTTGGGCAGGTTTGGGCCTCAAGGCCAGATCCAAGCTGCAAAGGTAAAAATAGAGGTTGTGTCAACCTCAGCAAGTGTCAGACATGGGACCTCACAGCTGTCCTTTGGGACATGTGCTTTGGTTCATAGATAAGCAACTAGTTTTCTTGTCCAAAGTCACATCAAATCCTCGTGGCAGTTTCTCCACTTGGAAGGATGCAGGAAGCTGTGCCAGCAAGTGAGCAACCCCATCTGCACAGCAGGCAGTGCCAAGAGGGGCCCGAGTTCACCTCTGTCCCCAGAGAAGTCTTCATGATGGCCCATATGCCAACCTGTTGAGAAACCATGGTAGGAGTTCTCAGGTACATCCAGGCTCTCAGGTGGACAAGGAAGCAGGGTGAGCCCTGTGCTAGTGTGGGAAGTGTTTTGGGGCTAGTGATGGTCGTGCTGTCTTTGTTGAACCATGTCTGCTGTGGTCACGTCCCTTGCAGCAGAGCAAGAAGCACTGAGCTTGGGCATCCCTGTTCTTCCTTGGCTCCCTGAGCTCTGACTTGCTTTGGAGACAACAGAAGACTTGGTGGTGGGCTCAGCAGCCCATGCTGGAAGGAGGAAGCCTCCTGAGCTCCCCAAGGAGCTTGGTGGGGTGATGAGGAAGGAGAGACGACTCATTCCTGGTGATCTTGAGGACCTGATGGACGTTGGACTGTTCCAGACAAGGCTAAAACTCAACCCAAGGGACTTGCCTTTGCTACAAAAGCCTGGCTTTTCTCACAGCTAAATTACAGCTGCTTCAGATTGACTTTTCAGTGTTTCTCCAAATTACCTGTGTTCTCCTACCAACACTACAAGTACTTGCATTTTTTTCCTCCAAAGAGCTGAATCCAGTCACTTTTCTCCTCTAAGCTTCAGAGGAAAGGGAAGGTACTTAACTTATGTTTTATTCATTGCAGTCACTATCTCTTGTTAATTTACTTACATTATTTACAGAATTTTAAAGTATTTTGTGTGTCAGGCAGCAACCCAGGCTCTATAAAATGCTAATTTTCAAATGGTATCAGAGGCAAACATCTTTCCTGGGCCTCTAGGTAGACAAAGGGTCATCCCCATTCTTAATTTATTTTTCATGATTCTCTATAGAAATGCAATAAAACCTGCTGGAATGGAAGATCTCAGGCAACCCACTTCTCCATGTGGTTAAATTTTATGAAGATCCATCGTGGCTGTGTTACTGGTACAATAAATTCAATTTTTGATCTAGTGCCCTTAATTACTAAGGATGACTGAACCTGGTTTAAATACAGCAATAACTACCTTGGAGCTTTGCCCTAAATGGGAGTGAAACACAAGGGTCAGAAAGTTCAAGTAACTTTCTGAAAAGAAGCTGTTTTATTTTCAGTTGCTTCTTTGCACTTCCTGGTTGCAGTGAGAGAGGAAGTGGGGAGGAAACCCAAATCCCAGAAGGCTCTTAATGCTTTAGGTTTTAATCTTGCTTCTGTGAGCTCTTGGCAAACTGGTCCTGTTCCTGGCCTTGGGGTGTTTGGATCTGTCAAACTGCTGGGACAGTTGACACCATAAAATTGGGCAATACTTGAAGATTTAGGGACATTTTAAGGTAGCCTAAATCATTGTGACATGCCTGAACTCTGTGTTTCCTGCTGGTCAGTGGTCTCTCAAGGTTTAAGGCCCATCAACAGCAAGCACTTAACACCAGGTTTCAGCAGTGACTGGCCTGGCAGAGTCTGGCAGAAGGTAGGAAGGCACCATAGCACGTCCTACCAGCCCCCTTGTCTCTTGCTCACAGGAGTTATTGCCCCTGGTGTTTGCTGTGCTCCTCCCAGAGGTCCCTGAGGTGCCAAGAGCTCCTCTCCCCAGGAGGACATGGGTGGTCTCTCTGCTAATGGGTTTATTCAGACCTCTGCTAATTGCTCTGGAGAAGTCTCAGGGGAAAATGAGATATTTTGCTGTGAAACATTGCAGACCTGCCTGCTGGGCATGGAAGCAAAGAGCCCTGCAGGTCTGGAGCTTCAGGAGGAGGGAGGTGGTGGCTGGGGAGGCAGTGGTGCTGGTGGGTGCAAGGGCCAGGCATGTAGCTGGGAGAGACCAGGGCTGGAGGTGCCAGGGCACTGCAGCAGCAGCAAGTTCTTCCTTGCAGCCTGAGCCCTGGGCTCCTGCTGTTGTTCCCAAGGCAGAGTATTTCTCCTCTGCTCCTCCTGAGAGCTACCTGAAGGTGGATGCCTCTGCTCCATCTGTTCTGGTGCTGGGCACTCAAGGCTCTACAGGTGTCACATCAGGGAGAGGTCAGATTGTGATAAACAAAGTGACTGAATCTCAAAATTAATTTAAAGGTGACATGAGGAGGAAATTCTCTAGTGTGAGGGTGGGGAGAGCCTGGCCCAGGTTGCCCAGGGAAGCTGTGCCTGCCCCATCCCTGGCAGTGTTGAAGGGCAGGTTGGATGGGGCTTGGAGCAGCCTGGGCTGCTGGGAGGTGTCCCTGCCCATGGCAGGTGATCTTTAAGGTCCCTTCCAACCCAAACCAGTCTATGAGTCCATTACAGTTTTAAGACACTTCTCCAGTAAATGCCTCATGTATGTGAAGTGCACCAGGCCTGGGAGCTGCCTCCTCAATTCAAAGCCAAGAACAGGGCTTAACTGGGGAGGAGACCTTGCCTGAGGCTGAGCAGTGCAACCTGGGCACAGGTAGCCTGTGGGGCACCTTCCAACCCGTGCTCCTTGGAGGCTAAAGCCAGGTTCCCAGCACCTCAGGGTGTAGATATTTCTCTCTTGCTACACACAAAACAGTTGGAGTCCAGTGACACGAGCAGGTTCCTGAGCCAGAGTGTGTCCTGGTGTCAGCAGAGGGATACCAGGCCCTGCATCTGCAGTACTGGGATATGAAAGGGGGTGGCTCAGCCCCAAAATAGCACCTGGGTGTCCTGTGGTGTGTGAGCAGCTACTGCTGGAGCTCCCAAGTGCACAGCTCTGCCAGCAGCCAGGCAGGGGTGGCTGTCACTGGGGCAGAGGAGACCAGGACAGCACCTTCCAGGCCTGGCTTCTTCCTTCCACATCCCTTTTGCCATTCCTGGGGCTGTTATGGGTGTAACTGGCAAAGTTCTGGGGAAGTTGGTTGGAGTTCCAACATGTATTTTTGGAGGGAGCAGCTGTGATTTTTTCCAACTGTGATGATATTGTTTTTGGAAAAAGGACAGAAGCTTTTTTTGGAAATGACTGGGAAACCTCAGAGGTTTCCTACTCCTGGAAGCCAGGAAGGTTTTTTTGGTGGGACTGCTGCATCCTTCCAGCCATCATTTTGGAAACAAATGCCTGCAGGACAATCCAGCCCAGCTGACATTGTGGTCCTGACCACAGCCTCCAAAAGTGCACAGCTCAATTCCTTTGGCTACTTGGAAGTCAGACACTGTGGTCCCATGGAGGTGCCCAGCTCTGATGGACACTAAGAGGACAAATGGTTCCACTCTGCCCAGCTCTAAGAATTGCTGAGTGAGGTGCAAGGCTGAGGAGACTGTTAAGAACCACAGGGTCGGGTCTGGGGGTTCTGTCTGTGATGTTAGATTTGGTTTTGGGGGGATTTCTTTCCCAAGTTCTTGCACAAGGCATCACTCTCTTCTCCCCTGTGCACTATTAGCTGGCAGGAATATGCTCAACACACAGAAGCTGCCATTCTGCTGGGGAAAATAAATCTTATTTACAAGCTGATTTGAAAGATTTCCTCCTCCCCTTTCATCTTAAACAACAGAATGACATGTTAATAAGTGTGTCCCAAGAACCTGAGTGCTGCTCAGGTCAATGGGTTCCCCTGCAGCCAGAGGGAGCCTCCCTGGGAGCCTGGACCAGGGACCTCCTCCCACTCCAGAGCTGGCTCTGCCCACCTCCATCCACATCAGTGACCCAGTCCTGGCTTAGAACGTGTCAGATTTATCTGCAAAGCAGCACTGAGCACAGGAACCTTGATAATTTGATGTATCATTCTGCCTGGAGTCATTAGGAAATGGGGAAAGGCATCCAAAGTTGCCCAATGTCACTGTCTTCCTCTTCCAGCCACAGCCTTGCCAGTACCTTGGTGCCATGTTCCAGTGGACCCATGGATCTCCATCACCACCACATCAGGCCTTCTTTTCACCATTTATCAGACCATGATCTTCTCCAAGCATTCACTTGAAGCTGACTTGACAATGTGTCACCAAATGTTCTCCCTTTTCCCCAACCTCAGTTTGTCTTCTATTCCATAGGAGGTAAGAAACCCCTTCCTGAGGGTTTGGCAAATTTGGTTAAATCTGGATAAATAAACCCATCTGTTCCTCAAAGGAACCTGCTCATTCTGAGATGTCACAGCCTGGCATGGGTGACATTGGTTAATCATCACAGGAATGGCTGTGACACCCCAGGCAATTACTGGCTAAAGCAGATGGGAGTTAGAATGGAGGAAGAAAAGGATTCACTTCAGATAAGAGCATGGGGAAAGAAAGAATGGAAATTGCATGATAGGTTAAAGGAGCTTTTTCTGTGCAGAATGTGAGATTTCCCTGTCTCTGGCAGAGATAAATTCCTTTTTGCAAGGTAAAGAACCACCAAGGAATTACACACTGAGCAGGCTGATGGATCCAGGTACAATAGCAAGAGATTGCTTCTTTAAACAGACTATAATTATAAACTCATGTACCTGGAGATAAGTGAAAGGGAGGGCACTGGGTCTTTGAGGGCTACACTGGAATGTTTCTGGATCCCAGAAACCTGCTTTATACACCCCAAAGCTAATGTATTCCAAGCTGGATCTCCCATCTGATCATTTCCATCACACTTGCTGCAGTGTGTTATGCTTCCAGGATGTCATTTACTCTAGTGAAATTGTCATTTTTATTCCTAAATAGCCAGCAAGCACTGGGCTAAAGACAGCTCTCCAGAAAGTGACCTTGAAGATCACACACCATTACTGAGGCCTTGTTTAAATTGCAGAGAAATGCTAGTGCTGCATAATAAGATGTTGATTGTCAGGCTGAGCAAGGAAGCTGAGATGAAGAAAATTTTGGGCACTGCTGCTTTGCCATCTTTGCCTGGACTATTCAAAATTCTATTCTTGATTCTCTGTTCATGCACTGTCTCTCCTCTGCAAACTTCCTGGAGATATTTCAGCTCTTCTTGGGTAAATATTGTTCAGAGTCAATAGGGAGGCAAAGGAAAAGTGTTTGTTTTATACCTTGGTAGGCTGATAAAAAAAAAATCTCTCTGGGTAGGCTGGAGCCCCTGGATGATTGTTCCTTTGTGTTTGTGGTAGGAACAGTTTGTGCTGTATTGATTTCTTGTGGAATGAAATGTTAACTAATGTGTAGCAACAATGGAAGATGTTTCCTTTTCTTGCTTTTGAGTTTTCTGAGCCCAGAGAATTTTTTTTTTAACCTTTCTTCTCCAAACCTCTGGGTGGAAATCCAGTGAGGTTCGTGGGAAAATTTAGTGCAACAATTATCTGCCTGTTCAGCTGGCTGGTCCCTCCAGATGGGGGTTGTAGCATCTGTGTCATTCAGCCTGCCTGAGGTGTCTGCAAATAGCAATTCAATAGCCACAAAACTTTGGACACAGGGCAGCATTGAAATAAAGTTGTCACCTTTCTTTCCTTTAAAACTGTTTCAAAATTCATTAACAAATATTTTCCTCATGTGGGGGTTGGGGGGGAAGGTAGGCAGCTCCTTGACAAGTTATTCACCTGCCTTCTTCTTGGGGTTTTTTTACCATGCTGTAAGGCCATGCAAAACCTTGCAGTGCCCTGCAAGCTGAGGGAGCTGCTGCTGACACATCCTGGGAGCAAAGCTGGGAACCACAGAACCACACTGGGCTTTGTGGAGCCGGGCTGGGAGAGTTGGGGTGTTCAGCCTGGAGAGGAGAAGGCTCCAGGGAGACCTTAGAGCAGCTTCCAGTGCCTGAAGGGGCTCCAGGAAAGCTGGGGAGGGGCTTGGGACAAGGGCAGGGAGGGATGGGAGCAGGGGGAAGGGAGGAAAACTGGGAGAGGGGAGATTTAGGTGAGACATGAGGAGGAAATTCTTTGCTGTGAGGGTGGTGAGAGCCTGGCCCAGGTTGCCCAGGGAAGCTGTGGCTGCCCCATCCCTGGCAGTGTTGAAGGGCAGGTTGGATGGGGCTTGGAGCAGCCTGGGCTGGTGGGAGGTGTCCCTGCCCATGCAGGGGGTTGGGACTGGTTGGTCTTCAAGGTCCATTCCCACCCAAACCACTCCATTATTCTATGATTTAAAGGTGCCACCAGCCGTGGGGGAGAAAACCTGAAGCTTGCTTTGCTGTTTCCCATCTCCTGACAGGCAAAGGGTCACTAAGGGAAACCACTGGGGATCAGCCCCTCCTGGTGTCTGCCAAATACTGGGTTGCAAGTGGCAGATTTTCTCCAAACCTCAGCAAATACATCTGTACAACAAGTACTGGTTGTTGCAGCGCTCGGCTCAGAGCTGCCAGCTCTGCCTGTGCCACCCAATTCTGCTTCTCCTTAACGACCTCCCTGCACCGTGGGGCTGTTTGCAGGGTTATCCAGGTGCACTGCTCAGGAAGTACCAGCTCCCAACAAGCTCTCCCTCCTGTAGTTTACAGCTCTCCCTGTTCTGGCAGGGAACAAAAGGATCTGACCTTCCTCAGGGCGAGCGGGGAAGTTACTAAATAACCAAGTTCTCCCTTCCCTAACAGGCTGTAAATTGTGCTGAAATCGTGGTTTCCAGACAGGCCAGATGAGAAGCAGTTGTAGGCCACTGTGTGATTTTTAATTGGACATAAACCCAGGAAATGCATCACCCTGGAAAACTCCCCCCTTCCCGGCTGTGCGGAGCTCCCTGTGCCTGGGAGGGTCCTGGAGCTCCCCAGGGCAGGACATGTCTCCTTCCCCCAGGGCAGAGAGGTCCCATCCCATTCCATTGCTCTCAGCTTCTCTTTTGAAAGCTCAGGGACCACTCAAGGACTTGGAACCTGCTGAAGATTCGGCCACCCAGGTGCTGGGGTCAAGGCTGGCACAGCCTCTTTGGACTTGGGGGGGTTGGTTTGGGGGGCAGGTTCTATGAGCTGGAGAGATGAAGACAAGCAAAGGAAACTGCTCTGCTGCTTTCAGAACTTCATCAATGGCAGCAAAACGAGGCCCCAAAGCCAGCAGGTAGATGAGCTGGTCCTGTGCCACCTGTCCTTCAGCTGCAGCTTATGGTCATGTCCTCACCTTTCTGCAGAGGGCAGGACAACAAACACCACCACAGGCTTCTCTTTTTGGCCTCTGTAACTTCCATGAAACACCATGAAAAGCTCCCTTTCTTTGGGATGGAGTCCTTCCAAAAGGGCTCTTACACATTTTCTCCTCCTTTTTGGTTATTTTTTCCATGCTTTGACATCATTACAAGGGACATTACCAAGCTCCTAACTGTGGAAGAAATGGTTCTGAGCCAACATTTACTGCTGGGATAAAAAAAAATATATATATGCATATTTTCCATGGCTCCATTTAAATGCAGCCAACTTGATTTTCTGTAGCTGCAGTTTTATAGGAGAGATTTCTCAACTCCTACCCTGAGGTCACCAGCTTGTGGGAAAGTAACACGTGGTTGATCAGACTTGTGATTTCTCCCTCCCCAGCCAGTAAGTATCAGTGCTACTTTTCACACCATTGGGGAATGACCCTAATTAGGCTTTAAATTGAAGTTAGTGCTCTGTTAATTGTGTGGCCACGGTAGTACAAACACCTCTGCATATGGACAAAGGTTCTTAATGTTAAGAGGGCTCCTTCTGAAGTCAGGGAGGCTGGATCAGTGCTGAAAGTGGAATGTGTTCATTAGGGCTGGAGAGAACAAGGTCTGCACCCAGAGTCACCCCACACTGTGGTCCAAGAGAGGGCTCTCTGGCCAGTGATGTGGTGTTCAGATAGCTTGGAGATGGAAGGGTTGAACCAATCATTTACTCAATGACAGCACAATCCTGAGATTATTTTCTCTTCCTTTGGAGGAAAAGATGAGTTCAGTGTATTTTTCTGCCAGGCTACTGTGGCTGAGCCCTCCACTGGTGCCCTCTGAGATCCCTGCCAAGCGCTGCCACTGCTGCACCACTTGCAGGTTCCTGATGCATCTCAGCTGCAGAAGGAGGACATCCCCACTCCCTGCTCTGCAGCACAGGCAGGAGCAGCTCCCGGGGCCCTGGGCAGAGCAGCTGAGCTGTGGGAAGGCTGGCTGATGCCTCACACAGCTTCACCACCCAGAAGTGCTGCTCCTGCCCGTTCTGCTACGGTGCAAGAGGTGAGAAGGGGCTTGAAGCTGTGCCAAGCCTGCATCCCCCTGACCTGTCAGTGGTGCTGCCCTTGCCCCATCCAGGCTGGCAGTCTGTCTTGTCCTGAGCCCAGATGTCCCCTGGGGACTCACAGTAGCCTGTCTCTCAACCTGCTCCCAGTCCTTTCATGCTTCAGTAAGACAAAGCACTTCATGGAACTTCTGAGTCTTCTGCTTGTCAGGTCTCTGATGCTGGGCTGTGATGTCCAGGAAAGGCCTCCTGGTGTATTTCTTTGGTTTTCCACTAATTGGAGCCTCAGGAAGGAGATGAGCACCATGGGCACGGGTGTGCTGCAGGTCTGCTTCCCTGGAGCTTGGCCTATTGAGAACCTCCCAAGCCTCACAGCTGACATGGCTCACTGTGTATTTTCTCCTCTGGGCTACGGTTTATTAATTCATGAAATAAACTTACTGCCTCTTTAGATAGAGGCTGAGAGCATCCCTTTGAGTTTCTTTACAGTTCCTGGGTTTGGTGATTCTGAGCTATTCAGAAGCTGCTTTTGAATGTGTTAGAATAGATGGAAAAGGTTCAATTGATTTTGGGGGGGGAAATTTTCTTTAGGTCATTCCTGAAGAAGGGACACCATGTGAAGATGTTCCTTGAAAGTACTTCTTTCCCAGTGCTTTCACAAGAGCTGAAGATGTGGACAGTCTCATTATGCAGACCAGCCACCATAGGACAAGGGAAGTCCTCAGCCCTTGGCTGGAACCAGTAGGCAGCTCAATCCCAAGGAGTGGCTGTTATCACAAATGCAAAGCTGCCATTTGCTGTGGAGGTCTCTAATGAGCCAGGAAGGCTGGAACTTGTCCAACAGTCACCCTGTTGGCTGCCCTCCCATTTGCTCGTGCTAAACCAGTAGGTAAATAGGCCTTTTCATGAAACCTAACACCCGCCCTACCTAATCCCCCCTGCCTTCCAACTGTGGGGCTAATCAGTTGTTTTGACATCACTGGGATCCAAATTCTATGAGGAACATGGCCAAGAAAAGTTCAAATCCAAGACCAAGATTAATGAGAACTTCAAAGCAATTTACCACCAAATGTTACTAATTTAGTACACCCTGTGTTTGAAACCAATGACCTAATTGGAAACTATATTCTTTAAAAGCCATTATGTCCCAGCTCTTTAGCATTCGGGAGGTGGCTCCTGAGATCAGAGGAGGTTTATGTCATTTGGTAGGATGGGATGGTGGGTTTCCACACCCACTTCCCTAGAACTGGGATAAAATATCCTGCTGTCGACTGCTTTAGGTGATTGCACTTTTAATGTACAATAAATAACAGATTCATAATCAGACAAACAGTTTCCTTCTGCTCTCCAGTAAGTGAGTATAACATTACAAATCCTTTAAAGCTGGTTAGAGAACTGAAAGGTCTGATTAACTTTGCTGTCATGTTGCCAAAAAATCAGCACATTAAAAGAAAAGTACTTAGCATAAAAATGTACTTTGCTTCATGGGGCTGCTGTTGGTACATCTGCTTTCCTGGGGTTGCATCAAGGTCTAACTGAGGATGCCAGGAGTTGGTCCTGCACTTGGCTATCGATTTGAGTCAACCTGGGAAGAAAAGCTGGGGAATAAATCAGATAACCAATCCCTTTAATAAAGGCCCATCAGCCTGCTCTGGAGGTCAGGCATGTTGTGGTCTGCTTGGGCACATCTCAGTGACTCACCTTCCTAGACGTACAAAGGGTTCCACACTTTCCTGGAAGGGTCCTGCTGTCACCTGTAACCAGGCTGCTTGTCCTGCATCCTCACCCAGAGAGCCAGGATGGAGGCACTGATGTTGGAGACCCTGCAGCTTTTCCCAGGTGAGCTCAGAGAGGGTAAGGCCAAGGTGGGACTCATCTGTCCTGCTGATGTAAGTCTCTCTAGATGCAGACCCTTAATCTCTGCTTTCTCTATATAAGGGAGGAGGAAATTCTTCTGTCTTGGACATCTACTTTAGATTGAACTGTACCAGGTGCTGGCAGTGGCTGTTTCTCTGCAGAGAGACTGTGGTGACAGTTCAGACTTGCTGCTGCACCTACTGATCAGTGAGGATGCCCAAGCAGATCCCCATGCTCAGCAATGTGCCCCAGCCCCAGAGCTGGGTGGGAAGGAGCCATCCCTGCCTTGCTGAAGACAAGGTGAGACCTCCCATCTTTGTGCCTGATGCCAAGCCCTGCTCACCAGCCTGCCTCTCTGCAGCCCCAGCAAAGCTGGGAGAAGAAGCTTCCTCAGGCCTGGGTGATGGTTCAGCTGCAGGGATGGCCCCAAAAAGCAGGTACCAGGTTCAGCCACGTCCTGCAGAGCTTGGCACAGATCAGCTCTTGCAGGAAGGCGTGTGTGTGTGTGTGTGTGTGTGTGTGTGTGTGTGTGTGTGTGTGTGTGTGTGTGTGTGTGTGTGTGTGTGTGTGTGTGTGTGTGTGTGTGTGTGTGTGTGTGTGTGTGTGTGTGTGTGTGTGTGTGTGTGTGTGTGTGTGTGTGTGTGTGTGTGTGTGTGTGTGTGTGTGTGTGTGTGTGTGTGCTAGGTGCCCACCACACACTACCTGATGTCCCCGTGTCCATGGGGCAGTGGTGGCTGTTGGTGAGGCTGTGCCAGGCAGCAGGGATGGAGGTTTTTATGGTGAGAAGTTCTTGGGTTCAAAAGCTTTTGTGAGACTTTTTGAAATGTGTGTGGGTTTATTTAAAGCAATGAGAATTTATTTCTGGCTGTTGAGGCCACTGGTGGCTGAGCAGCAGCTGTGAAGTAAAGTCTTCTCAAAAAATCTTGATTGAGCATTCTGGGCAAAATAACAGCTCTGGAAGGGCCTGTAGAGAAACCTTTGGTCCCTGCACCTGGATTGTTGATGATCTGGGATGCCCTGCAGATCCTCTCAGACACTGTGAAGGACCTGGGATCCCTCCTTTGCCAACACTGCATCTCCCAGGCAGCTCTTACCCCTGTGCTAAGGTGGCAAACAGAAGAAATGTAGTTTTTCCACATAAAACCAGGCTGTGAGCTGCTTCTCTGCAGCTGCAGGGAGGAGTGAGGAGCTCCTCTGGAGCTTGGGGACCCAACCTTCAGCCCTGCCAGTCCCCAGGGGTTTTCTTGTAATTCAGAAATAGAAGTTCATTTCTAATGGAGGTTACATGACATCTCAGGCTAAGAGCTGACCTTTTCCTTTCCAAAATCCAAGTGGAATCTCCTCTTTCTGCCTGATTTAAATGCAGAGAGCAGTTATCAGGTAAAAAAAAATAATTAAAAAGAAATAAAGAAAGAGCAAAAAAGAAGAGAGGACTTGACTGGGCTGGAGCAATATGGGGACATTCAACCTTTCAGAAAGATTCCTTGTTTTCACATCAGTGAAATTTTGCCAGTAACTGCTTGGCTAACATCAAGGAAGGTTTTTCTTGGATCATTTTCAGATAAGAGTTAAAAAAGAAAAAACAAAAAATGAAAAAAGAAAAACAAAACAAAACAAAAAAAAAAAGGAGGAAGAAGAAGAAGGAGGACGAAGAGAAGGAGCAGGAGGAGGAGAAGGACAAATAGAAGGAGAAGGAGGAGGAGGATAAGGAGAAGAAGGAGGATAAGGAGAAGGAAGAGGAGGAGGAGGATAAGGAGAAAGACAAGGAGGAGGAAGAAGAAGAGTAGAAGGAGGAACAGGAGGAGGAGGAGGAGGAGGAGGGGGAGGAGGAGGAGTGGTGCAGTCAGGGAGGTTTGAACTTGTGCATTTGCCCCTATGGAGTGTGTTTCTGTGCCTACCCAGTGTCCCCAGCCTCATTATTGAGACATTTCTTAATTTCTGCTCAACAATGACCCTTTCCTACCCCATCCAGGGCAGTGCCAAGGCCACACTCTGGTCAGGACACTGAGGGGGGCTGGATATTCCAGTGATTTCCTCTTCAGGACCTTACAAGCCTTGTGAGGTTCGTGCCACCTCAGAAGCCTGGGCAGAGCTTGAAAGGTTTAAGTGCAGGAGAGACCATATTTCCCAGAAAAGGGAAATTTGTATTTTATAAACCCCACAGCACCCGTTTTGCTCACGTCCATTTTATTATTGTAATTACTTCGATTACTTTTATTTTAGATGGAGGAAAACAATAATGAAAGGGTAACGAAATGAAAAAGCTCAGAGAAAGGAGGAAAACACTGTGGTTTCTGTGCAGAATTTTTAACCCTTCAGCAAGAGGAAAGGCTGGATCTCTAGAGGTGGCAGAAGAGGCTGGTTTGGAGCAACGTGCAGACCTCTAGGATTTCAGTCTGCTCTTTGCACTGGAGCATTCATCTTACAGGAAGGTGAATCTCCCATGTCTTCTCTGGGCTTAAATGAGTTGTGGGTCTCCAGATGGCTACAGCAAAACTGGGCATTATAAGTGCATAGATATAATACATATTACATATAGACACACTATATATATATATATGTATATGTATAAGACAGTTTAAGGGAGTCTAGAGGGCAGGTCCAAGCTCCAGAAGGTCCCTCCTGTGGGCATCTCTCAGTGATGGGCATCACGGAGCCCAAGGACTCACCTGGGGGTGCATCTCTGCTGTCAGCTGTTCTGTCAGGGGTGAGTTCCTGAGGCTCAGAGCTGTTTTGTCACTGCTGGGAATTTCCCGAAGACTTTGTCAAATGCAGGGGTTTTGAGGACAGAATTTCCTGCCAAGGGGAAGTCTGATTCCCATGGGAACAGCTCCTGCAGGGACTCCTTCCATCCCTCCATCCTCCTGGGTGCACCCAGGGGAAGGCTGCAGAGCTCAGCCCCGGGCAGGTGGGGGTGAGAAGGGCACAGGGTGCTGCAGCATCTCACCTCTGCTGATCAGTGATCCCTGCTCCAGCAATGGGGCAGCTGCCCTTCTGGCCCAGCCTGTCTGACCCCCTTGCAGCCACTGCTGGCTGATGCCCTCAGCACACAGAGCAGCCCCCCTGGGCTCCCTGGTGGGCTCTGACTCTGATCAAAGGTTGGCAGCCTCAACAGTCACTGATTTTATAAGGATTAGATCAACAAAGAAGCTCCCCATCAGCCTGAGGGTGTTGCTGGCAGGCCTAGGTCCTGTTCCAGGTGCAGCTTTGGTGGTTCTCAGTGGTGATGCTGCACTCGTGCAGGGACAGAGGAGGAGCTGCAAAAACCCTTGGTGCCTTCGACCTGCTCCAGAGAGGCAAACAGAGATTTTAATCCTGGAAATGCCTTTGAGGGTGGTAATTGCTAAAAGAGAAATCTCAAAGTAAGGACTGGTGGTGACTGGAAACACTGTACATAAACACCCCTCATCCATTCCCCAGCTCTCCCTGCAGTGCTGGACCCTGCCTTTCTGGCCTCTACACATAAAAGCTCACAGAGGACACAGAACTTGTTCTTTTCAGGAGTTGCCACTGCCCTGGGCTGTGCCTGCATGTTTGTCATGCTCAGAGCACCAGAATAACTGTCTGGCTTGGGTTTGCTAAATTTTATTAACCTTTGCTGGGTGTTTCACCCCCCAAAAAAAGGACACAGAGTTTGTTTCTGGATCACTCCTGAGCCCCAAGAAGCAGAAGCCTCGACGTGGATGGCAAGCTCCTAGGAAAGCAGGCAGATGGGTTGGTCTCTGTGCAGTGGCAATCAGGAAAGGAATTAAAATTATTGTATGTTACCATGGTAATGAAGTCCCAGGATTTGGCTAGGAGGAAAAGTGAGGTTGTAGCTAGTTGCTCATGAATTCCTCAGCAGGCTTTTCAATACCCTGTTTCCTTTAAATGAAACTGGAGAAAGACTTGCTGTTCATAGTAGGGATAAAAATTTTATGAAGCTAAATCTAGGCAGTGTTTTAGTGTCAGTCAGCATTAACCCACAGCATGAGCACATCAATAATTGAAATTTCAAATACCCCAGTGCTCTGGCTCAGAGCAGCAGCAGCACTCGAGGGCTGGTGCTCCATGGGCAGCCCTGGGCAGCCCAGGAGGTCACAAACCTCATTCCCAAGCAGCCTGGACTGGATTAAAACACCTTCCCTGCCTCCTCCTGCTGCCCCACCTCCTCACAGGCTTCCTTTTAGCCAGAATAAACCAAGACAAATGTGTCAGGTTTCCTCTGGTTAGGAGTAGGTGAGCTGAGCTGCTCAGGGAGGTGTTTGCAGCTCTCTCTTGAAGACACGTTTTCTGCTCATCCCCAGGAATGTGGCTGGGGTTGTCAGGATGGGAATGGAGCTCATGTCTGGCAGATCAACCCTGCCCCTGCCAGGAGCCCAAATCAAGAGCATCCTCAAAGAGGTGAGCAGAAAAATAAATGCAGTTCATAAAGAAAATGAGAGATGTGGCAGAGTGAAAAGGTTGCCAAGCACTGCTTGCTTGGCAGAGTGAGAATTAGTTTTGAAAATGGGTCTTAAATGGAGATGTAAAAGAAAAAAATCCCCTTTTTTGGTGCCCTCACACAGACTTGCTGGTTCTCTGCTGAGATCCCAGCTGTCTCAAGGGTTTTTTTGCCTTCCCCACCTCCTTCCCCACCTCCTACTCTGGGGTGGATTTACAGTGACCTTTTTCTGAAAAACAAGCAGCACTGTGTCCTGGAGCCTGCAGACCCCTTCAAGTGCCCCCCTGCCATATCAGCCCAAGGCAGGTGTATTTTGGGCCCTTTATAAGAGGAAGAACCAGCACCTCGTGGCAGCTGTGGAGGTGAGAATGAAGTGAGGAGCTCTGAGCAACCAGATCTTGCACAGGTGCCTGGGGGATGAGGAGTCCTGGCCCTGAGAAAGGAGGGTCTGGTGGTCCAGTGCAGGTTTGGTGCTGGAGGAGATTGGGGTGGGGGTGTTTCTTTGGTGAGACCCAGATTTGCACCAAAGCTCATCTCAGGGTGAGGGGGGGAGCATTTTGAGCAGTGACATCCATTGAAATGGCTGTTGTATGTTCCTTGCCTTCCCTCTGTGCAGGGCAGGCAGGGGGTGACACCCCAGGGGGGGCTGGAGGGGCACAGGGGCTCTGTGGGACTTTGCTGTGTGATCTGACTGTGTCTGACCAGTGCAGATGAACCATTTTTCACTCCTGGATGGTGAGTGGTAGTCAATGGACCTGCTCTTCTGCTCAGGCCCCTTAGGTGGCTTCCATGGAGCTGTCAAGGGAGTAGAAAGCCTCTGCAGACCTCCAAAATTTGGATGCTGTTCAGCTCTGTGTCTGAAGAGGAACCTTTGTAGTCCCCACAGGACCAGATGGCATGCCAGGGCTTCTGATGATGAGTCTGGTTTTGGGTGGAAACAGGTCATTGTGAAAGGAACCTCCACTGCATGGGGTCCCATGCTCCCCTCTAGAGCCACCGGGGTCAGAAGAGGTGACCAAGCACTGGTTTCCTCAGGCACAGTGATGGGGGGGGGTTTCAGCTGGGAATCTACACAAGGCTTTTCCACACCAGGGAAAACCTGAGACCTCCTGAACATCAAACCTCAGAGCCTTCCTGGCTCACAAGAGCCCTGCTGTGTGCCCGAGGGGTGCTGCCTGGCAGGGGGAGAAAATCAACCCAAGGAAGCACTCCTGGCTCTTGCTCTCTGGTGCAACTCTTGGGCTAGAGCCACCAGGGCATGTGGATGAGGTGTCTGGTTGGCTGCTGCTGGATCTGGAGGCTGAGCTGGGTTTTTTGTTTGGTTATTGTTGGTTTTTTCCTTTGGTTGGTTGTGGGGTTTTTTTAGGCTATGAAAAAACAAAAGTACCAAAGGCAGGTGCTGTGGCCAGCAGGGCAAGGGAGGTTCTCCTCCCCCTCTGCTCTGCATTAGTAAGACCACATCTGGAGTGTTGTGACCAGTTCTGGGCTCCCCAGTTCCAGAGGGACAGGGATGTGCTGGGGAGAGTCCAAGGGAGGCTACAAGAGTGATGAAGGGACTGGAACATCTGGCATATGAGGAAAGGCTGAGAGACCTGGGGCTGTTTAGTCAAGAGAAGAGAAGATTGAGAGGGGACCTTGTTAATGTCTGTAAATACCTGCAGGGGGGTGTCAGGAATGGGCAGTGTCTGTTCAGTGGTGCCTGGGACAGGACGAGGGGACGTGGCACCAAGTGACAACACAG
>NW_009952430.1:2203292-2226268 GCF_000747805.2 Chaetura pelagica
TGGAGCAGGCTGCCCAGAGAGGCTGTGGAGGCTCCTTCTCTGGAGACTTCCAGGACCCATCTGGACACGTTCCTGTGTGACCTGCCCTGGGTGCTCCTGCTGCAGCAGGGGAGTTGGACTTGCTGATCTTCAGAGGTCCCTTCCAACCCTTGTGATTCTATGATTCTATGAAAGACTTCTTCCCTCCCTACTGTGCTGTGTCAAGCCAGACTCCTGTCATTGCTCACTCAGCCCAGGAAGCAGCAGACTCTGGATACCCTGGGATGCAGAGATGGGCAAGTGTGCTTATTTTAAACAACTTTTCTTTTTATTGCAAGGTTTGATTGACACTGAGGTGTCAATTATTGAACTTCTGTAGAGCTCCAAACTGGACTTATCTTAATTACCAAAAAAAATAATAATTAAATCAGAAATACACCCAAGGAGCTGTTTTTCCTTCTATTTTTTAAACTGTATTTTAAAATAAAATTTCTCAATAACTAGATGCACTTTCCACTTTCAATACAGACAATGTTACAAATCAGTTGTGATAGGAAAATTTGCAAGGCAGTGATCCTGAACAGAGAATTTTGCTGACAACTCTTTGGTTTAAAAGGTTTCTCTCTCTAATGGTATCTAAGACAAAACCAACAATCACAAGTCTCTGGTAGCACGTTCAAGAAAGGGCTGTTAATGTATCTGAGCTTGGGACTGACTCGAATTTCCTGCTAGGGACTGTGGTGCAGAATGTAAATAAAGAAGTAGTTAAATCTGAGCAGGACTACAGTGTTATTTAAGAGCAATTCTTAATTAGACAAAAGTTTCTCCAAACCTTCTAATGGCCTTTTCTGGTGAAGGCTCCTGTTTGGGTAAGTTTCTCTCATATTATTTTTTAAAGAGTAAAATTAAACTGTTAAAGCCCCAGAGGTAACAACCTGCTGCTTCAGCCAAAACATCTAAAATTCCCACTTAAAAAAATGAAAAAAAAATGTATTTTACTGCAAGAATGAAAACTACCAAGGGAAGTATGAACTGCTTCTCAGGAAGGGTGGAGAAAGGGAAGATCCCCCACCCACCGAACACGTTCTTCCAGCAAAAGCCCCCTGAAAACAAAGTCCCATCTCCCCATGTAGGTCTCCTGTGAGCTGAAACGCACCGTGTTTTGGCATGAAAAGTGATCAGTGACATTTCTTGAGCAGGAGGTGGGCTGGGTGAGGGGAAACCTCCCCGGGGTGTGTGTTGCCTCCCACTTGCAACCGCTCCGAGCGCGCGAAGGCGTCGGGGCAGGGCTGGCAGGTCCACCCTGCCTGGCTTCATGGGGCAAATCATGACACGACCCAGGTGTCTGATGGCAAGTGCTGGACGTGTTGGGTCTCTGGTACAGTCTTCCCCGGGGTGTCTGGTTCCATCAATGCCTGGATGGTCAGGCTGGGACTGTTTGCTCTCTCCTGTGAGTTCCGGTGGGATTCAGCACTAACGAAGGTCTAATTTGATAGTGTTATTGTTAAGGAAGGTGATACAGGCCTGGGAATACTGGCAAGGAAATGAGCTTTTGAGGTCCATGCCAGTAGCTAGCTCTCTGAACTGGCTCTGGTAAATGAGTAGATCAAACAGAACTTTGACTTTCAGCTCAAATGGAGCCACCACCCATTTTGCAGATTTCCATCAAGTGCTCCCCAATGCTTTATAATTATGTTTCTGTTCTGCCCATTTCTCTGGTGAGAGAAACTGGCTGCAGGGGAAGGACCACAGTTCCTCCTGGTACCATCAGTGCCAGTTAGGCCTGGGAAGCACTGGAGACTTCAAAATGCTGGAGCTCCTGCCAGAAGGCTGGCATGACCTCCACTTCAGAGCCCTGCTTGTGTCTGTGCTCATTGGATCAGCCTTTGCTTTCCCTTGGCAGGGCTTTGCAGAGGGGTGATGGCTCTTCTGGCTTCTGTTTTGCCAGGGACCTGTTTTTGTGAAGGTGTAGAGATAGTGCAAACCTTCACTGGTGACAGAAATGGATCCAGGTCAGTGTAATCCCAACGGACAGCACTGGGCTCCCCATGAGGGTTCACAAACCAGAGCTCTGTGTGCTGGTGCTTGCAGTCACAGCAGTGTCATCAGCTCAGGTGTGCTGAGCTCAAGTGTTGTGAGATAAAGCTTCTGGAGGCCAAAATCAGGGCTGGAGGGTTGTTTTGTGCTGTACCTATCTAAAGGACATTTTTAAGGGCAAAGAACTTCTCAGCTCCTGGTAGATGGCCCTTTGGCTGAGCCTAGAGCTGTTTGTTTCTTGCTGTCCCCATGGCACCCAAGTGCTGCTCTGACTGAACTCAGTTATCTGGGACAACTGTCAGCTGGCTCCAGAGAGGGACAGCATGAGGGTGGTTACAACCACATTTCTGGTTTGCCTCCTACATGCTCTTTGGCCAGAAGTGAGAGGATCTGAGCCAATAACTAAAAATACAGCCTCATAGCCTTGACGAAAGGTAAAATTGCCAGCAGGAGCTTCTCTGCAGGAGTTCTTGCATCCGTTCTAGCACAAAATCACATGATGTGCAGGAAAGTTGGTGTCCCACTGTTCCCACCTCCTGCCAAGGTGCCTTTGTTGTGGTGGATGCTGAGCCATGGGCTGCAGCTGGAGATGCGTGGGCTCTTCTCCTAGTCACAGCCCCATCTCACCAGGGGAATAAGAGGAAAAGCTTTTTGCAGCAGGCCTTGCAAAGGCCTTCTGGTGGCTGGCTGAATTGGTCAAGGCAGTAGAAGACAGTACTCATCATAGATGGGGACCTAGACTGGGTGGGCATACAGGATAGGTGGTGGTAGGTCCATGGGTCTGCTGGTGCTGGGCAGGATGGTTGCCAGCAGCAAGTCTGGAGCCAGCACTGATTTAGAACAGGTTTGGTCAATGCCCTCTGCAAAGGTTCTTTGTCCTGTGCTCACATCTCTTTCTTTTCTCCTCAAGTCTGTCCTCAGTGTAAAAGGAGAGGCCGAGGTGGATCCAGGGATCACCTCATGAACAGCCCCTTGTGTGTTTGACTTGGCTCATGTTTCCTTCTCAAGATCGATGAGTGCCCATCCTGTTTGCCTTTCTCTGAAGACAAAATAACCTCCCTCCCCAGCCCTCCTGGGATTAGATTCCAGGTCCGGGCAGCCCAGCTGTGACAAGGGACAGGTGTGGGTCTGCAGGCAGGTCGGGGTGCTGGGGCACCCCCTGCCTTGGCCACTGCCCTGCCCAGTAGAACCATCTCCATGACCATTCCAATTAGCAGGGGCTCTTGCCCCCCACCCTGCTCAGCAGGCTGAGGGAGTCTGGGGAGAAAAATGAGAGGAGGGAATTGGAAGACTGTCTGTGGAAAGTGTGGTGGAGAGAGAGTAGGAGATGTGAGGAAGGAGGAAAAAAAAACAACCCAACGAAGTATTCAAAGATCTGGGCTAAGACAAATTCATGACATGCAACGTATCACAGCCCTGTTCAGGCAGGCTGTGTGTCTGCTCCTGGCTGTGTGCTGGTTTCTCTCAACTCTCTTATTTCTTGCTCTTGGTTGGATCTGGTTCTGTGCCTCTTGGGAATGATCCTCCTCTGGAAGAGCCAAGCACAAACCCACCAGGGCTGCTTGGGCTGGCAGAATTACAGCCACAGAGCAACTGGCAGCAAAGACAACTGTGAGCCAGAGCCTCCATCCATCAGCAGTTCAAGCCTTCTTGAAACATGGACAGGGCCCTGGGTGGCTGCAGCAGCTCAGCAATGGTCTGGGCTTGGTCCTTAACAGGAAGGTCTGTGCTCAGAGAAACAGTGGGATGAAAGGTGCTGGTTTCTGAAGTGAAGCTCTAGATGGGGAAGCCAAAGTGGGTCCCAGGTTGTAGGACTGGAAAAAGGGACAATGGTTCAGGTAAAACATGAGCTCTGGGGACTTCCTGGGGCACAGTGGCAACTGAAGACCCTGCCACAGGTCGGGGTATCACTGTGCTGGTACCAGTCACCCACATGCAGGTGAGAATTGTTCTGCCTGCTTTACAGGAGGCACAACTGGTTTTATCCTTCCCTCTGGGTTCTGAAGCAGTAGGTGAGTGCTGGGGATTAATCTTGCCCCAGGCCCTGCTCTGGCCTTCAGCTGGGCATGCTGGTCCTGCAGGCACAGCCTGGTGCCTGGTGTCTTTGCTCTCCTGCTCATCCAGGCAGTGACAAATCCCAGCACTGCTTGTTATGGGCTGGGGAGCATCCCAGAGCTGAACTGGGACCAGTTCTCATGGCTCTGTGGACCAGGACACTCACTTGCACTCCAGCTACAAAATAAAGCCTCTTTACCCAGGTCAGAGCAGACAACCCTGCCACAGTACTGAGCACAATCCCCCACTGAAAGCTGTTGGGAATATGGATATGACTTAGTTTTCCTGCACTGCTGTTTATTTTCAATGATACAGTAGATGTCCCTGCTGTGAATAACACCAGCAACTCTGTGTAGACAAAGGCTGGAAAAAAAACAACCCTAAAAAATTCAAATTCCTGTGACCAGTTATGCTTGGGGGAAGCAAGGAAAGCAGAGAGAAACTGCAGAACTTAACCTGGGTTAACTAAACAGACTCTTAAACTCTGTTTCAACATAAAACTTCTAACGTAACCTGCTTGGCATGTCCCAGGCAGGGCCAAGAGCCACCACACAGAGCACAGTTAATCACAGAGCCAGCTGCCACCAGACACCCTGGGACATAGAGCTGGTCAGGGAGGGCTCTTCCTCTGACATCCTGACACCAGGGGAGAAATGAACAAAGGATGGGAAGTCTCAGGTGACAGGGCAGACATCAGCCCCTCCATGGGGCTGAAGTGCAAATCCTTCTGCAGGATGGCTTGTGCCATAAGGTCCACTCTTGGTGGGGTTTTCCTTTCCCTTCTGTAAAAGTGAAAAGGGGAGCAGTGAACTTCAGTTCTTCTGATTCTGCCCAAGTCAGGTCCCACTGATTTTTTTTTTTTTTAATATATTGGCATTTCTGGGGCATGTGGAACTAAACTAGACATCTCTCTATCCTTGTGCTGTCTTTGACACACCCAAAGCAGATCAGTTTAGGCTGTTGCATCTTCCCCTCCTACCCTCAGTTCCTACCTGATTTTTCTTGTCCTTATTGCTTGGAGAGTGAACCTGTCACCATCACATGCCATTTTTCTCTGCTGGCACAGACAGGGAGGGGCAGCCTTGCCTGGTGTCCTCTGAGCTTTGTGTGTCCTTTGGGTAGTTGACACCAGACCTAGGGCTTTTGGTCTCAGCCTTTGGACTTAGCTTTGGTCCAATTTCTGTGTTTCCATCTTTGAGATGTTCCTCTTAAAAATCATGCATCTCTGAAAGCCTGCAATGGTTTCTTACTGCTCTCTTTTCTGGGCACCTTTACAGGGACCTGAATGAAGCACAGGAGGAAATACAGGGGTTTTTTGGACACCTTCATGGTTAAAGATGCTTGTCAGAGACTTGAGCTTGTTCTTTCCACAGCTCTGTGTCACTGACCCCCAGCAAACCATTTTATCTTCCTGTTTGCTCTCTGTGACAATGATAGAAATGTTCCCTTTCTTTCTCCCTTTGTCTGTCTTATCTATTTTTATTTTAAGGTCTTTGGGGCAAGGACTGTCTCCTGACTGTACAAAGGCTGACAGACAAAGGCATCGACCTTTTTTGGGATCTCTTAAGTGTTGATGTGATAACAGTACCAGAAGGTGGATGAGGGCAAAATAGCAACACAGACTATTTTGGAACAGAAAACCAAGCATTTTTCCTTCCTTGTAAAACCTTTTGGGATGCAACAATTAAGGCACCAAACAAAAAGCACGTAGAACTAAGTGAAAAACTGCATGTTCTAAAAAACCCTCTGAAAGAACCTGTTTTGTCAAAATTGAGGTTATCTTCCTAGAGTTTCCAGGTTTCGGTGAGATTTTTTTTGGGTGCTTCTTAGTTTTTTTTACTTAAAACAGAAGCCAGCCCCTGAGAAGGGGCAATATTTGTCACTGGCCAAAGGTTTTAAGTCCCTTGGGGTGTTGAGGGCTCAGGTAACAGCAGCTTTGCCAGGAGCACCTGGTCCATGACTCCTTGCATCTGTGAGTGGGGCTGTTACCTGGCATTAGAGAAATGACCAGGACTATTTTCAACCATATAAAAATGTTTTGGTCCAGTAGTGTGTCCTAGAAGTGCTTCAGCTTCCCTTGCAGTGCAGAAGGAAAACTTGCAACTCTTGCCAGAGAGCTGTGTTCTTCCTCAGGAGGGGAATGTCCTCCCATCTCTGCAGGTGCTTTGCCTTCTCACACAAGCAGGGGAAAAGTGTTCATCTGTTGTTTATTGGGAATCTCAAGCTTCTGCTGTCCTCTCCTGCATCCTAATCTAAGCTCATTTCATCTCTTTCTGACACAGAGATTGAAATAAAAATCTAAATGGTGGGTATGGAGATAAACTCAGCAGAAAAGTCTGCTGACTGCTTTCTCTTCTTCAGCAGTGTGTTTGGGTTTGACTTCCCAAGATGAGACTTTTTGTGTTCTTTTGCTACTAAATCCTCATTAGATTGAGCCCAATCTGAAGGCACAACAGGGGAATGGCAGAGGAGGGGAATCCAAGCAGCACTTCATGTCATCTCTACTCGTGTTTCCTGAAAAAGCTGAAAGATCAGCTCAGGGGGTGAATTGTTGATGCTGCCAGGGTGTGGAACGTCCATCCTGAGGGCAGGATATTGGATCCTGTGAGGGCAAACAGGCACGTTGCCATGTTTGGAAGTTCACAGTGGGAGAACTCAAATCAACCTCTGAAGTTGGCTGCAGATTAAACTGCTCCATTTTTAATTAGTTGCTGCACAGAGGACCTTATGGCAGGAGAAAGTAACACTAAACCCATGGAAACATCCATAATAATTGTCCTACAGATTCAGTCGTTGATGGGGTAAAACATTAACATCCTCTTACCAAGCTGAAGCATTTGCTTGGGTTGGGGTTTTTTTCTGCAGACAAACAACTTTAAAGCCTAATGAGTTAAGAATTGCCCGGGGATGATAATGGGGCTGCTAAAACTCTTTAATGATTGGCATGGCTCACCAAGGGGAGACACAAAACGGAAGGAGACTCCCTGGGGAAGGGTGGGAGGCCACAAAGGGTTGAGTGGGCAACGTGGAGAAAGGGACTGTTGCTTTCACACAGTTAGGTGTTTAAAGGAAGACAAACCCCGGCCACAGCCGACTAATTTTGGCTAATTGGAACCTGCATGGGTCAAGGCCTGGAGGCCTTGCTGCTGTTAGGTCAGGGCAGCATCCATCACCAGCCTCCCCTCTGAGCTGCAGCCCATCCACAGCCTGAGACAATGGGTACAAGATAGAAATCTGGCAGGAAAATATTCCTTGCAGAAGATCACATAGCACCCATGTGTCTTGGTGCTGCTTCCCCACAGCTGGGGTGGTTGATCCAGTGCACAGTGGAGCAATCTCATGGGATGTCCTTGCTTTTCCTCCTGCTTCAGGGCCAGTTTATCTCCCTGTGGAGCCGTGTCCCTTTCCCTTCTCTCCTGACTGGTCAGCTGCTCTTCAGCCATTGCCCATCTCCTGGCTGAAATCTTAGTGTAAAACTTCCAGTCAATGCTGGTGGGTACGTGGGCTTTGATCCTAAGCAGAGGTGTGGGTGTCTGATCACAGGGGATCAAGGGGAGACCTTCTCATTCTCTACAACTCAATGTAAGGAGGCTGGAGTGAGTGGGATCTGTCTCTTTTCCCAAGTGACAGAACAAGAGGAAATGGCCTCAAGTGGCACCAGAGGAGGTTTAGATTGGATATTAGACTGAAAGGGTTATCAAACACTGGCTCAGGCTGCCCAGGGAGCTGGTTGAATCACCATCCCTGGAGGTGTTTAAAAGATGTGTAGATGTGGTGCTGAGGGACATGGTTTAAGCACTGGACTTGGTAGAGTTGGGTTAAGGGTTAGTAGAGTTAGGTTATAGTTGGACTCAATGATCTTAAAGCTCTTTCCCAACTAGAATGATTCTGTGAGTCTGTCTCTGGTGGGGGGTTTCACTGTGGGAGCAGGGAGTGCAGGTGAGTAACTCCAATTATCTGGTGTTTTGTTCCCAATCCATGGATAAAAGAGGCTTTGTTGTGTAGCAAGACTTCCAGAAATGCAGAATCCTCTTACAAAAGGATGGAGGCCTCTGTAGTGGGTGCCTGGATGTGTGGGGTCACCTGTGGGGAGAGTTGAGGGCTGACACCACCTGCTGCCACATCCAGGGCTGGGCTGGTTTCAGGCAATACTTTAATGTATTGATCCTAAAATGCATCAGGCAAAAGTATGATTTTGGGAACCTCTTCACTCCAAAAACCTCCCTGTGCTGCACACTTGTTTGATACACTTAGTGTTCCTGGCAGACACCAGGCACTGTTTAGGACAAAATGGATCCTTAATGCCTATTATCTGGTTTTTAAATTGATAATAATAATATTTTTAAATGAAGTGCAGGGCAGGGGAGAAAGGATGGTTCAGGTGTTCCCAATGTAAATCCCAAAGTAACTTGAGAATTATGGTTAATAAAGAGCTTCACTCTGTCTTTTTTTAGTACTACTGAAGCAGTAGTTGTTGTTGGCAGGGGTTTTTTGTTTGTTTTGCTTTTTAAAAAGAAATGCCAGATGGACTTGTGAATCTCTCTGACAAGTTTTGAACAAAACTCATCTTTCTGCTCCATTTATTGTACAACTCTGGAGGAGGGGGAGGCTGCCTGATGCTCTGGGGTTCCAAAAATAAGGGGCATCTAGATCTAGTCATGTCCACCAGCAACTGGCTGCTGTTCAGTGGGATTGGGCAGTGAGGATAAATCAGAACTTTTCTTAAAAATAAACACAAATATTACATAAATCTAGGAGAATTTGGATATGGGATGTGAAACCTTTCCTGATGATTGGTGCCTGCTGTTTCCCTTCTCTACACTTGGTTTCTGCTACGATGTTGTTGCCCTTTGACATTCACTAAAACCAGCAAGTGGAGGAAATGAGACTATGGCATTTATTAACCTGTAGCATGGATGTTAAACAGGTTTCCCTGAGAGGGGGACAGAGCTGCTCCATGAGAAACAGCCCTTTGGAGTTTACCTGAGTGGAGAACACCATAAATCAGGGCTGCAGTGCAGTTGTCATTACAACAGGTTGCAGTTGGTCTTCAGCCATACAAGCCCTGGGTGCCCTGCAAGGCTTGGCCAACTTCATGCCTGTGCCATTTAGGTATCAAGCTTCCTTCCAGCTCAGAGCTGGTGAGGGTTGTGGCTTCCAGCACTGACCCTGGCACAAGTCCTCTGATGTCTTTGGCACAGGATGGTCAATGGACACTGGGAAGGAGGTACAACTTCCCCTCCAGTGGGGCTGTACGTGGTGCTCTCCATCAGATGTTAATCTAAGAATAGGTTTCAGCTAAGATGAAGTGGCAGAAGTGAAGGGAGAAACGGTCCTGGCTGGAGTGATGCTTTTTAAAAAGGAAACAAAATCCTTATATACCTTTTGGGAGCTGAGTCAATGGGCTCATTAAAAACCAAGGAGATGTGTGCAGTGTTGGGTGTCCCAGCTCTTTGGATGTCTAAGACAAAAGAGCATCAAGGTGGACCTGTTCCTCTAGTTCCCCTCTTCAAGGAGGACAGAGATAAACAGGTTCCCATGGGATGAGCTACAGAAGAGGGCCAGGGTGGAGAAATACATTCATGTCTCTTTCTCCTCGTCCTCCAGGCAGTGAGGTCCCATCCCATGGAAAACACACTCACGTCTGAGCACCTTCTGGGCAGCCTTTAGGCTGTGGAACTAAGATCTGTCAGGTGTGTTCTCTCATTCCCCTCCAAGAGTGAGACTTTGAGACTTTGAAACAATTGTTGCCTTCAACTGTACTGAGAAAAGTCAAAGAAATGCACGTTATGCTTGGAGGTACGAGGGCTCCAGGAAGTTCTGCTCAGCCAGGACAGACCTGGAATCCCCTCAGTGTAGGGGCAGGGGTGACCTGGACAAGTTAGAGAGGTTTTACATGGGAAAGAGATGCATGTGCTCCTCTTGTCTCACCCACCCAGCGTGCTGCAACCCTGCAGGGATGCTGATGGAGAAGAAAACAGGAGGAGGAGCAGTTTCCTTCGGGGTGTTGCTGTTAAAAGATCTCTTCTTCCTGCAGAAACATTCTCTCTGCTCCCCAGGGCTGGCCCTGCTCCTGTCCTGCTGGCCAGACTGAAGGGAATTTGAAATCCCAGCAGGTTTCTTGGGAAACATCAGCAGTTCCTGTGGGCTTCACAACTGCCTGTTTGTGCAGACTGGTGAGCTGAGCTGGTTAGCAGACGGGTGAGAGTGGCCCCTTCACCAGCTGTGCAGGCCAGTCCAGCAGCACAGGGCAGGGCTGGGGGGCTCAGCTCTCCAGAAATACAGGGTAGGGGCCTCCCCCTTTTCCAGGCCAAAACATTCTTTTTTTTTGTTTGCAGTTTGGTCTCTTCATTCCCTTTCTCCTCTGAGGGAATTTTTTTTCCAAACTGCTTTCATGCTGGACATTTAATGAAGCTTTATGGGTGTTTTTTTTCCTGTGAAACCTACTTTTTTACTGATGAATAGTGTTGTATCTGTGTCAGTGGAACACAAAAGATTTCATAGGGTGTGTAGTCACTTATGGAACACATACATATCACCCCCTGCTGCAGACGTTGATGCATGTGAGCTGTAGGAATGGGGAGTGATCAATGAAAATGAAGTTTGAACCAAGCTGCAGCTTCCCTCCAGGTTAAAAAATATGTCAGTCAGCTTTAAAGCTGCCTGCTCATGTCACTGCACCTTTCCTCTCTTTGAGGGGAGAACTAGATGCTCCAGCATCCATGGTGGGCACGTCCACCCTGTGCAGGGCAGCACAGGGCTGGGATCAGTGGGTGGGACCAGAAGTGTCTCTGGGGTTGGAGGTAGAGGGAGGTTTTCTTGTGTCTGGAGGACTTCATGGTGCTGAGAAAATGGGCTCCTTCACGTGCAGGAGCAATGCTGGGCTGAGGAAACTCCTGGATTTGAGACTTGAGTTTCTCTGGTTGATATCCTTGCTCTCTGCACAGAGGGTGCACCAGCACAGCTCTCCTGGTGCTTGGTCTTGGTTCCTGATGCACAGGAGCATCAAACTTGCTCTAACTGCACTTTGACCTGGCTCATTCATTAGATCTAGTCCTGTAATGAAGTCAAACTAATCCTGTGGAGACCCTGGGGTAACTGGGGAACACACTGCACTAAACTGGGAGTGGAAAATCTGCCTTCTGTGGCCATTACCCTTCAGCCTGGAGATGAGAAAGCTGAGGTGCAGGGAGGGAGAGGTTTGCAAAATGACCAGGGAGGTGAGTCAGCAGGTTCAAAGGGGAATTTAGAACATGCACAGCACTTTAATAAAGGGACAGTAAAATGACAGGGCAGGCATGTGACTCCAGTATCCCACATTCCACAGCTGTGGATGCTTGATGTGTACAAAGGGAAGGAGCTGCAGAAAGTGGCCAAGCTCATGTGGCTTCTCTAAATAGCATCTCCTGCTGCCACTGTCAGAGGCAGGTGACCATTTGGGCAGGATAGTTTGAGCTGGTAGAGTGGTTTTATGTGTTACAAAGCAGCTTAAGAAGCTGTAGAGAAGCAAAACAGGTCTGTGCTAAGGACACGTGTGAGGGATGAAGACCTTGTGGGCAAATCTAGTTTAGCTGGTCCAAACTCCCTGGCAGGAGGATCTCTCTTCCATATGGAGAGCTGGAGGGAAAGGGCAGGTGTCATGCTGGTGTCAACTGCTCTGCACATTTGGAAACATTTGGGGCTTATATTGGAACAGAACTTTAATTGGCTGGTTTTTAATCATGCTGAGCACTTGGGAAAATTCACCTTTTTATTAAATTAGCTGTTGTAATTGCTGGGCCCTGATTGAGGCAGGGGAACCTGCAGCGTTGCTTTGGTCTTTCAAATCCACTGGCTCTTCTTACACAGCCAGAAAATCTGTGTCGTGTATTTGCTGACTTAGGAGCTGAAGGAGCTAAAAGAGAAAAAAAGAAAGAAGAGCCTTAAGGTTCATTGTTTGTCCCACGAGATGCACATTGATCTGCCCACGAGAAGCAGCAGCATTTTAAAAGGCTCTAAGCGTGAAATGATTCATCAACCAGAAACAAAAGGGTGTTCCAGAGAGTTTGCAAGGCACGGCTGAGAAACGATGCTATCTGTCCCATTGAAATGCAAATACCCCCAAACACAATCCCTTCAAAAGCCCAGCATCATTTGTTTCTGGCGATCCTTGTTATATGCTTATTACCTGTTTCCCTATGATCACCAGCTCCATGGGCAGAGCCTCTGCCTAAGCAGCCAGAGAACTGAATGAGTGTCACACAACCAAGGACTCTGTGGCTCAATTTACAAACAATTTGCCTCCTTATCATTAAGGATTTTTATGGTGTGTCTCTTTCTGCAGACCCAGCCCTTCTGACACCCGAGTGGCAACATCTGTGTCAGCTGTGACAGCTCTGAAGAGCCTGGAGGCAAAATAATTCCATTTCCTAGACACATTAAAACAAAACACATCAGACTCTCAAACTGTACTTGCAATTTGCTTAGATTCCCACTCCTTGAGCACCCTTCCTGCAGGGATCTGCTGAGGGCTGGGAGATGTTTTCCCTTCTCCTGCTGGCTCAAGTGGTTTGCAGGATCCACAGAGGCTTTCAGGGCAGCCCAGCTGTTAGCACATCTGCAGGCCCTTCCACAGCTTGGAGCTTTGGAGGTGTAAAAGCAGGGTGGGTGGTCAACATCAGGGCTAATGGCCCAGAAAGGCTTTTAGGGTAAATATCAGTGGTTGTGCTCATTGCAGCAGGAGGAAATCAGCTCAGAGGGAAATCTTGGGGTGCCCCAAAACCTCAGGGCCAGATGTGTTTTGGACCCTGTGCTGCAAGAGGGGAGGAATCAGGGCTCTGCTGTCCATGTAGAGCCCTGGGAAGGAAGAAATGGGATTTGAAGGGATCTTAGCTGAGTCCCCTTGTACACACCAGATCTGATCCCAAGCTCTGTCAGTGGAGGGGGGAACTGGGGAGCTAGTTCCTGTGGGATTCTGATGGAAATGGGATGTTGCACAGCCTTGCACCCACCACACCCACATCCCTGCCCCCTCATTTCCCTGGAGTTTGTTTTTTTTAGTGGGACTTGCTAAACCTGGATCAGATGGATCTGAAATCTTTTGGGCATGGAGAAAGGGAAATGAAGGCAATGGGGCTGATTTTGGTTTTTTTTTGTTTTGACCATCTGGTCCTGAGTCAGTCAGAAAATACTCTGCTGGCTTCAAGTTTTTAATTCTTTTGAATTCTTGCTAGAAATGAAGCTTGTTCTCTCTTTAAAATTAAGGACATTGTTTCAAAGTAAAAATGAAGTATTTTCCTTTGAAAACATCAATATTTTTCTTTTATGGTTTGGGTTGTTTGGGGTTGTGCTGTGGTTTGGGGTTTTTTTTTGCAACTAAGATGCATTTCAAATTTAAACAATTTGACTTTTCAGGGAAGTGTGACTTTTGATGGCTAAGGCCTTCACTTGAAATGCCTGCCCAGCTCCAGATGGCAAATAACACCTCTGGGAGGTAGTTGTGATGATCTACCTTGAAATCACCCACAGAGCTGGCTGGGGAGAGCAGGGGCACCTTCAGGGCAGGAGCTTGGGCTCCCCAGCCCCCTGACCCAGCACTGAGACTCAACATATGGACAGGAGAGCTCAGGGACCAGATGCAGGGACATGTAATTTACTGCTTTGCCTGGGGAGATGGGCCCAACAGGGACTGTGGTTGTACAGCAGGGGCCAAATGAAAATCTTTTGTGATGAGAAGCCTGAATTCCATTCGAGGCAGCAGCAGTTCCACGTTTTTTGCCTCTGGCTCTGAGCTGCCTTCTTTCTTCTCTCTCCTGGTGGAAGCCTGTAGCCTGCCCATGGGTGGGGAGGCTTCAGTCCTGAGCAGGCTTTTATTTCTTTGGGTAAAAGGCCAAAATTAATAGAATTTTGTAATAATTTACAGTGTCCCAGGGAGGTCTATCATGCCAAAGGCAACAGCATTCACCCACTAACCACCTCAAGTGAGACCCTGGCCCCACAATGGGAATGGCAGCTTTCCCACAACTTCTATGGAGTCAGGCTCTCACCCTCCTGGAATGGAGCTTGGGTGTCTGCAAAGGAGGTGATTCTGGGATTAGCACCTAAACTTTTGGGTGCTTCTCCCTATGATTTTTAGGAAACCTTGATCTGGCAGCCTGTCCATGTCTGTTCTTAGCACAAAGGCTCAAACTTTGCACATGCTTACAAGCTGAAGTGGTAGTTAGTTCCTTTGGTCTTTCTTCTTGCTTTTTCTTTTCTATTTTTTCTTCCCCCTGCATGGTTTTGATCAGCAATAAATGGCATATAAAAAGGCTGGTAATCCAGAGATCTGGGTGATAATCCTAATTCTTTTGTAGGATTTCTGAGTGGTATTAAATAAATCACTAGAATCATAGAACCATTCAGGTTGGAAAAGCCCCTTGGGATCACCAAGTCCAACCATCATCCCTACTCTACAAAGTTCTCCTCTAAATCATCTCCACCAACACCACATCCAAACGACCCTTAGCACACCCAGGGATGGTGACTCCACCACCTCCCTGGGCAGCCTGTTCCAGGGTCTGACCACTCTTTCTGTTGAGAAGTGTTTCCTAATGTCCAGTCTGACCCTGCCCTGGTGCAGCTTGAAGCCCTTCCCTCCTGTTCTGTCACTGATGACCTGTGAGGAGAGACCAGCACCAACCTCTGATGACCTTTCAGGCAGTTGTAGAGACTGATCAGCTCTCCCCTCAGCCTCCTCTTCCTCAAACTAAACATTCCCAGCTCCTTCAAGCATTCTTCATAAGATTTATTCTCCAGGCCCTTCCCCAGCTCCGTTGCTTCCTCTGTCCTGGCTCCAGCACCTCGAAATCTCTCTGGAATTGAGGTGCCCCAAACTGGACCCAACACTCCAGGTGTGGCCTCTGCCTCTCTTTCCATGGCTGAGAAACCATGATGAGCAACAATCAGCCCAGCCATGCAAGGGTTGTGAGGCTGAATTGTATCCTATTTGCAAAGCTCTTTGGAGTCCTTGGATGTGAAGTGGTAGGTAGGAGCTCCAAGAGCTCTGTGTGTGCAAAGAGCTGCATGTCTCTGGTGATGGATGCTGGCTGAGCAAGATGTTAATGCTGCTGGGTGGCTGCAGAGAGGAGGAGGATGGGGTTGGGCTGGGAAAGTGACTGAGGATGGATTTGTGTTTAGCTTTGCCTGGAGGGCTCTTCTTCCTCTTGTGCTGCATGAGCTCAGCATTTCTGCTGCCCTGCTCTGAGGGGTGATGCTCACAGAGCCCGTGACACGAGCACAACCTGCTCCTGATGTGCTGGTGTCCATAGTCTCACTTTCCCAAGTCCTTGCAAACAGAGCTGGGAATGCAATAATAGCAGAACATGCTCCTTTAACCTGCCCAGCACCAGTGTGTAAAATAACACCCCAGATAGGTACCCCCAATGCTTTTATCATTTATTCATTCAGCAGTTTCTTTTGCTGTAGTTAATGGTGTATTTCCCTGGCCAGGGCTGGCAGGTGAAGCGTGAGAAATCCTTCTGGACAGATTGCTTTGCTTGTCCAAAAACAAACTCCTGTTATCTGCTGAGTGGCCTAAGTGAGCTGAATCCTCTGGGATGTGCTGCTGGACCTCAGGGGAAGCACTGGCTGCCTGCTGGAGTGCTCAGGCTTAGCCAGGGAAGGGGTAAAAGAGGGACCAGCATCCAGGGGATCCTTACCAGTTCTATTCTGGCTGGTCAGCACCTGGACTGTTCCTTTTCTCCTCCCAGATTTCAAGTGTATGTGAACACAAAAAACCAAAGGGTATTTATGATCTCTCCAGTGTACATAGTTATACCCATTAAAACCTTCCTGTTTTCTTCCACCTGTTTACCCCACAAAGAGCCATTGCTCCATGTACAAAAGTGTATTTCTTCACTTAATCAGGTTTTGTGCCTTTGCCCTGTGTTGGCAGGGAAGTGCAGTCCTGAGTGGTTTCCTCCAGTTGAATCTGATCAACCAGACTTTCACAGTTTGGGCCAAATCCTTAGAATGCCAAACTAAAGGAAACAAAAGGGTTGAATAAATTGATGGTTCTTCTTTTGGAGAGAGATTTTCATTCTTTGACTTTTCATGGTCTGGAGATCTCAAATTCCCAATTCATCTTAGTCCCCTGAAAAAAACTCAACTTATTTTTAAACAAAGAGGTCTCCAAAGCTATATTTTACCCCCAGAGTGAGAAGTCCAAGGGTAAGTGTTAACCTCAATCTGATTTCATGTGCAAAACAGCTGCTTGGATCTCTTGCCTTGCCTCTGTCTCAGATGGGGCTGTTTTCTACCACTCTGTTTAGTGCAGCCAGAAAGTTAATTTAGTGCATATTGGGAAATTCCTCAAACACCATGAGACTTAACACCATTTTTTCCATCAAATCCTTGGAGTTTGTGTTGATATTTAGAGGTGTGAGACTGCAGTGCTGGGGAGTGGAATGTTTCACTAATTTATTGGAGGGAGCTGATCTGGGGTGTTATCTCCATAGACCAAGCTGTTATTGTTTCACTTCCAGGCTAAGTGCAATATAACTCAAAGTCACAATGCATTCCCTGTTAGGCAAAACCCATAATACTCTCCTGAAGCTGACACCTGAAGTAAAGTATGTGTTTGTCAGCCTCCTTGAATCATTTCCCAGTGTATTCTAATGGGTTTGTATAAGGCCCATGTTTATTTATAGATGTACTTTTAAGTGCCTTATCCAGTGGTTCTGGTGCTATGATTGGGAATTGTGACATGTGAGCTCTTGTGCTGGCTTTGCTTCTGCCTCTGCTCTCATTTTGGGTGAGTCTTTGATGGCAGAAGTGCCTCTGGGCCTTGCTCAGGCAGTACCCAGCACTGTCCCTGCTGCAAACGGTGGGAAATGCCCGTTGGTTTCACGTGAGGAGCATCATGAGCCTCACAGGAACATTAATGCTTCAAGTGCGAGGGCTGGGAAGTCTGGTTATGAGAGAGCTGCTCTCTTTGGCTCAGAAGAGGAAACGGGGGGTCAAAAAAGCACAGGGCTGTTGCTTTGGAGTTCCCAGGGCTCTGTGCAGGGGAGGTTTCCAGGCGGGGAGCAGGAGATCTGAGGAAGGGACAGGACCCCTGCAAAGGAAGGGCTTGTTGATAGGAAGTGATAACAGCTCAGTTCAGCACATGAGCAGGGAGCTGTGTGACACATCAGGATCCCTGGCAAACCATTCCAGGGAGATAACGTGAGCTCTGGTAACTCCTGCCAGTTCCAGGGCTCCCAGTCACACTCATTTTGGGGCACAGGCTGGGGCTGTGTTAGAAAGTGCTGCAGGAAATGTGCGACGGGACCAAGGCAGTGAGAGGGCAGAGGGCTCCAGGGCTGGGTGCACCCCGGGCTCTCCACGAGGGCTCATCCAGTCATTGTTGATAGGAAGTGATAACAGCTCAGTTCAGCACATGAGCAGGGAGCTGTGTGACACATCAGGATCCCTGGCAAACCATTCCAGGGAGATAACGTGAGCTCTGGTAACTCCTGCCAGTTCCAGGGCTCCCAGTCACACTCATTTTGGGGCACAGGCTGGGGCTGTGTTAGAAAGTGCTGCAGGAAATGTGCGACGGGACCAAGGCAGTGAGAGGGCAGAGGGCTCCAGGGCTGGGTGCACCCCGGGCTCTCCACGAGGGCTCATCCAGTCAAAAACGTGCAGGGATGGAGGCAACTGGGCAGGAGGTAGCCCAGAGGAGGTGGTAGGTGGGAAAGCAGCAGGAAACCCACCAGGCTTCAGGCGTGCTCAGTGCAAGGCTGCTGGGCAGGGTGCAGAGGTTGGGGTTGCAGCAGCTTTGGCTCCTCTCCAGTGGGTCTGCAGGTGATTGAGAAACGTTCCTGTGATAAATGGTCACGTCAGGCCCCTGCACTTTGATGTCCTGGGTGGCAGGGGGAGGGCAGGAAAGGGCTAAGAGGTTATGTACACCCTCCCACCTTGCTGCTGGCCCAGTCAACAGCTGCAACGTGCCCTGGTATCAGCCCTATCATCCAATCCATCCAAGCACCACGGGCTGGAAGAATGTGAAGTTTTGACCTGGAGGTTGTTAACAAGAGTGTCTCACACCAGCAGGACGACACGTGTGCACAGGTTCCTCCTCCCCCATGGGATGGCTCTGCTGTTATTTTTTCTTATTTTTTTTTGCAAAATAAAACCAACCCTGACCTGTTTTCCCCGTGAGCCCCCAGGGCAGCACCGAGCACGTGTCACGCACCCAGGGGTGGGTGGGCTTGGATGTTTCAGGCCCTACACAGCAAGATCTCAGCCTCTTTTGTTTTGAGGCCCAAAAAGCTGTTTTAGGGCTCAGTCCCTCTGAAACCCTGCTCTGAAGATGGCTGAGAGAGCCACCAAAAAGGAGCCTCGAGATCCTGACTTGCATATAAACCAGATCTTGTTTAAAAAGAAGCAAAAAGGCTGGATCCCACTTACTGCTTTTTATGGGACCAGGGGAGGTTACTCAGTAATCCCCCCGCTCACAAAGGCACTTCTGTTCCTAACAGGTCCTGCAATGTTACGACCTAATGTGTAACCTCATCGTTTACTCATGTAGCAGCACCAAAGTGAGTGTGTCAGGACATGAAATAGCTGCTCCTCAGCAGGGCAGAGCAGCAGCCCCAGCACCTGCCCCGGGCAGCAGCGTCCTGCCTGGGAGTGGGGATGGCTGGCCCTCCAGAACCTGTGGCTGGCTGGGACTGAGGGGCTCAGCACCCAAAAAACAGGGATCTGGAGCCACCTGGGCATGCCCGAGAGGTGCTGGCATGTTCAGAATGAGACTCCCTGCAGCCAGAGGTGTTGGCTTGTTCAGAAAAGTGTGAGCTCCTTATTTAAGGTGCTTTATATTCTCTGAGCAGTTGGCTTTAAGTGAAGGAGAAGCACCCCCATTAGGGAAAACAGCACTGGGAAACTAAACCAGTCCATGGGAAAAGAGGCAGGCAAAGCCTCTGCTTTATCTCCTCCAGAAGCAATACTTGAGCCCTCCTTATTACCTGAAGTTGTGAGTGTCACTGATACTGAGATATTGTTTGCTTTTCTAATCCCAGCAGGGGATTAGTTTGAAGCACAAGGACCAGGAGCCTTCATAATACCAGATCCAGGCAGCCAAACTGCAGCTGATGCTGTTATTCAACTGAGTAGCTGAGTCTTTGAGGAATTATTCTGCATTATTTGCTTCTCTTGTGTCGCATGGCAGGAAGCGCCACAGGATAATTACTCAGATTAGAAATGCTTCCTTTGGTCTGTTTTGAACATCTCCCATTTCATCTTCCCGGGTGCCCTGTGTCAGAGGAGTGTCCTGTGGGCTGCAGGGCTCCTTTGGGGTGTTATCAGGGAGGGGTCTCTGGGAAAGAGCCAAGACAGCCCTAAAATGCAGGTGACAACAGGACAGAGGTCACTAAGATGGGGACAGGCTGATGCCTCCTGGTCTGTGGCAGCTTTTGCACTTCCTCATATTTTACAGAAAATGCCTCATAACAGCCAGAGGTTTTTACACATTCTGGTGGAAAATTTCCCTTCTTAAAGAAGGTGAAGTAGGAAATCAATGAAGTAGGTCTGGGGGGCAGGGAGTGGGCACAAAACTGCAGAAAAAAATAAAAAGGGGCTTTTCTTTCATTCTTTCCCTGGACTTACTTCCAACATTTTTGATGATTTTATTTTATCAAATCCAAGTTTAGAGGAAACAAAAATTCTCTCAGCTCATTTCTACTCCTGCCCAACCAAATGGGGCACCATTTGTGATGTGAGCTCAAGTACTGCCCACCCAGGTGATACCTGCCCTGGGCTGCTTGGGGATCTTGCCTTGATTCAACACAAACCTGCTCTTCCCCACAGCAAATTTTTGAAGAACAACCTACCCCCAAGTGAGAACTACAGCCAGTGATGAGGTGAAAAATCCCCTTCCTGGCAGGGGCAGTTTTCCAGCTGCATGTTCATAGGTTTCTTTCACATGGACGTTGCTGACCTTGTTTATTTTGCCTTTATCTGCCTGGACTTTCCGCAAATATTATTGCATTTGTCAGAGTAGATCAGTTAAGTGGCCCAAGCTCTTAATGAAAACCTTGACTTTCCTTTAACCTTCCTGAGGAATTGCTCATTAGTGGGAAATGCTGCTGCTGGCTTCTGCACACAGGCAGGAACTACTCCAAAACCACAGGCAGGCAGGATGGTGCTGGTTCCCCGCAGTGGGGATCCCACTTGCCCCTTTCTTACAGACCTTGGTAGTTCAGAAATGGCAAAAAAAAACCCCCAAAAACGACCTTTGGTGCCCTGCAAAATGATCTGGACCTGTGAGATCTTTCTAAAGAAACAGCTGAAATAAACCAGTTGCTGAGAAATGGCATCTCAGGGGTTTGGGATCCTCAGGGATTCACAGGGAGGGGGAAAAAACCTCCTTTTGCTTCTTTGTCTTCCTCCTGTGCTGCAGTGAGAAAACAGGTCATTTCATCCCAGGCCACCAGCCCAATGATCAGAAAAACTGGTGGTTGTTGTTGTGGGGTTTTTTTCTGTTGCCTGATTTTAGGCCTCTGAGAAGTTGGCTTCTTCACAGAGAGCCCAGGTTTCCTCTGCAACATCTCCAGCTGCTCTGATTCCTCCTGCAGGCAGAGGGCTCATGGTCTCTGTCCCCCCTCCCAGCTGTGGTACCACTAAAATCACCAGTTGTACCTCATTTTTGTTCACCCTCCAACAACAGGCATGAGGAGCAAGGACAAAACTCAACTCCAGGTGGAAGGTCTTCAGCACTGGGTTGCAGGGGGGCAGGTGGCAGTGGCATGGGGACAATAAGTCATGGGCACCACCCCAAGGTACAGACCAGGGGCTGTTTTGCACGAGAAAGAGTCTAAAATAATAGTAATAATGACAGTAATAACAATAAAAATTCTTCATTAGGGCTTGAGAAAATATTTCCCATCTTCCAAGTTGCTTCATATCATTTGGAAATAAAAAGTGCTGCAAACCTATTAGAGACAAATCTTGAGCTAACAAGAATAAATGGAACTGAGGCATACACAGCTTGATTTTTTTTTTCCCTTCCTCTCTCTTCTTGTGCTCCACACAGCAATTGTTCCAGTGGGGAACAGGTGGAAAGAAAATTGAATTTTCATTGCATTCATTTCTAATGATTGCTTTTTATCTCTAATGGGTGTGGAATGTTTAATCTTTGAACTACTGTGTCAAAATACATTTGCAAGATAGATAAAATTAAAATAATTCCTCCGCTTTTTACTTCCAGCCCAGTAATTGCTCTGGTTTATTTATATATCATGGATGGATTAACATTTAATCTCTTGCGTTGTGTTCACATCCTCAACACAGGAAGGACATGAAGCTGCTGGAGAGAGGCCAGAGGAGGCCACAGAGATGATCCCAGGGCTGGAGCAGCTCTGCTCTGGAGACAGGCTGGGAGAGTTGGGGTGTTCAGCCTGGAGAAGAGAAGGCTCCAGGGAGACCTTAGAGCAGCTTCCAGTGCCTGAAGGGGCTCCAGGGAAGATGGGGAGGGGCTTGGGACAAGGGCAGGGAGTGATGGGATGAGGGAGATGGATTAAAACTGTAAGAAGGGAGATTTAGTTTAGACATGAGGAAGAAATTCTGTGCTGTGAGGGTGGTGAGAGCCTGGCCCAGGTTGCCCAGGGAAGCTGTGGCTGCCCCATCCCTGGCAGTGTTGAAGGGCAGGTTGGATGGGGCTTGGAGCAGCCTGGGCTGGTGGGAGGTGTCCCTGCCCATGCAGGGGGGTTGGAACTAGATCATCTTTAAGGTCCTTTCCAATCCAAACTATTCTATGACTCTGTGGTCCCAAATGGTTGTTCACTAGCAGAGGATGAAACAGCAGAAGGTGATGCTCTCCTGAACTTGCAAAAGATGATGAATGAGAGATGTGGGGCCAGGCTGCCTGTACTGGTGTTTGCTGGGTGCTGTGTTAGCACAGTGCTGGGTCACGAGGTGTCAAACAGAAAAAACTTGGCCTTGAGGGTGGTCTTTGGTAACAGACAAACTGCAAATTGAAACACCACCAGAACTGCCCAGCCCCTGCTGCTGAAGTGCAGGATGCTGCCAAGAGTTGGAGCTGGAACCAAAATATGTACCTGTTAATCTTTATAGTGTGTTTTGTAGGTGTTCATCTCTGGGGCCTTGGTTCACAACTTCCATGGTTATAAGCTGAAGTCAAATCCAGGTGTGGACTTGAGCTGGATCTCTTTTAGATCCATTTTAGAGGCAGGTAAATGCCCCGTGGGCAGCGTCACATCAGGGTTCCTGGGGAAAAGGGGGGGTTTAAGAGGTTTGCCTGTAGGACAAAGTTCTGGCCTCAACATCTGTCCTTCCCAAGAGCACTGTGGCCCAGAAGGACATGGCTTTGGAAATTAAGATTATTTTTTTCATGCAAGACAAGGGCTGTGCTGAGGGACAGTAGATCTCTGAGCTTTGTTTTCTGCCTGCAGACATAAGGAACCTCCCTTTCCCTTTCTCTTTCCTAGGACCTTTTTGGGCTTTTCTGATTTCACTCATGGGGCTTGGACCTGCTGCTTTGAGGCTGAAGCCTCCTTGGTGTTGCTCTGAAATGATTTGCTTTCTCTTTCCTGCTCCAGCCCAGGAGGGGGTATTTGGTCAGTGGGCCCGAGAAGTGCCCACCCTTTGTTCCTGCTGCCCTCCAAGGCCCCTCAGGAGCCACTGCCAGAGAAACTGGCCCCCAAGGCTTGAATTTCAGTGAAGCCATGGATAGAAAATACACCATGAAATTTTATGGCTCCTGCAAAGGGGCTGCCATCTGCTTTTTCTTTCCCTCCCCCCCCGTCCTTTTTCTTTTTTGTTGTTGTTTTATAGCCATTCCACAGTCTATGAAACCATTACTGTCTGTGCTGCCCCCCTGCCCGCCAAGGTCTGTGTCCATTTCAAAATACAACACTTTGGATTTCAAAGCAGCCTTTGGGAAC
>NW_009952430.1:2226750-2236732 GCF_000747805.2 Chaetura pelagica
CTGCTGTGCAGACCTTCCCTGATCCTTCTTTTTTTTTCTTTAATTGAAATCTACTTGTTCACATAGGTAGGTTCATGGTGTTCTCAGCCCTCTGGCCCCTCTCCTCATGTTCTTTCTTCATGCAAATTTGAAAACTCTGGCTGAGAAGAAGCTGGGCAAGAACTGCTGTGTCTGCCAGTGCCTTGCTGGTCCTGCATGGAGGGAGACTCTGAATTTGCAGCCTGAATGATGCTTGTTGGGAGGTGAAAATCTACTTGTTCACATAGGTAGGTTCATGGTGTTCTCAGCCCTCTGGCCCCTCTCCTCATGTTCTTTCTTCATGCAAATTTGAAAACTCTGGCTGAGAAGAAGCTGGGCAAGAACTGCTGTGTCTGCCAGTGCCTTGCTGGTCCTGCATGGAGGGAGACTCTGAATTTGCAGCCTGAATGATGCTTGTTGGGAGGTGAAGGCTGCAGGTCCTGGGCAGCTCTGCAAAACAAGCTGCAGGGCTGAGTGCTTTCCACCCAAAGGCTCAGCTGGCTCCAAACATCAAGCCAAAGTCCCAGGTCCTCTGTCTCCTCTTGCTTTCCTCTACTGCTGCTATTGTATCTCCTTGATGTTGTTGTACAAGGAGGGAACTGGATTCCACTTGTTTCTGGAAATGGCTTTTACACATGTTGCAAGGCTTGCTCTTTCTGGCCATGGCAGGGTTTCCTTTCCCTTAAACATTTGGGAAGGTTTCATATCTCCCTCTCCCCCAGTTTCACTTTCTGGAAGGTGAAACAAAACCCTTTCAGCTGTAACAGGTGGGGCTGTGAGCAAAGCCCACCAGTCCCCTCCTTGAACTCATCCACCTCTAAACCAAAACAGCTTCCCATAGTAAACGTGTCTCTGTGACTTATGAATCTATTGAGTGGGGGTTGCAGGTGCCAGGGTGTGTGGTTTTGCCTTTGATTAAGAAATGGCTGTCCCTTGGTCCCTGACCAGCTGGTAACAAGCACACATTTTTCTCAAGGTGACCTTCCACCCATCCCTGCCTCCTGTTCCTGCTGGCCCTGTGCTGTGCAAAGAGCCACGGGCCGGCCTGGCAGATGCTGTGGTCACAACAGGAGCGTGGCTGGTGACCTCCCTGTCACACGGGGCAGGTGGCTCAGCCAGCAGGTCAAGGGAGGTGATTGTTCCCTCTCCTTGGCTCTTGTGAGACCCACCCGGAGTACTGGGTCCAGTTTTGGAGACCCCAACATAATAAGTACATGGAGCTCCTGAATGAGTCCAGAGGAGGCCACCAAGATGATCCTTGGGCTGGAGCAGCTCTGGAGCCAGGCTGGGAGAGTTGGGGTGTTCAGCCTGGAGAGGAGAAGGCTCCAGGGAGACCTGAGAGCAGCTTCCAGTGCCTGAAGGGGCTCCAGGAAAGCTGGGGAGGGGCTTGGGACAAGGGCAGGGAGGGAGAGGACAAGGGGGGATGATTAGAGCTCAAAGAGGAGAGATTTAGTTTAGACATGAGGAGGAAATCCTTGAGTGTGAGGGTGGTGAGAGCCTGGCCCAGGCTGCCCAGGGAAGCTGTGGCTGCCCCATCCCTGGCAGTGTTGAAGGGCAGGTTGGATGGGGCTTGGAGCAGCCTGGGCTGGTGGGAGGTGTCCCTGCCCATGCAGGGGGTGGGACTGGATGGTCTTTAAGGTCCCTTCCACCCAAACCAGTCTGGGACTTGCTGATGATCCCCTGCCCTGCTCCCAATGAGTGACACCCCAGGCTGATGTTTCGGGGCCACCTGCAGCAGCTGGGGGAGCAGAGCTCAGTGCCCAGCCAGCCGGGCTGGCAAGCTGGGAATTTCTGATCTCCAAGCTGTGCAAACAGGGATGGGCTCAGGCTCCTTGTTGCCGTGGCCCTTCCCTCCCAGCACAACCCCGAGAGCACCGGTTCTGCTCCGGGAGCAGAGAAACCACTAGAGGGAGAAGATCCTGACTCTGCATCTTTCTAATTCTCATGTTCTCTGTGACAAACACCAACCAGCCTTTGCAGCTCTAATGAGCCTAAAGATGCTCTCTGGGACTTTCCCCCTGGAGAGGGGAGCTGAGCCAGGGCTGCTGGGTCCTTCTCTTGGGGAGCATCTTTGCTTTTATGGACATGAACCCCAGAGCTCCAGCCCCAGCTGCAACCCTTGGTTGATACCTCCATTCACCTCCACCAACCTCCATTTAAACTAAAGGGGCCCTGCTCATGTTGTCCTCTGAAAAGTTTAGTGATGTATGTGACTGATTTGCTGCTCTTCAGCTTTTCCAGCTGAGGCAAAATCAGTTTTGGGGGCACCTGTAGTCACAGGCAGAGGACAAATGTAATTTATCCCTGATTTAACCTAGAATTTAGGGCTTATCTTTAAGGTAAAGGCTATTCTGTGATGCCAGTGGTTAACTGGTAAATTGAAAACTGGAAATGGAATGATAAATACTTCTCTACCCCAGATCTTTCTTGGTAATACATGGAAACACACACAGACAGTGGTTTGAAATAAATTCATATGATCAAAATGAAGAAAATACCTGCTTCCAGTTTGTCCCTCTTAAACAGGTTTTTTTTTTTCTCTTCTTCCTTTTTTTTTCCATCTTTCTCCTGTGATTAAAACGTATTATTAAAATGAAGAAAATAACTGTTTCTAGTTTGTCCCTCTTAAACAGGTGTTTTTTTCTCTTCTTCCTTTTTTTTCCATCTTTCTCCTGTGATTAAAACAAAACAAGAAGGAAAGGGAAGAAAAGCTAAAAGCAACTGTGTGTGTGTGTGTGAGTGAGTGAGTGAGTGAGTGATCATTGAAAACTGAGCCCCAGTTTCTTGGTTTGAAACAATGCAAGAATTTTCATTACTTGAATTAGAAAAACCAACAACACCCCAAACCCAGAGCAAACTGAAACCTCATGTGCAAACTGTCAGATTCTTCCAGAAGCCATTTCTCACTTGGAAGCACTTGCTCACAGAAGGCAGTTTTGCTCAGCCTTATTACCAACACAAAAGCTGCACCCAGTTGGTGTCTGTGTTGACAGGGATCTCTCCCAGGGGCTGGGAGTGTGTGTGTCCCCAGCCTGGGCCAGGTGGGGTGGCCCTGGGCACCAGGCAGCTGGGAGCACTGGGACCTGCTGCTGGCAGAGGAAGGAGCACTTCTGGTGGCTTCAGTTCTCATTTTCCCCTTGAAAATCAGCTGTTTGTCCATGTAACCTGGGTGCTGGGAATGACCTTTGCCTGATGGGATGGGGTTTGGTGTCTGTGCCTTCAGGGCTCATTGTGGTCTGGTCAGGACACCAGGTCTCCTGCTGGACACTGGATCTGCCAAAGAGGGAAGGTTTGGGGCTGAGCTGAGCCCAACCAGGGGCTGTTTTGTGACTCCATCCTTGGGCTGTGGTGCAGGAGGGGCCCAGAGGGTGCTCCTGGGTTGCTCTCTCTTTGCAAGGTCAGAAGTGACACCTTGGGTTCTGCAACCATGAGTTCTGATGGCACGAGGTTGTGTTGACTGAGGGGAGAGACTTTGTGCTGAGGGTTTACCTGGGACCTCAGGAGGCACCAGAGGAAGGCTGAGCACTTGCTGAGCACCAGCACACAGCTCAGACACTAATTAAACATTTAGAAGGACTCTCAGAAGTGCCTGCACAAGGAAGGCAGCTGAGACCTCAACAGCTTTGGCCTCTTTAAAAGCCCCTTTTGCACCTCTCTGGGTCCCTGTTCCCTGCTGGGCTCTGGCAACCCACATGTGGTGGCAACTTGGAAACCCAGTGCAACCTCCAGCTCTGAGTTAGTTAGAGCTGGTGCAAACCCATGGCAGAAATCAGGCGAGGGCTGGACCACGAGCACAAGGACATGTCTCCAAGCCCTTCAAAGGACTTGTTCTCTGATGGTTTCTCTGCCCAGGTGGCTGTGTGAGCCTCTGCCAGCTCCAAGCAGCCCTTACAGCTGGGGCAGAATTGCAGCTTCAAATGATGAACATCCTGGGGGGAATGAAGGGCTCCATGGCAGGTGATGGCACCAAGAGGCCCTTGAATGGCTGGGAGGTGGATGACAAATGTGTTGGTGCCACAAGTTGTTGCTGTTGCACAGTTCTCCTTCTTGGGCTGTATTTACAGAATCCCAACAGCTGCAAATTCACTGTAGATGGGAAATCAGAAAAAACAGAGGCCAACACAGAGTCAGTTGCAGGAGTAACAGGTAACTCTGGGCCTTCATTGCACTGGGGTTTTGCTCCAGACCTAACTCCTGGCACATGCAAGCCTTGGGAAGGGAAGGGAAGGGAAGGGAAGGGAAGGGAAGGGAAGGGAAGGGAAGGGAAGGGAAGGGAAGGGAAGGGAAGGGAAGGGAAGGGAAGGGTCACACCAATCACAGAATCATAGATCCCGTGTTTTGGGTTGGAAGGGACCTCTAAAGGTCATCTAGTCCAACTCCCCTACAATAAGCAAGGACATCTCACACTAGATCAAGCTGCTCAGAGTCCCATGAAGCCTGACCTTGAATGTCTCCAGGGATGGAGCTTCCACCACCTCTCTGGGCAACCTGTTCCACGGATCCACCACCCTCAGTGTAAAGAATTTTTTCCTAATGTCCAACCTAAATCTACCCTTCTCTAGCTTGAAACCATCACCCCTTGTCCTATCATTACATGCCCTAGTAAACATCCCTTTCCCAGCCTTCTTATAAGCTCCATTATTGGGGGTATTGTAAGGTTGCTACAAGATCTCCCTGGAGCCTTCTCTTCTCCAGGCTGAACACCCCAACTCTCCCAGCCTGGCTCCAGAGCAGAGCTGCTCCAGCCCAAGGATCATTTTTGTGGCCTTCTCTGGACTTGCTCCAACAGCTCCATGTCCTTCTTGTGCTGGGGGCTGCAGAGCTGGACACAGAGCTCCAGGTGGGGTCTCACCAGGGCAGAGCAGAGGGGCAGAATCACCTCTCTCCACCTGCTGGCCACACTTCCTTTGGTGCAGCCCAGGATGCAGTTGCTTTCTGGGCTGCAATTATACATTGGTGGCTCATGTCCAGCTTTTGGCCCCCTGGTACCCCCAGGTCTGTTTCCACAGAGCTGCTCTCCATGTCCTCCTCAGCCTGTGTTCATACCTGTGGTTGCCCCAGCCCAGGTGCAGGACCCTGCACTTGGCCTTGTTGAACCTCATGATGTTCACCTGGCCCCACTTTTCCAGCTTGTCCAGGTCAAACTTGCTCTGCTTAGAATCTGTTTAAACTCCAGATTAATCTCAAACACATGCAAAAAGGATTTCAGACTGTTTGTTACCTACAGGATTGAGAGGGTTTAATTAAAACCTCCCATCTGACATGAGCCAAAGCCTCTGATTTGGTGGCTTTGCTTTGATGGAGAAGTCAGTGCCTGACACTGGTGATGAATTGCAACTGGTGGGCTGAGCTGGTCCCCACAGTGGGGGTTTCTCCACCTGGGGAGCTGGGGGCTGGTTCCCTTCAGAGGAGGGTCAGCAGGTCTGGGTGCCCTGAGGCACAGATAGAGGCACCAGGCTGAGCCCTGCTCTGTGCCCTCCTGGGGCTCCTGGGCTTTCTGGAGGTGCAGAGCTCCCTCCTCCACAGCCTGCCTGGCTGTCCCAGGGCTGGGTGGCACTCACTGACTCTCTGGTGACCAACAGTAGGACCTGAGGGAATGGTGGGAAGATGTGCAGGGGTTAGGTTGGACATTAGGAAGAGATTCTTCACCCAAGGGGTGATGGGGCACTGGGATGGGCTCCCCAGGGAGGCAGGAATGGCACTGAGGTGACAACATTCAGTAAACACTTGGACAACACCCTCAGGGACATGGTGTGAACTTTGGGGTGTCCTGTTCTGGGGCGGGAGTTGGACTGGGTGATCCAGGCTGTCCAAGGAGGTGGTTGGGCCACCATCCCTGGAGACATCTGAGAAGACAGAAGTGGTGCCAGGGGACAGGGTTCAGTGGTGGATGCTGCAGAGTTAGGGGGCTGGTTGGACTCGATGGTCTGGAAGGTCTTTTCTGACCAGAGTGATCCTGTGATCCTGTGACACTGCTCTGAACATCTGTCAGCCCCAGTGAGGCTCCCACTGCTCCTGGGGCTCTGCCTTGGAAGGAGAAGTCTTGGCATGAGCACGTGGCTGAGCTGCCTGTGTAGTGACCGCAGGGCTGAGCAGAGGAGCTGATGCACTCAGAGATGAGGGAGCAGCTGGGAGGGATTTTCCAACTCCTTATCTCCTACAGAGAGCTGAGCAGGCAGTAGGTTCCTAGCTTATACTCCTTGGTTTGGTTTGATCTTCTGGCCTGCAAGCCCAGGGTGGTCCCCTTGGTGCAGACTGGAAGTGTCAGAGGGCACAGCCACATCCCTTGTTTCAGCACTGAGTTTTACTTGTCTTTCAAACTCAAGCATCTGTCTCTTCTCGTGCCATCCTGCCCAGTTAGTACCAGCCAGAGCAGACACTGGAAATCTGCAGCAGTGAGGAACAAGCAGGTTGTGTGAGAAGAGGGACTGAAGCCACCAAAGGACTGTGACCCCCACCCTGCACTTGGGCAAAGCACAAGCCTCACTCACAGGGATGGGATGTGCTGGAAACTTCTCCCATCTCCCAGTGTGGGAGAGGGAAATGTCCCCTAGGGCAGCAAGGGATGATTTCTGGGGAAAACAAACAAACAATCAAAAAGATTTATATAGAAAGGGCTGGAAAATGCCACAAGACTGAGCAGTATTTACAGTTCTCAGCTGAGAGCAGGGACTCGAGGCAGCCAAATTAAAATGCTCTGTGCATGACCAGCTTTGTGGTTGTACACGAGAGGAAGCAGCACAAGTCTTACCTGGACACATGTGTGCTGGTGCAGCCTGAAGCCTTGATCTGAAATTCAGATGAGCAGCAGAAGGGGCTGTCAGAACATGTGGGTGTTTCAGCATCTCACTGCAGGTTGACACTGCCCAGTCCCACAGCCAAGGATGGGCCTGGGGAGCTGTGAACCTACAACCACCTGGGCTATCAGCAGCACAGGGGCAGTCTACATACACACTGTCACACATATTACGTAATATATATTTATATATATATAAAAGCATTTGCTGGCATGTGCTCAGCTGAGCAAGGGAGGTGTGTTGTGCTGCTTCTGCCTGGGATCCTTGAAGCCCCCCAGCCTGTCCTGTGCCACTCACATGTATCTCTGAGCAGGAGTCAACAAGCTCTGGCACAGTGATTGCATTTCATAAAGCCATGGATTTTCACACCAGGCTCACACGTGCTTGTCAGCCTCTCCCCAGGGCTGGGGTGGTGCTGGGAATGCCATGTGGTGTTCCCAGGCCTGTGGCATCTTTTAAAATCAGTCAAATGTGGCCTTGATATAATAGCCAGCAGTGAAGCTTGCCAAGGATTTTGCTGCTGAAGCACTTTCAGAATTCAAACAAAAATCACACCAAAACAACCAGCAAAACGTGCTTTGCACAAAATCAGGGTTTTTGTTAAAAAAAAAACAAATTCCCTTCAGGAAAAACATCCCAGTGTCTTTCACTCAGGGTTTAGTGAAACATTTCGTTTTCCAAATGGAAATAGAGAAGAAATTCAGCTCCAGAGTCATTCCTTTCTGAATTTCCCTGCCTGAGAGCCTCACCTGAAGGAGGTCCCTGAGGACCTGCCTGGGCTTTGCTGTTGTGGCAGCAGCTGGGACATGGCCTGGGCAGGACACCTGGCTCAGGGGGGGCACAAACCAGAAGGCACTGTCACCTGCATGGGTGCAATTTGACCCTGAACTGCCCTAAACAGGCAGTGAAACAGAAATTCCCATTTTTCAGCATTAAAGCCCCAAACACATTTGCAGAACATCAATAATTTCAACCTCCTGGGCAGACAAACTGGGGTTTAATTAGAATTATTTACTCACAGAGATGGGGGGGGTGTGGGTGTGAGTTTATGGTGGTAGGTCCATGCTGTAAGGACCTTGCAGGGCCTGGTAGGATTTCTCACCTAAATTCTAACCTCTAGGAGTGAAACCAAAGGGTGTTTCCCTTCAGGCTGCTATGGGGAAAGCTACCCTGGAAAATTTTTAATTTTAGGTGTTGAAATTCAGCTATTTCCTGCACTAGACATTTGTGTGCCACGTACATGACATAATTGCAACTTCTGGAACTTCTTAGAATATTAACCCCACCCCCCCAATTTCATACAAATTGGAAAGCTGTTTGGAAAGTTGTTTTCAATAGCCTGTGGGATGAGAAATGAAGCATGTGTGTCTGAAGTCCTTGCTGGTGAAGCTGAGGGGTTACATGTTCCTCAGCCTGGCTGTTTCACAGTCAAGTATTGCTTTATACCAAGGCCCTGTCTCTGTGCCTGAGACCTTGCCCATAAATCAGTGATAAAACAAGGCTTTTGGTGCAAACAAGCATTTTTTCCTCACTCCCACTGACAAAATCTTCCCTGCAACCCATGCATGAGTACATGCCTGACTGTGCTCTCCAATTAGCCTGCTAATTAGTATCTGTTTAGATTATTAATGGGGCTGAAAGACTTTTTAAAGGCACATTAGGCAGAGCTGAACAGATAGCTTTGGGGGGTGGAAGATGCTGCAAGTGGAGGGTCATATTTTCTTCTTGGCTGCACTGAGTTTGTGGAGATGTTTGCTCAGAAATCTGCTGTGCTGGGGGGGCTGGTGGGGTGAACCAGCTCCTCAGGTACTGGAGATACTGGTGCTGGAGGGAGGGGTATTGGTGGGAGAAGGAGTTTTTCAGGGGGATCCATCCTGGGTGGGAAAAGGCACTTTCTGTGAGGTAATATCCTGAGAGGGAAGCAGAGCTGGATTATTTAATGTTTTTTAGAGTTCCAATTGAAAAGAGAACCTTTCAGGCCATTCCAACAAAATGAAACATTCCTTTTGGGCTTAAACTAGTCCAAAAGGGAATGTTTCATTTCAATTTGCCAGATGAAAAATTCAATTTGGTTGAGGGGAAAGAAAAAAAAAAAAAACACAACCAAAAACCCAAGTGGTTCCCACGACAGGGTTTAGCTTTGGAGAAATGTGATTTTCTATCAGGAAAAAAACCAAGCCCAGCACAAAATTCCCTGGTGCAACCTGCTGTGGCTGCTGGGGAGGAGCAGCAGGGCTGCCTTTTGCATCCTCCCTTTGATCAGTGCTGATTCACTTCCTACAGTGGGTGCTCTGCCACCTGGAACACTGAATCCTCTGAGCTTTTGCTCGTTGCTGCTCTTTCTTTTGGGGAAAGTGCCCCAAAACTTTGAGCATCCCAGTGGTCACAGAGAAAGGCTCTTTTTACGAGTCCCCACTCTGTCTGCAAGAAGCTTGGCTCTTCCTTTTCAGGAGCTCACCCTGAAGGGAAAAAAACAACAACCCACAGTTTTTTCCTGCCCTGATGGCCCTGCAGTTGTTATCTTTGTTTGGAGAGCAGAGTGTTCCTGGTGGGGTCAGGCAGGCTGTGCCAGCCCTGCTCCCACCCTTCCATTGTCAGGAAAAAAGGACCCTCAGTGACCCTCAAGAGAAAATCTGGCTTTACCCCTGATCCATGGCTTTACCCCCCTGGAGGGCAGTTGGACTAGATGATCTTCAAGAGGTCCCTTCTGACCCCAGCCCCTCTGTGGCATTTTCTCTCAGGGCTGCCATGGGTTCCCAGCTGGGTTTGGGTGGTTCTCACAGGCTGGAGGAGAAGACTTAAGATCAGCCTTGGGCATGTTTGACACCTGCCACTCTCTCCTCTTGTCCTTGTCCCTGTCCACTTGTGCTTGGGATACCTGACAGCCCAGGTGGGATGGAGACTGAAGGTGACACAGCCCCAGCCTCAGGTTCCACCACCAAGATCTCACAGCTCTGTGCTGGGGGGGGTTGTCTGCAATGGTTCTCTTGGCAGCAAACACCCCAATGGTCAGTGCTCAGCCTGCAGCCATGGACTTTGGCTGGTGGGCACAGCAAGAGGTCACCTGGGTCCATGGCTGGAGTTGCAGGGGAGAGAAGGAGCTGGTGCTGCTGGAGCATGAGGTGCTGACGGGCACATGAGCTCACCCAGCACGAGGCCCCTCTCCA
>NW_009952430.1:2236799-2249065 GCF_000747805.2 Chaetura pelagica
GATAATGGGGTAAGAGGGGAGTGGGCAAAGCTCTAAGCTGCACGTCACAGCTGTCTGTGACTTTTCAAGCTGAGGGGTCCCAGCAGTGGGGATGCAATTGAGCAGCAAAGTAAAACACAGAGAACACTGGAAAGTCTCAATCCAGCCTTGTTGGTTCATTTTAGCAGCAAAATGCCCAAGTCTTATCAGCAGGCCAGACATTTTCTGCCCAAACTTACATTTACATCTACAGTGAAGAGATTTTGTGAAAAGAGAAATAATTTGGGTTTGGTTTTGTTTAGGGGCAATGGAAATGGCCTTTTGGAGTCTTTTCCCTTTCTTTATTTAAAATTGCACTACCCTGGGGACCTGCTGCAGAGCCAGTCCCAAATAGTACCAGATCAGGATGAAGTTTGGAGAGTGCCAAGATCCCTGGAGCAGTATCAGGTATTTCAGTGTTCAGATCTGAAGGGAAGTCCTGCCTTTGCTCCTCAACCTTTCCCTTCATTAGGCCAGGCTCTTCTGTGCCTATAATGAAGAAAAATTGAGTAGGTTTTGGGGGTGGAGGGGGAGAGGGTGAAGATGTTAATAGAAATGTGACTTTGGTCTGACACAATCTGCTGCAGTTTGCTGGCATGTTGGGAACTGTCTTAAGACCTAATAGGAAATAAATGGCTTCTTGGGGTGCTGCTGAGGACTAACAGGAGGTCTGGTTCTTTAGGAGATGGATGGGACTGTCCCAAGGGCAGCTCTTATCATGACAGGGGGACTATTACAGCAAACATTGGGTTTCTTGTTAGTCCAGAGAGCACATCCCTTGCAGCAAAATGAAGAGTACAAATTGTCCTGGTCATGAGTTGAAGGACACTGACCTGGGAGGCGTGTCCAGCACACGGCGTCTCTCCAAGGCCTTGCTGATAGAGATGTTGGGGCTTGTTTTGTCTGTGACCAACTAGCTTTCTCCTCTTTGACCTCTTCCTGAGAGCCCAGCAGCTTCACCCTGACTTCTTCCCTTTGACTTCATTTTTTTCAGTTCAGAAGCTGGTGCCTCTGACCCCTCTTTATCTTGATCCTTTTCCCTGGTTTGTTCTGCGTTGAGCAACAACTGCACAACTCATCCCTGAACCAGCACCAAGGCCAAAACACTGATTTAAATCCCCACGTTTCCAAAACAGCCTGTTTGTTTGCCTCACCACTGTGTTCCCCCCCTTGCTTCCTGCCAAAATACCTTGAGCAACTTGCTTGATGAAACTTTGTCTTTTAGAAACAAGGTGTGATCTCTCAGGGAACAGAAGCCAGACCTCAGGAAACACTCAGGCTGACATGGTTTAGTGTAAACAGCAGGATTTTTCAATTGGAATTGGGTTTGGTTAAAGCTTATTAATAGCAAGAGATAAAATTGAGTGTATACAAAAAAGCAGTTTTGTTTGGCAGTGTTTAACCAAACCTGCACTTTGCCCCAGCCCTGCCAGGGCAGCCTGAGAATGAACTTCAACCTGCAAAGAAATTCCTGTGGTCATCACTTCCAATACCTCTTTTTTTAAACTTGAACAGTAGGTTGGCTTTGCAGAAGCTGTGCCCACATTTCAGCAGTTGTTCCACTTGCAGATGGACCCCTCTGTCAGTATTTGGGAGAAGACAGGCAGTGGAACTGAAGTTCTGGTTAATTTCTAAGCTTTTTTGGTGTTTTCCCTGCTCCATACTGAGAGGAGGTTTGGTGGGAGCTGCTTCTCTGAGCCAGGGTGAGGCTGTTTGACTTCCCTGACCAGGACTGTGTAATGCAGGGAGTGGTTCTGTCCTGCTACCTTGGATTCCTCTCCACAAGATGCAAGAAAGTGGCCTTGGCATGAGCTCAGATCTCAGATTCGTGCCCCCACATCTGCAGACACAGGCTTTAGAGCTTTTATAGCTGCTCAGCTTCCTACATTCTGTGCCTGGGGGGGCAGGGAGCAAAAACCAAACCAAACCAAAACCTTCTTTACCCAAAGAGTGGTTGGACAGTGGAACAGGCTGCCCAGGGAGGTGGTGGAGTCACCAACCCTGGAGGTGTTTAAAAGAAATAGAGATGTGGTGCTCAGGGACATGATTTAGGCATTGAATGGGTAGATTAGGTTGTGGTTGGGGGATTTAGGTTATGGTTGGACTTGATCTTCAAGGTCCTTTCCAACCAGGATGATTTGATGATTCTATGAAAGCAAAACAAATTAAACCAAAACAAATTAAACCAAAACAAATCAGAACAACCAACCAAACAAACAAACACAAAACAATCAGGAAAATCTCCAGGCATGGGCCAGCCAAAGCTGGGGCTGCAGAGATTTTTTGCAGAGCCTGGCAGCCCTTGCTCCCTGCAAGAGATGGTGCAATGGCAGGAGCTCCATGTGGCTGCTCTCAACCCCCTCCCACCCTGGCACTGCTGTGCAGTTGTGCCCAACCCCGTGTCCCCCCATGAGGAGCAGCCTGATCACAGGCAGACCCTGCAGGGCACAGCCCTGGTGTGAGCACAGCCTGCAGGGAGGCTGTCACTGCCACCAGGCGGGTGTCCCCAGGGCCACCCGAGGAGCAGGGAGGTGGTGGGGCTGCTGCTACCCTTGGCACAGGACCTGCTTCTTTCTTTCTTTCAGTTGTGCCCAACCCCGTGTCCCCCCATGAGGAGCAGCCTGATCACAGGCAGACCCTGCAGGGCACAGCCCTGGTGTGAGCACAGCCTGCAGGGAGGCTGTCACTGCCACCAGGCGGGTGTCCCCAGGGCCACCCGAGGAGCAGGGAGGTGGTGGGGCTGCTGCTACCCTTGGCACAGGACCTGCTTCTTTCTTTCTTTGTCTGCCCTGTTGTTTGTGCTTGTGCAGGAATCACAGGGGAGCCCCAGGGCTGGGCTGGGGAGACCTGCCCTCCTCCAGCCACTGCCAGCCCTGGGGATGCTGGAGCTGGCTCTGCTGGCAGCTGTGGGCACCACTGCTGCCTCCAGGCTGCCCTGGGACCTTTGCAGCTCTTGGGGCTGGTGAACAGATGGAGACCTGGTGGAAACCTGCAGAGCTCACGTGTTTGCTTCCTCCTGGGCTGAATTCAGCCCTGGGCTGCCTGTTCCTCCTGCTGAGGGTTCCCCCCACACCCTGGCACTGGGTCAGCCTGAGGAGAGGGCCTTGTTCAGCACTACAAATGTCTATTCCTTTTCCAAGGCTGAATCCTTTCTTTAAGCTCTCTCCAGAAGCCTGGAACAAACAAAGACTTGGATGTGTTTCACAAAACCCCAAGTCTTTTGCCTCAACTTCTTACAGCCATGTATTATAAATAGATCACCTCTGTGGTTACCAGGAGATGTCTCTTTTTCAGCATCACCTTGAGCACAGGAGCTCAGGAGCTGCTGTGGGTCCAGGTCATGAGCAGGCAGTAGCCTGCAGCCCCATAGGAGGGGTTTGGATGTGAAAGCAAGTTCTGTGGAGTCCTGTGTCCAGCTCTGGTGTCCCCAACAGAAGAAGGACATAGAACTCCTGGAGTGTGTCCAGAGGAGGCCACAAGGATGCTCAGAGGGCTGGAGCAGCTCCCCTGTGAAGACAGGCTGAGGGAGCTGGGGTTGTTCAGCCTGGAGGAGGTTTCATGGTGACCTTATAGCAACTTCCCAATATCTGAAGGGGGCCAAGAAGAAAGCTGGGGTGGGGCTTTTTGCATGGGTGTGTGGTGAGAGGACAAGGGGCAATGATTTGAAGCTTAAAGAGGGGAGATTCAGGTTGGACATGAGGAAGAAATTCTTCCCTTTGAGGGTGGTGAGAGCCTGGCCCAGGTTGCCCAGGGAAGCTGTGGCTGCCCCATCCCTGGCAGTGTTGAAGGGCGGGTTGGATGGGGCTTGGAGCAGCCTGGGCTGGTGGGAGGTGTCCCTGCCCATGCAGGTCACCTTATCTTTAAGGTTCGTTCCAACCCAAACCATTCTATGATTCTATGGTTCTGTGACTTAAGATGCAATTCCTCCCCTTTGGATGGATCTTGGGCTCTGAATCTGAGGCTGGTCCTCCCATACCCTGGTCTTTCACCTTCCCTGGAGTTCTGCCTGGTTCCTGCATTGCTGGGTGAGCATGAAAGGATTGGAGTGTAGGGATGCTCAGGTCCAAACCTGGCTTCTGATGCTTCTCTAAATGTAATCACTGAGCCTGTTCCTGAACTGCTTGCATGTTCTGTTGATGAGAAAACCCTAAATCCCAGAGTGGGGGGGCTGGCAAAGGTGGAGGTCATGGATGGAGCCAGGTGGTGGTGGTGGGTGAGTAAGGATGTTAGGAAGCCCCTTCTCATAATGTAATCTAGCCAGTGAGAGGCAGAATGAATCAATGTCACCTTGAGTAAGCATGGAGATCAGACTAGTCACATTCCTGAGATAGCTGTGTGGAGATCTGACACTGTTATTCATTGCAGACTTAAAACAGAGTCCAGAACCAGGGGTGTAACCCAACCTGAGGAGCAGGGGGAACATGAATAAGATCAAGGTCATCTCAGGAGGTTGCACAAGGAAGGTCAGCTGTGGTTCAGCAAGAGCAGAGCAGCTCAGGTTAATTCCTGTGTCACGTTCATGTCTGTGAAAGCAACTGCCATTGCTCAGCCTTGGCAGCACAGCCTGCCCTGCAGAGCAGAGCCCCCTGCTCTCCAGGGATCATCTGCTGGAAGGTGGGCATGAGACAAGCAGGATCTGGAGTAACTGGGAAAGGGACAGTCTCTTTGTGCTCTTTGCACCTAAACCTTCTTGGTGCTCTTCTCCTGGAGAACAACTGTTTTAACAAAGGGGAGAGGGAGCAAAGGCTGGTGCCTTCACAAGGCTTTGGGAAATTGTATTTTAGACAGTTGGGAGCTCGAGCTCTTGTGTGGCTTTAAAAGAACCAGGATCCACCTGGTCTCTGATGGGTGTCTAGGAAAGCCCCAGCCAAACAGCCATGACTGCTCCCTGTTGTCTCTAATTTTGGTTCTTTCTATGTAATATTTTCTATCAGGATGTGGCTGAAGGGGAGATGCTGAGGATGGGGGAGATCCCTAAGCAGGGTCCTGGGAGCTGCTCAGGAGCTGGTAGGGTCATTGGTCCTGCTTAGGGCAGGAAGACTTGGGCAGCAGCCTCCACATGGGTCCCCCCATCACTTCCCATGGGGGTTATCAGTTAAAGCTGATGGTTTAGTCCCCCTTGAAAGGGGGGATAAACAAATACCCTTTGCTGTGCTAATGCAATGAAGTCCTCTCAGCCCCACTAAACGTTTCCAGAGTGCTTGGTTGCTTCTGGGGGTGAGGGGAAAATCCAGCCCCTTTCTAATTGTCACGTTCAAGTCTTGTGCAGGCAGAGATGCTTTCCATATGGTGAGGGGATCCAAGCTGCCCTGCTTGGCACAGCCAGTGAGTTGATGGGAAAATGATCCATTTAATTGTGTGGATGTCATAGCACTGGAGGAGTTTTCTTACAGAAATGAAGGAATATACAGTTGGCTGGGGATGATTCAGAGTGTTCATGCTTTCCTTCCCTGCGAGGAGTTGGGGGCAAACAGATGGAGGAGGGTCTCATTTCCAGGCTGAACAGGACGTATCTGAGCTGGTTGTAGGTTTGCTGGGTTGGGCTTCTGGAGATTTCAGCCAGCTGAAAATTTGGCCCCATGTTATGAGATAGGATTCCAGAGCCTCCTTGCTTTGATGGAAGCACTTTTTGACCTGGGGAATTGGACAGTAAAAGCCAAGTGAGGGGGAGCTGCCCTGGGCCCAGAGCTGGTTCCTCCTTCTGCTCACAGTCAATCCAATGTCTTTGCTTTCCCACATCTCTTTGTCTTGCAGACCTCTTGTTCTCAGTGTGTCTGTGTTTGCTCCTGTCCTGCTGCCTTCATGTGCTGGCAGAGTCTGTTCTTGGAGGCAGAGAGTGGCAGGACAGTCTCATTATGGAGGCAGCTGTTGTGGCCTGAAGTTGCACCAGGGAAGGTTTAGACTAGATGTTAGGAAGAATTTATTTACCAAAAGAGTAGCCAGGAACTGGAACAGGCTGCCCAGGGAGGTGGTTGGGTCACCATCCCTGGAGGTATTAAAAAAAGGTGTGGATGTGGCACTTCAGGCCATGCTCTAGTGAGCATGGGGGGGTTGTGGGGGTCTTGTTTGGTTGGTTTAGTTTGGTTGGGTGTTTGTTTTATGGTTTGTTTTTTTTGTCCTCCTGGGTGGACTGTTGGACTGGGGGATGTTGGAGGTCTTTTCCAACCATAACAATTCAGTCATTCTGTGATTCTGTGGTGGAAACCAAAGCCCCTGTTCTTGGAGGCAGAGGGTGGCAGGACAGACTCATCATGGAGGCAGCTGTTCCTCTAGGATGAGGAGAAGTGGCCTGAAGTTGCACCAGGGAAGGTTTAGACTAGATGTTAGGAAGAATTTATTTACCAAAAGAGTAGCCAGGAACTGGAACAGGCTGCCCAGGGAGGTGGTTGGGTCACCATCCCTGGAGGTATTAAAAAAAGGTGTGGATGTGGCACTTCAGACCATGCTCTAGTGAGCATGGGGGGGTTGTGGGGGTCTTGTTTGGTTGGTTTAGTTTGGTTGGGTGTTTGTTTTATGGTTTGTTTTTTTTGTCCTCCTGGGTGGACTGTTGGACTGGGGGATGTTGGAGGTCTTTTCCAACCATAACAATTCAGTCATTCTGTGATTCTGTGGTGGAAACCAAAGCCCATGTGGTGGGGCAGGGACACTGTACCATGAAGCAGCACTTTGTGAGGGTGCAGAGAAGTGTCTGGGCATGGGAACAGAGCTGTCAAACCCAGCATTTCCCATCTGCCTGCCAGTGCCCAGCCCTGCTGCACATTTGGTGAGGGTTTCCTCCGCAGATGGGAGCTGTGGGGCTCCTGTCCAGCCTCTCTGGAGGCTGCTGTGCAACCAGCACCTCTGCAGTTTGCTTGTGGTGAGGCCAGCACTTAGCAGAGTGTGGGATCCACCACAAACTCCCTGTTTGTTGGGTCTGCACATGCCTTGCTGATCGTTGGCCTGGCTGGAAATGCTGCACATCTGCTCCAGTCGGGAATCCTGGGAAACCAGAAGCACAGGTTACCCCCTGAACCTCCGAGGAGAAATGTCCAGGAAAACCAGAACAAATTAGTATTCCCAAGCCTGCTGCTTCTGCCAAAGATGTAAAATTCCCAGGGAAAGCAGCACCATGGTGATCTGTAACCCACAGTCATCCCAGCTCCATTTCTAACAGCAATTTTTTTGAGCTCTTGAGTGTGAGGTTTAATTTTCCTCTCAGGCAGTTTATTACACTTAGTACTCTTGATCAATGTCCTACCCAGGTTTTCTTATCTGGAGACAATTAATAAACCTTGGATCTTGCCAGCACTGGTACTAGAAATGGCTCACTCTGACTCCAGGCTGGTTACTCTTGGGTCACTCCAGAGTGTCCTCTCAATTAGAAGTGGATCAGGAGCTTCAGAAAAGATGGGGAGGGAGTTTAGAAGTGGATCTCAGCCTCTGCTGTTATCTCCAGGAGCTTTATTCTTCATTATTCATTGTCAGCTGCAGACCTCACCAGTACATGACCCAGAAGAGGCTCTGCATGTGCCTGGTCAAAATCTGGGCTGACTTTGGCACAGGGAGCAGGGCAGCCCCTGCTGGGGGGGATTTGTCTCATGGGTCCACTTGGCAAGGGACCAGGGCTTCTGACAATCATATCAGTGACCCACCTTCTCTTCTGCTGCCCAGCACTTCATACTCATCCACCTGGATTCATTCTGCTCTAGATCCTTGGAGCTGTTCCCTGGGAATAGTGAGTGACATGGCTCTCATTCCTTCCCTTTCAGAAGTCCTCCCATTTGGTACTGACTCTATTTAATATTTCATTCTGCATTTTCATAGCCAGGCACTTACAGACATGAATTATTAAATGGCCACATTTCTGGAAATTAAAGTATATGTAAAGACAGCAGCTGGTGTTTTCTAAAGAGGGTGTTCACTAATCAGGGTGCTCTGCTCTTACAACTTTCAAATACAAATCTCAAAGGCCCCTTCTTTTTTTTTGTTCAGTGTTTTCAAAGCCTCACTCTCTTCTTCCATGCAGGATGGCACCTTCAAAAGCACTCAGGGTTGATTTAACCTTGTTCTCACTGCAGTCCCTAAGAAAACAGAGCTGAACCGTTTTGAAACCCCTCCCCTTGCCCCTCTGAATCCAGGACTGTAGGAATATTCCCAAGCTTTTCATTGCAGCTACACCAGGCTGGCAGGAAAGCTTCCCTTTTAGCCTCTTTTCTATTAATTTGGAGCAATTCTGTAGCCTCAGGGGAGTTGCTCTAGAGACACAAGGCGTGTGAAGGCAAAGTTCTCTGCAGGTAACTAAAGATTTTTGTCCTCACCCCTCTCCCATCAGATGGCTTGGCCCAAACTCGTGGTGACCAAGGTGAGGGAGGTGGTGGGAAAGCTCTGTTCCATGTAGGTGTGTGTGAATGTGTTTGTCTTGTAGACAGAGGAGAAGAGGAGGCCTGGGGCAGGGGGGACTCGTGGATAGGATGGGATAGCTCAGCACACCAGCATCAAAAGGCAGGGGATCTGAATGTTGCTTTCAAACACACATCTCCCACTTCAATCTTTGTGCCTGCTGTGGTGCCTCTGTCTGGGGAGGCAGGTGGTCATTTCAGGCTCCTCACTGTCTGGGGTGGCAGGACCAGGGCTGCCTCTGCCACCAGGGGAGGAGCAGACAGTGTGACAGTGTGACCGTGGGACAGTGGGACAGTGGGACAGTGGGACAGTGGGACAGTGGGACATGGCCCTGCAGCACCAGCTGCCACACACCACCAGTAAGATGGTGCTGCTTTGGAGAAAGGCAGCTTCACTTCCTCTTAATAACTGATGTTACTCAGATCTTTGAGACCAAGAGAAAGCAATCCAGCCTGGGGAACCTCCCTCCTCCCTAAAGTCAGTCTCCTTTTCTCCTGCCAACCTCTCTGGATTGTGCCTTTACAACCATGGGGATCTCGTACCTTGCAGTTGGACAGAACGTGGGGAGCTGAGGCAGGTCCTGGTGGCTGGAGGAGACACCTCAAAAACTCCCCTGAAACACTAAGTTCACCATGAGCAGTCAACCTCCCTTCATTAGCCCCAACAAGATGAAGCAGGATGGATTTGCTCGTGGGTGGAGCTGGAAGAAAGTAATAAGCTGCTCTTAATGAAGAGGGCTTTGGTTTGCTGTGTCTGGCAGACTGTTCTCCTCTTTTGTACTTCTGGTAGTTGGCATCCCAGGCAAGGCTGAGGGACTTCAGTTTGGGAGTGGTAGGCATGCACTCAATTTGCTGCCTACCCCTGGCAAAGGATCAAGGCTGGAATTTTCATTACACTTGCTTTGCCTGCCAGAAAGAAGCACTTTGATTTAATTCTGGTGGCTTCTTGTTCAATGCCAAGCTTGGAACGTGATGCCCTGATGTCTTCCAGCTTCTTAAAGTAACCACAATGTCCCGCCAAGGAAATATGTATTTATACAACAGAGGAGTTGCATTTAAGTATGGAGTCACTTTATTAACAGCAATTGCATGCCATGCTAGAGGTGGATCCTATGGTTTGGAATAGAAGACTGGCTCCTTTAGTAATCCTGTGTACCAAGGCCTGATACAATCAGAAATTCATAATACCTCTGTAACTGTTCTTGGAAGGCTCATCTTGCTAAAGAGCAGCCGCCATGTCACTTATCCCTGGAAGAGGACAAGAGATGCTCACAGATCTGATCAAATGCTTTCTGGCATAGATGTCCTCTGAGATGGGAGGCTGTGAGTTTGACAAGATGGCATTTTCCTACAGAAAGCATCTGCTGGCCTCAGAATGTTGTTTTCTTGCCAAGAGAATACCTCAAAACCCAATTGTATGATTTTTTTTTTGGACAAAAATCCAAAAAGCTTTGGGGTTTTGGCAAAAGATTTTAAGAATTCAACAGAAAAAATGAAAAGGTTTTGTTTTCCAGAAACCAAGAGGCTCCAACATATTCTGTTTTTCTTTTTAGTTCTGTGTCAAAATGAAAGAAAAATAGTTTGTGAGCATATTTTCCACGTGTTGGAGGGAACTGTCCAAACCAGCTCTAGATGCTGGTGATGTTAGACACTTAACTACACCAAAGTTCTGTCAAAAGTCATGGGCAAAGGCAGTTGCTGCTGCCAGGAGTTCACCCAATAAACCAAACCTTTTTTCAGATTCATTGAATTTTGTTAAGGATAAACCTTGTCTGGTTGTCACACCAGTCATGAGCAGGTGCCCTGATTCCTGTTCCTCTTGGTGCCATCAGGAGAGGATGGATTGTGGACCTTTGCAAAGGGCTGTGCTGGGCATGGTGGGCTGGGGGGAGGATGGAGGCAGGGACACCAGGAACCTGGAGCTGGAAATGGGAAAAAGAGAAAGAAAAATGGCCACATGTCTAAAACAAGACTGACGACACAGGCCTTCTGTCCAAGGGTCTTCTGCCCTGGGATGTGAGAGGACATGTGGGAGCCCATACAGGCTGTGCAATTGCTGGAAGCCAACCTACAAGCTTTGTCTTCCTTCCAGTTCTCTCTGAGACAGTTTGGGCTCTTCCAGTATGGGAGGAACAGATGAAAAAAGAGGCAGGAAGAAATTCTGAAAATACTTGTGGCCATGAGAAGCAGTGGTTTTGATGGGGCTCACACACATGGTATGTGCTCTGTCACTCCCACTCCCCTTGTCTTGGCTGTTAGATGATGCCACAATATTAATGTATTAATATATTAATAGAATGTCAACATTTTTATATAATACAATTAGTGTTTTAATATAAAAGTCAAGAGGAAATGAATCAATGTGACATTTGGAAGAAAATCTTTTGACACTCTTGAAATAAAATAGCCTTCTGGAAGAGGTTTTACCCACTTTGCTCCCCTTTCCACTCCCACTGGGTTGCCAGCTGTTCCATTCCAGATGTGCTGGTCAGGCTTCATTTGGTCCAATGGCCACATGTGATAAGAAAACCAACCTGGCACTGACCATATTTAAGTCGCTTTGCTTAGAGAAGCTTGTGTAGCTCTTGCTTGAGCTTCATCTCCAATTACTAAAGAAACAGGTCAGAGATCAGGAGGTGTTTTTGTGTCTTCTCTGTTAAGTATGGGTGGCCCATTTCTTGGTCTGGAGAGCAGGTAGTGCCTGAACTACCTCCTATTAAATGCTGATCCAGAAAGATCAAACACACCACTATGCCTGATGTCCTTTCTGTCCTGACCCTGTGCCCCTCATTTCTTCCCAAAAAACACCATTTGTATTTTCTTGGTTAAACTATTTCCTGTTAGTTTATCTAACCACATCTTCTGCTCACCATGAAATTCCATCTAGAAATCTCTGCTGAGTCTACAAGCCCATCTTAAAATGTGTCTGTCCCCACCCTGTGGTGCAGACTCCTGCCAGCTCAGCAGCTCTGAAATCACATCCCTTTGGGCAACTCCAGCTCTGCCCTGTTCTTCCTTTCTTTTACTTTCTTCACTATTTGGACCATGACCTGAAGTTGATATTAATTTGTTCCCATTAATAGAAAATACAGTCCAAACATGATTTGATGTTCCAAATTATTCTTCCTGGAAAGTGCAATACAGGAAAATATAAAGACCTTTCTTTATTTTTTTCCTATTTTTTTCCCCCAAAAGCCAATAAGGAACAGGCTACACTCTAGTCTTGCTGAATGGGAGGTTAGGGAACACACACAAAGAATTAAAGACAACAGTTTCATAGCAAAATATTAATATATAGATATATTTATATATAAATATATATATATATTTATATGTGTATACATCAGGAGCTCAGGTCTCTTCCCAGCTGCACCAGAGGTATCTCCATGTACAGGAGTCCCATGGAAAAGACAAGGGGTCAGGGACACAAGTTGCTCCTGGGGAGATTCCCATTGGACACAAGAGGTAAATTTTTCACCGTGAGGACAATCGAACATTGGAATAGTCTCCCAAGGGAAGTGGTGGATTCCCCCACGTTGGACAGTTGAAATCTCAGCTTGACAGGTTGCTGAGCCACCTCGTATCAACCAGAGAGGTTGTGGAGTCTCTGGAGACTTCCAGGACCCATCTGGACACGCTCCTGTGTGACCTGCCCTGGGTGCTCCTGCTGCAGCAGGGGGGTTGGACTTGCTGATCTTCAGAGGTCCCTTCCAACCCCTCTGGTTCTGTGATTCGACACCCCATGGGCACAGAGGCAGAGCAGGGGCTGTGATCCCTCTCAGCGACTCACTGCCTGCCAGCTGTGGGGTGCAAGCAGACATTTCCAGCTGGGAAACCCCAGAGAAAAGCCCAGGAACTGCCTGTGAGCAT
>NW_009952430.1:2249088-2279159 GCF_000747805.2 Chaetura pelagica
CTGCACCAGGAGCAAAATCCCCTTGGCATGGGCACAGATTTTCCCTGAACTGGCCTGTTTATTTGTATTAACAGCACAATTTCTTCTAAGTCAAACCTACCTGAGTGAGTCCCCAGATTTGTACTGTTCACCCTCCCCCCCCCAGCTGATTATATTTACATTTGCATATATGATGTACAGATATAGAAGGATTTAATCAAAACATAGCTGCCAAGTGGAGATCCTGTGAGTGCATGTTCATCAGAAAACCATTATTAAAGACCTTCCAGACTGGCAAACTTCACTTCAGAATTAGAAGTGAGATTTTTCATTATCCCATTGAATATTTTCAGTTATTTCAGATGCAAGAGCCAAAAAAATAAATCAGTGCCAGCTTGCAGAAATATGAGTTGGTAGGATGGTTATTACTATTATTTATTGGATTTCAGGGAAGGATCCTGGGGGGGGGGGGTTGTCTTGATGGGTGAGTCACAGGAACACAAGCTCTGCAATGAGTGGGAGAAGGGAAAGGCATTCACATTCAAGACACTGCTCTGCTTTTTTTCCAGATGAAATTTAATTTCTGCAGAAGGAGAAATGGAGCAGATCTCTACAACTGCAGCTGCAAACAGAGGGTTGTGGTTCGCATTCACAGAATCACAGAACTTTCACAGTTGGAAAAGACCTCCAAAATCACTGCATTAACCCATCAATCACCACCCCCCCTAGAAAAAAAGCCCAGGAGAGCATGTCCTGAAGTGCCTCACCCACACGTTTTTAGATGCCACCAGGGATGGTGACTCCACCACCTCCCTGGGCAGCTGTTCCAGTGCCTGATCACGATTTCATTAAATACATTATTCCTAATATCCAATCTAAACCTTCCATGATGCAACTTCAGGCCCTTTCCTCTTGATACTGTCATTACTCACTGGGGAGAAGAGCCCAACTCCCACCCCACCACAACCTCCCTTCAGGGAGCTGTACAGAGCAATGAGGTCTCCCCTAACAATCCCAGTTCCCTCAGCCTCTCCTCATAGGATTTGTTCTCCAGCTTCACCAGTTTGTTGCCCTTCTCTGGACTCCAACAACTCCTTGTCTTCCTTGCAGTGAGGGGCCCAGAGCAGATCACAGGACTGGAGGTGCAGCCTCACATTCCATGGGGGCCGGGAGGAGGAGGAGGAGAGAGATCTACCAAAGGTTGTACCAGTCCCTCAGCTCCCTTCTTGGCACCAGTCCCAGCCTGGGAAGGGTTGGATACCCCCACCTTTATGGTGGTTAGTGGGTGCTGATCCTATGTAGGGTCACAGCATCAGTGACAGCAGGCACCTGGGCATGGCCATAGGGTGACACAACAGAGGGGGGCACGGGGACAGACACCCTGTATTTCCTGTGTCTGCTTTGGGGTTTCAGGTGTGTAATATCTGTGATACCTGGGAAGGGTATTTTGTGTCCTCACCAGCACGGGGGGAGGGCAGCAGGTGAGACCCTTGCTGAGGCCAAATCAGGTCCAGTCGAATTGATAGTTTTGCTTAAACACTCGTTGGCCAAAACTCTCTCACCAGAGCTGCGTTCAAAGAGAGGGAGGAAAAAGAAATCCAGCAAAAGGAGTAGAGCTCTCTGAAGGACACGGAGAGTTTTGCATGAGCTCTGGTGCAGGTACACCTGTTTATGACAATTAATTGTGCAGACCTGTGGCCACAGGGGTGGCAGAGGAGAGCAGCAGGTGGGTTTTGGCTGAGCGTGCCCGTCTGGCAGTGCCAGCAACACCTGCTTCACCTACCAGCATGCTCTGTGCCAACTTGTAAACACCAACAGATCCTTCAGAGACAAAATAAGGATGGAATGGTCTGGCAAGGGAGGTTGTTCATCCCCTTCTTGAAAGGTAATGAAGGTCACAAGCTGAACAACAAATGTGTGGAGTTGGATCCAAACTAGGTTGAGAGTGGGAGTTGTTTTGGTGCAGTGGAGCCCACACAACAGCCTAAAATGTCTGAGAAGTAAGTATTTCTCTTCAGCAGTGGTGAATCTTGTAGCACCAGGTGTTATAGGTACAAGATACCCATTCCAAGTAGCACAGAAAAGCCCTCTCTGTACCAAGCATTTCAGTGGCACCTTTCATGGAGGGAGATCTAGGAGGAGACAGGCAGGAAGAGCAGATACCTGCCCTTGATGAAACTAAGAATTCAATGAGCCCAAAGGCATAAACCTCCTAATTCTGCACAGGGCTGAAGGCTCTGGAGGGGTTGCTCCACTTTCCTTCTCCCACTGTTTATTCATCCCTTCACAGTTCTTCCAGGCCTGGCCAACCTGAGATAATCTTGTGTTACTGGTCTTCACAGTTAATCTTTAATTAAGCTGTGGACTGTTCTGGTCATTAATGTAATGTAGCAGGCAGGGAATAGAACCTCACCAAAACTCCATCCTAGCTCTGATAGATCATGCTGGACTTGAGGGGAGCCTCTGGGTTCCTGAGGCTCCCCAGTTCCAGAGGGACAGGGAGAGAGTCCAATGGAGGATGTGAGGATGATGAAGGGGCTGGAACATCTGCCTGATGAGGAAAGGCTGAGAGACCTGGGGCTGTTCAGTCTGGAGAGGAGAAGACTGAGGGGGGATCTAATGAATGTCTATAAATACATGAGGGCATCAAGAAGGCAGGACAAGCTCTTGTCACTTGTGCCCTGGGACAGGACCAGGGGCAATGGATTCAAACTGGAGCCCAGGAAGTTCCACCTCAACATGAGGAAGAACTTCTTTCCTGTGAGGGTGACAGAGCCCTGGGACAGGCTGCCCAGAGAGGCTGTGGAGGCTCCTTCTCTGGAGACTTTCCAGACCTGCCTGGATGCCTTTCTGAGTGACCTGCCCTGGTTTTGGTCCTGCTCTGGCAGAGGGGTTGGACTCAGTGATCTTCAGAGGTTCCTTCCAACCCCTGACATGTTGTGATGGGTGCTCAGTGGGAACCCCCATGGGTCCAAGATTACCCCAGAGCCTGACCCACTGCCATGCTGTGGCTTTCCCACATCCCCCCTCAGGGAAGGTTTTCCAATAGCTGGAGAGCAACAAGTTTGGTCCATTTGTGATTACTCAAGTAGGAGGTTTGTTGGGCACTGGCCAAAAGCTTATTGAATCAGAAACTCCTCAGAGGATTGTGGGGCAGACCCAAAGCTGAATGTAATTACCAGCTTATTTTTAAATTAATATTTTCTTAGGAGTTTGGGATAGAATTTACTTTCACCCACCCTCCCTCCCTGCACACACCACGGGTCTGGGTTTGTTCAGCCTCAGAACATGCTTCAGGTTTTACTGCATGTGTCTGAGATTGTTAAAACCTGCAAAAGTTGGGACCAGTTAAAATCAGAGCAAAAAAGGAGGAAGGGGGTGGTGGGAGGGAAGGGGAAGGAAAAATAGCTAGGAATGGGTGAACGTCATATAAAGAGCAGTAAAACTGTTAAATCTATTTGCATTTCACACCCAATAATTTTAGACTCCACCTCGAGAGCACTGCTTGAAAGTCAGCACTTTTAATTGTCCAGTAAATTTCCTCTCAGACAGCTGCTTCATAACCTGCCACTGCCTGCACAGTGAGAAAAAGCAGATAACTGATTTATCCGAGGATGGAGAGCAATGTGGCCATTCCTGTGTCACTGCTTCCCCCCTCTGTTTGCTTTCAATCAGCCTGGGAGGGCATTTGGTTACAGCTCTGCAATCTGTCCTCAGGTTGCACCAACTGCAGCACCAACATGCACATCTAAGATGTTGCTTGTCCACCATCACCTGGAGTGGTCCCTGGAAGCCCATCCTGCCCACCAACCCAGCCATAAGGTCACTCTGTCCTGCTGCACCAGTAAGTCACTCTCTGCCAGGCAGGGGACATGCAGGTTCTGGAACAGGGAACCATCAAGTAATGGCTTATAATTCAATTAGAGTGTAGGAAAATCAGCTGAGTGATGTCACATCTATTTAGCCTGACATTGGTTTCTTGGAGGTCTAAAAACATGGCCAAAGGGGAACTGAGGGAGTTCTTTGGGTTGGGTTTTAGGTTTGTTCAGGTTTTTTGAGCTCCTCTTTTCTTTCTTTTTTTTTTTTTTAAGGAGAAAAAAAAGAATCTGGCCATAATTTTTTATGGGCTTGTTGCAGCAGCTGTGGGGCTGTTCCCTGTCCTCAAAAATGGGCACAAAAAGGTCCAGTCTGGTTTGATTTGTAGAACAGTTTCAAAGAAAGTCCACCCTGGCCTCTGGTGCTTCTGGTGTCCCATTGCAGACTTTATAGGCTTTATCTATTGGGTTTTGTAAAGGTCCATTTCTTCTGCCCTCTTCCTTTTCAGGATGGATGAGAAAGACAACGATTTAGGGATCCTTCCCTTACCATGGGTTTTCTTTTTGTGGTTTTTCCTTTATGTAGGAAAATGAAAAGAAGATGAAGATGAAGAAGAAGAAGATGAAGAAGATGAAGAAGAAGTAGGAGAAGGAGAAGGAGAAGGAGAAGGAGAAGGAGAAGGAGAAGGAGAAGGAGAAGGAGAAGGAGAAGGAGAAGGAGAAGGAGAAGGAGAAGGAGAAGGAGAAGGAGAAGGAGAAGGAGAAGGAGAGGATGGATACTCATACGCTTGATACAAAGAGTTTGTATGGTCTCCTCTGGATGTCATTCCCTGCTGCTGGAGAGAAGATCTTCCTCCCATGGAAGTACACACACCTGCAGGAATCTGACAGAGGCCCCTGGACCTCCCAGCAGGTCTGGAGGCAATTCCCTGGCTCCTGCCTCTGCCCTGCAGTCATGGATGCAGCAGCACAAACTCTGTGTGTGTGGGGGGGGTGCTATAGTTAGCAAGTGATTTATTTATTTTTTTATAAACTTGCTTCTTAATAATTACTGCTTCCTTATTCATTTTAAAAGGTCCTCTGTGATCACAGATAGATCTATTTACCAGCTGATGTTTAGATAGGTAAAGTAACCACCAGCCTCATCTCTCCGTGCGTGTGCTTTATTGTGCATTTAATAGTCTTATTTCTTCATAATGAACGAATCCCCTGGTGGGAAATAAATTGAAATGCCAGTTTGGGGATCAATCAGTGCACATAAGCAGCCTCTGTAATGGAAAGTTCATGAAGGTGTTTTTCTGGCATGGCTTGGCTGCACTTTGCTACTGCAGATTTTGGCTTTGTTAAGTTGCAGGTTTAGAAGAAATGGATTAGTAGAAAAGATCAGAGCTGAAAGAAAATGGAATAAAGTGATGCATGGCCCTGGATGATAAAGATGCTCTTTCCCATTCTCCTGAATTTGTGAGATGTTTCCTGCAAGGGAAAAATGCCTGAAATGCAGTGCTGGGGTGCAGCCTTGTCTGCCCCCAAGTGGGAGGAGTCCTGGTCAAGGCTCAGTCCAGGGGTCTAGAATCCACTCTGTGCTTTCAGCCCAGGAGCAGACCAAAAGTCTGCAGGATCAGACCACACTCCCAGAATAGCAATTAAACCAAAATTAGAGAGTTGGACTTCAAGAGCAGTTGGGTGGGCAGCACGTGAGAACTTGCTGCAGGCTGGAGGTCACAAGGACTCCCCCATTCTGACCTGGCTGGGCTGAGAGGCCAGGTAGGACTGGGGGAAGGTGGCTTTATTTGGAGGGAGCTTTGTAGGCCTCCCCCAAAGCTCATTTGAATCCATGAGGTTTCCTTTTTGCCTCCATTGACTTGCACCAGGGTCCTGTGGGAGCAAAGCTACAGAGGTTGGGTGTCAAGGAGCCCGTGAGAGCCTCACTTGGGTCTGGACGCCTTTGCCTTCCCTGGGCCAGACTGGTCCTTGGGGTAGAGATCATCCCATGTAACTAATGTCACCAAGCCTGGGCTTCCTCTGGAGTCAACAAAGCAAGATGAGGAAAAGGAGAAGGAAATGCACCTCTCCAGGTTATCCCAAAGCCCTCCCAGCACCCCGGGGTGCTGCCAGCCCTCGCCCAGCACCTCCCTGCAGCTGCTGAGGAGCAGAGACACGGTTTTATTGCAAGTGTCAGCTGCAAATGTGAGCTTAATACAAGAATATGTGAGAAGTTAATTTGCCATAAAATATGTCCAAGTCCCTTTTGTGCTTTTACAGGGGGTTTTAACCGGGGAGGCTGAAGTGGTTTGCGGCAATAACGGGTCTGTCGCAGGGGTGATAGATTTCACTTTCCTGATGGTAAAATGCTATGAATCAGGCTGCTCTGCCAGCCTGACTGCCTAATTGCAGCAGGAGGGTTCAGCAAGGTCCCTGTTGATTAGGCAGAGCCTGTGGGTTATCCCACTCCTCAGCCTGATCCCTCAGGTTTCAAGGCTCAGAGGAATCTGCCTGGGCAGCTGTCAGGACTGACCGAGCCCTCCCGGCAGTGCGGGATCCTCCTGCCAGGGCTGAGGAGAACACCCTTGAAAGGAGATGGTAAAAAGCCTGGGGAAGGGAGGGGAGGAGGAGGATGGATGGTAAGAGCTCTTACTGCGGCTTCAGGAATATTGATCTGGTCATTAATAACACGAGGAACCTTAAGTGAGATTCAGGTGTCAGTGCCAAGGCAGGTTCTTCCCGTCAGAAACGGCGCGTCAGGCAACTTGAGAAGGGAGAAGTGAGGAGGGATGGAGGGGAGGGATGGAGAAGGAGACAGTGTTCCTTGGGAACCCGTGCCTTGTGGGTGGGAGGGAGATGGTTTCACCTTGGACTGTGGGGTTCAGGGGAAGTTCAGTGCTTCTCCAAACTCTCAGGGGAACGTCTGACAAGTCCCACAAGGCCCCTCCTTTTCTGACAGGTAATTGCAGCACCTTGTGCAAGGCTGCAGGACAACCTCCTCTGCTTCACACCAGGACCTGAGAGTCCTCTGCAGCCTCCTCCACTGCTGTGTTTTCAGCATTTCTCATTTTTATTGTCTTTTGCCTTGACTCCTGGGAGTTATTTTCAAATATTACAAAATTCAGATATTTTTTTTTTTTCCTGGCCCTGAAAAGTTTTCAAGTTTTCTGCTCTCTTAAAAAAACCCCAAACCCATAATGTTTCTTTTGAATGCAGTATTATTTTTTTTTTCCTACATATTTCTTTACACAGTAGATTGCTCTGTTAGAATCATAGAACTGTCAAGGTTGGAAAAGATCTTCAAGGTAATCAAGTCCAACTACAACCCCCAACCACTAAACCATCTTATGAAACACCATGTCTACCCCTTTTTTGAGCATCTCCGGGGATGGTGCCTCCCCCCCCTCCCTGGGCAGCCTTTTCCAAGGCCTCACCACTCTTTCTGTGAAGACATTGTTCCTAATATCCAGCCTGAACCTCCCCTGGGGGGTCCTTGACCCCATTTCCACTTCTCGTATCTCTAGACGATACTTGTTCACTTCAGGGGCCTGAAGACTCTCTCGCAGGAAATTTGTGCCTCCTGAATGAAGATGAGCCCTGCCCAGGTAGCTCCAAGTCCTCCTCCTTTGGGTACTGGGTAACAGCACCTGCCTTGCAGCAGCTTGGGGTAGGGCCAAGCCCAGGGATTCCTGGTGAAGGGCATGAAAACATTCCCTCCCACAAAAAAGAAACTGTCATTCATTGTGTTTCAAACTCCTGGTTTGGTTTTTTTCAACTGTTTGATTTGAGCTTTTATTTGCTGGAAGGGTAAACAAGCTTAGGAAATGGACAATACACTGTGTCCTCTGCCCTGGTTGCTGTGCTGCTTCACACTTTGGCTGGTTTAGGTCTTGAAACCCATTAGTGTGGTTCCCAGCCCTGCCCTCAGCACCCAGCTGGGACGTGACCTCGGGCCATGGGCATCTCTTCTGCATCTCCCAGGCACTTCTCACCAGCCTTGATGTGTCCTGTTGGAATATTTCATCCCCTTCCTCTGGAAATCAAGCTTTGCTGGTCAAAAGATAAGGAACTCAGGGTAAGTAGTTGGGCAATTAAGAAGACCCAGAGTGGATTTGGTATCTTGGGACATCTCAGACTTTGTTAGTGGCTGATTATATGAAGGGGACTGAATTCTTTCATGTTTTGCTTTTCACTGAAAAATGTGGGTGGGGCATTGACATCCCAAATCTGACATTTCATCTTTTTTCCCATTTCAAACTTTCCTAAAGGCCCTTGCTGTGCAGCCTGTTCTCTTTCTTCTCAAGGTTTTGGGAGGACACAGGAGACCTTTTAACATTTCAGCTGCTTTAAAAATATACCCTGGACCACACAGGTTATAACCTTCATATTTCCTTTCTGTAGTAAATGTATTTTTTTTTTTAGTATTTTTTTTTAGCATTCAATGAAGCTACTCAGCTTGCTTGTCTTTTTTTCAACCCGGATGGGACACAGAGAAGTGTAGCTATGTGCTCCAGATCAGATGCTGATACAAGGCAAACACACTACAGAGGAAATCCTGCCAGGGTCAGGTTCCCTCCTTAGATTGTATCTTTGCAGTGGGTTGCCCAGCCTGGGAACTCAATCTTCTTTTAACAGTTCCCTTCAAACCAAAGTCAAGCTGTTTTCCAAAGCATTAAAAAGCTTCAGCTAATTACATCTTTCTTTCATTAAATGCCCAGAACATTGCACACGTTTCAGGAAGTGGCATGACCTGATTTAACACACATGCAGTGTCCATGAAAGCAAATACACCCAGAACATTGCACACATGTTTCAGGAAGTGGCATGACCTGATTTAATAACATCTCAACACACATGCAGTGTCCATGAAAGCAAATACTGAAACATTTCTTTGCTGCTTCCAGCTCACTGACTGTTTTCAGCCATGGTTGGTAAAAAGATGCCACCACAAAACTGTCCTTTCTGCTACTTTCCTCCAGAAAAGCCCAGCAGTCCCAGACATCTCTTTCCTGGATCATGGGTCTGTTTAGAGAGCTTAGAGACCAGCAGCCCAGGAGAGGTTTGAGAGCCTGGCAGGGAAGTATCTGCCAGTTAGGAGGGGAGAGATGTCAGGAGAACAGTCTGGGCATGGGACTGGAGAGGGACCATTCAACTGCCTGATGTCCTCTGGGATGTGGAGGGAAGTGCAGCAACACACCTGGTGCTTTTGGGCAGGAGTCACGGGGTGGGGGGGACCTGCATCAGATGGAGCTGTGGGCTGTGTCTGGCACCAGGGCTGAGGATTTATTATTCCTAAGGTGGATGAAGAGGCTGATACCAACAAAATGATGCACAAAACATCTCTACAAGCACGAACATCTGTTAGGATCTGCCACAGCCACCTGGTCAGGGCAGCACGGTGAGATCTGGGCAGAGCCCACCCAGCACAGCCAGTCCTGCTCTCCCCACACAAACAGGGAACAAAGCCTTTTGCAGCATCTAAACCAGACCTCAGCAGGGACTGGTCCAAGCTGCCACCTCTCCTTCCTGCTCATCATACTGGGAGCTGAGACCTTCTCCTCCTCTACAACTCCCTGAAAGGAGGTTGGAGCAAGAGTTGGTCTCTTCTCCCCAGTAACAAGTGGCAGGACAGGAGGAGATGTCCTCAAGTTGTGCCAGGGAAGGTTTAGATTGGATATTAGAAGAAATTTCTTCCCCAAAAGGTCTGTCAGGCCCTGGCCCAGGCTGCCCAGGGCAGGGGGGGAGGCCCCATCCCTGGGGGGGTTTCCAAGATGTGGTGCTGAGGGACATGGGGCAGGGGGGGCCTGGGCAGGGCTGGGGGAAGGGTTGGACTGGATGGTCTTAAAGGTTTTTTCCAACCAAGATGATTCAATGATTCTAAATACAGACCTGGAAGGTTTACTGCCTGTCATGTAACTTCCACTGAACTACTGTCATTTGTTGCCTTGTTTCTAAGACTCTACACTTGTCTCACATGAGATCCTCTCCATCCAGTCCTCAGGGATGGAAAATGGGAAGCTGTGATTCTGGAGCCATCCCTTGATGGCAGGAGGGGCTGAATGCTGTGATTCTGGGACTGGAGGTTTCTGAGAAAAACCACCACATATTACAAGAGTGAGGCTAAAAGTCTGAGATGAGCTCTCACAATTCTCATCATCTTGCTGCAAGCCTCCAGCCTCCAGCTCCTGCAGCCTTGCATTAGGTGAAAGTGCTAATTGTAATGTTTTTATTGATTTAGTATATTTTTATTGCAGTGGCAACTTTTATTTTTATTGCACACACAAACAGCCTTTGCAGGGTAGGGCCACCAGGTACCACCATCCATCCTAAAGCCTGAAGCAAGTTAAATGAGTCAGTAACACTTACCTGCTCAAGCTCCCTAGTTAGGATTATATTTTTTTAAAGCTCCTCTTATGGGTGGGGTTGTAGAATATGATGGGTTGGAAGGGACCTTCAAAGGTCCTACTGGCCTAAACCCTGTGTGTTTCAGCTTTGGTGCTTGTGCTCTGGGGGGGATTTGGGCAAGCAGCCACCAGCCCCTCACCTTTCCCATGGGATAAGGTGCTTTCACATGCCTTGTACTGCCTTCTCCTTGAGGCAAGGCTGCAGGCTCCAGATGTTTGGAGCTGGGATTGCTCCACAGCCTTCATCAGCCCTGCAGTCATTAGCAGGGAAATTTACCTGCCCCCCACAAGAGACCTAAGCAAATGCAAACAAATAAATCATATCCTCTTCCTCCCTCCCAAACCTTCTTTTACAAAAATAAAAACACCCAAAATCACTACTTTAAAAAAAAAAAAGAAAGGTTTAAAAATATCAACTCAGTCTCTCTCAGCAAAGCTGGTGTTTATTGCCTGGCTGAGGCTGACAAAGCCCTTCCCCTTTTTTAAGTCAACATTAAAGAAACTGCTGAGCTCCTCCCCTGCCCACCAGCCCAGCCTCCCATCCATGAAGCCCCTTCCCTCTCCCAAACAGGCACCAGATTTCAATGTGGCTGTGAGCAAGGGAAGCTTAATTAGGTTATTAAATTCTCCACACTAATGGACACCCCTGCCAGGAACCAAACCTTGCACAAACATAATTGATCCTCATGACACAGGGGATGAAGCTTTCTGCTCCCTGGGCCCCCCTCATTCCCCTCTCCCCCAGCTCCTGTGTTGCACCCCCAGCAGAGGGGGGGTGGGCAGGGGTGGGAGGTTAAAGAGAAATAAACACTGAGCCCCAGGTGGGATGTTTCCTGGTTTGGCACAAAGGACTGGGCAGGTTTGAGGGTCTGCTCCTCTCCCCAGTGCTGCTGGGGGTGCTCAGGCTCCCCAGCCCTGCCATGAATCCACTGAGTAAATCCTGAATGGCAAGAGATTGGGTGAGCTGAGGGTAACCTCAGGGTGCCCTGGCATGAGTTAACTGCTGGTGGTTACAGCAAGGCTCCTGCAGGACCCTCTGGAGATCCTCATCTCCTGGTGATGGACCCATCACCACCCCAACGGGCACCTCACACCTCCCAGCCCTGATGGGGAACACCCTGCAAAAAAACAAGTCTCTCCCAGGAGTTTCCCTCCTCATTGCTCCATGGCAGAGCTTTGGGCATGAACCTCCCAGGCCTGTTTTTCATCCTTTCCCCCCCATGAAATCTACCTGGAGAAAAGCAACGTGACCAAGTGGCCACAGTGTCCTGTGCAGGCACAGGAGCAGCAGCTCTGGCTCCACTGCTTGCCCAAAATTATTGCTTTCCTCACAAAACTTAAAGCACAGTCTTTCTTTCTTTCTTTCTTTCTTTCTTTCTTTCTTTCTTTCTTTCTTTCTTTCTTTCTTTCTTTCTTTCTTTCTTTCTTTCTTTCTTTCTTTCTTTCTTTCTTTCTTTCTTTCTTTCTTTCTTTCTTTCTTTCTTTCTTTCTTTCTTTCTTTCTTTCTTTCTTTCTTTCTTTCTTTCTTTCTTTCTTTCTTCCTTTCTTCCTTTCTTCCTTTCTTTCTTTCTTTCTTTCTTTCTTCCTTCCTTCCTTCCTTCCTTCCTTCCTTCCTTCCTTCCTTCCTTCCTTCCTTCCTTCCTTTTTCTTTCTTTCTTTCTTTCTTTCTTATTTTATTTCTTCTGGAAGAAGTTGGTAAAGAATTGATGGGAGAACCTTAGCAATGCTTTGCAGTGTAGCTGATTCTGTAGCTGCTCTAACAATTTATAATAGGCACTTCAAGAAAAAAGAAAATAAAATTCAACTTTTCCAACCATTTCCCAAGTGGCCTCAGGGCTTAAATACAGTTCTCCAAGCACAGGGTCCTGCTGGACACCCAGGAATGGAGCTGGCATCCTCAGGAAGGGGATGGCTGTGTTCCAGTAAGAGCTGGGGCTGCACAGCTCTGTTAGATACCTGTTGGAGCTGCAGATCTGGCCTGGAGCACGATGTCTTTGCAATTCATGCCATCCTGAAGTCAAAATCAAGTGACTCACAGAGCCATGGCCTGATCTGAGCTGCATCTGAATCACAATTCAAAATTCTCAGTGGCAAGGAAGAATTTCAGTCACTTTAGTGTCTTTCTCCTGTATGTCTTTTCTGCAAGGATCTTTCTGAATATACACAGAAATAGCACCAGGGAAAGTATAAAGCTTCTTCCATGCTCTTCATGCCTTCTCATTCCTGAGCTTTGATGAAAAGAAGGCAGGAAGTTACAGGGAGGAAATAATGCAAAATATCCAGGCTGGACTCGCAGTGGTTTAGACCTGACACTTGCACTGAGGAAAAAATATTGGAGTTCTTCATGCCATGAGGCAGTGCTGGGCACCTGAGGGGCACAAAACTGCTGGAGCATGGACATCCCAGCACTCCTGTGCTGCTGTGTGCCTGGGCACAGCCTCCAGCCTGGGACTGGGCCAGTAACAAACCCAGCGGGGCTCGGGGTCCCAGCTAAGCTGATCTGAATCCAGGCAGACATTCCAGGCAGACATCACCCCTCTGCCCTGCCCGGGGGAGGACACGGCTCAGCCCCTGCTGCCTCAGCCACTCATGAATGCAGAGCATGGGTTTCATTACCCTGATTGCTCAATTCTGTTATGAACAAGGCATAAATCTCCCAATCACTCTCTCTCAGGCTCTGGGTCACCAATCCCTGGGAGAGGCAGTGGATGCCCAGCCCAGGTCCCTTGACCCCCTGCCTGTCCCCTTAGCTGGGGCTGAGGTGTCAAACCCTGGGCCTGGCCTCTTGACACTTTTCCTCACACATTGCTCTGCTGGAGCTTTCTGGGTTTGCCCAGTCACAGCTGTGATTCCGGGACCTGACACTGGAGTCCTGAGCAGGGATGGGTGCACAGAACTGAGTCTGGCCACCTCCACCAAAATCACCCAAATCACACCTCCCACCCTCAAAGCCTCCCCAAACCTCCCTGCTCCTGCTGTGTCCCTGCAGAAACAGGAGGGGATGCAAGCAGAAGGAGCAGCAGATACCTGCCACCAGCCTGCTTCTCCCTCTTGTTTCCCCACCACCCTCCTTCTTCCCTCTTGCTTTCTGTTTCCCTCTGAACCCAGGGCTGGATCAAGTTATTTGCTGTTTCCCACCAACTTTATTATCAGAGGTGGCAGCAAACAGCTATTGAACGTCCTGGGCTGCTCCTAGTCCCCCTGCAGGGTTTTAGAGCCCCCAGGTGCCTGCACAGCCTGTCCCACCCCTGTCCCTGAGACCTGACATCTCTACTCACTTCAGACCTTGGTGTGTGGCTGCTGAGAGCAGAGCCCAGTCCGAGGAAGGTCTTGAAACACAGTCCTTAAGAGGGGACAATATTTGAGGCTGGGGAAGACCTGTTTCCTGCTGCCTCAACTCTGAATTTCTCCCAGCAGGCTGGGCTGTGTCACCAGCAGCACCAGGGACCATCCCAGAGAGCAAACAAGGCCACGTGCAGGAGCCCCGTGGAGCGATGGCACGTGGGGAGGTCACAGCTCTGACGGGCTCTGCTGCACCCTGGGACTGGTCCCACCTCTCAGCACCTCTGCCCCGGGGCTCTGCTGCTGAAATCTCAGCACAAACTCTCTGCACCTCCTCAGCTTCACTGTTTCTGCAGGTTTTTTGGCACCCAGTGGTGGAGGAAGGGTAGGCAGGACCAGGTGGCATCCATCCAAAACCAGCCAGCACTTCATTTGTGTCTTTATGGGCATTTTGTCAAGCATAACTGCAGATGGGAACTCTACAAAGAGTAATTAACCACAGGCTGTGGGCAGTGCTACCCCTGCTTGCCCCCTCACCTGTGGGGACACAGGAAATCTGAGATGCCACTAATAGGTTTTCAACAGCTGAGTCCATTTCTGGTCCAAATCTATTTGATATGGCTCTCAGATAACACTGCTGATTATTTTCCTGAGCACTCACCGAATGTTTCCTGTTGTGTGAGTCTTGACTGCAAGGATAAACAAACAGAAAGATGGGCAGGGAGCTGGTGAAATCAATACCCCGGCCCTTCAGCAGGCACTGGTGTCAACTAAAAATGAAGCTATGGAGCAGAGTAATTAATTAGGTAAAATGCAAGGCAAGCTGACAGCCCTAATTAAGTTGGGGAGTGAGAGGCTGGAGGTCCCTGCACTGCCCACTCTGCTTTCTCAGGGCTTGGGAAATAGGGGGGGATGGTCCCTCTGGCCCTGCAGGTGGTCACAGGGGAGAGCAGGGGGCTCCCTGGATCAACAGCCCATCCCAGCTGCTTTGAAGGCAGGAAAGGCAGGACAGGGTGGTTGCAGCACCAACATCCCCCCTCTCCTGTTCCATCCCCAGGGAATTTTCCTCCTTCTTCCCCAAGAGCGGAATTTTGATTCATGACCCAAAGCAAGAGGATCCTCCTCAAAGAAGTCCTGTCTGAGTCACCCCTCTGTGACAGCCCTGGGTGCTGTCACACCGTGGAGGAACCATCAGTTTTGACAGCACCTGCTGCAGCCCCAGCCCCGAGCTGGGAGCCACGGGGAAGCTGCTTCCTGGGCAAGTGCTTGGTGACAGTTGAGTCTCCGCATTCAGCCCCCCAGTCTGGGAGTCTCTGTGCTGGGGTGAGCTCTGGAGCCCCAGCAGGGTGCAAAGCTGGTGGGCATCACAGGGATATGAAGCACCTAAGGTGGCTCTGAAGTGCTGCTGTGGCCTTGCCCAGGTCTCCCTGTGGTTGCCACCCTTCTCACCTGGTCCACCCGGGAGCATCCCATCCCAGGGCTCACAACAGACTCCCTGGGGCACATGCTCAATCCCAGGTCCCTGATTGCTGGTTCTTTTTGACAGTCAAATATGTTGTCTCTGCTGGTCCTGTTCCATGCTTTCCTTTTAACTCCTTCTGTGAAGGCTGCATCCCAAGGGATCCCTCTGGAGCTGACAGCCAGCAAGGGCTGTTGGTCTGTTGCTGAGCCCTCTGTCTTTTCTGCAAAGCCCCCTGCTCTGTGGCATGTGGGCCCAGGGCAAGAGGCACAGAAAGAAACAATTCCTTGTGGCTTGGTCTGCAAAGTCTTTTGAAAGTGAAGTCGTGGCTGTTAAATGTTAACACCATCTAATGTCTGTCCTTATCCCATCCTTACAGTGAAGTGATGATGTGGGGCTCTAACCAGCTGGTCACACAGAAGCTCCCAAACCCACAGACCCATCATGGCACTTCATCTCCTTCCCAGGTGCTGGAGGTTTTCACACAGGCTTTGCCCCAGGCCTTTCTCTGGGCTCACCGAGTGCTCCCAGGAAGGAGAAAACACCTTCAGGAGCAGAGCTGAAGTGGCCAAGCCCAGCCCTGGCTGTGGGAGGCCTGGGACCCTCACGCCGTGTTTCTGCCACCCTCCCTGTCCTTTTCCCACCCTCAAGGACAACTGCAAAGTTGCTTATCAGCCTGTAAATCAGCTGTGGCAATAAAACCCTGGCATCCAGAGCAATAGCTTTTGTACTAATGTACTACTTTGCAATTGCTGTGCATATCTAACACATTAATGACACAAATTCATTACAAGAAATGAAGACCCAGGCTGGCTGGGGGCCAGGGGCCAGGAAGGGCAAAAAAAAAAGAAAGGGAACAAAAAAAAAAGGTAAAAAAAAAAAGAAAGTTGCTTTTGCTCCTGCCAGTTGGCAAGTTTGTGATGTGAGGTTGGATGTGGTTCTGGGAAGAAGTGGCTGCTAAACACAGCAGCAGTGGTGCCAGGGGCTGGTGCCTCCTGCCTGCCCAGGGAGCAGGTGGGATCTCCAGGGGACATGCAGGAGGCAAATGGCTTTATCAGCAGAGGGATGGATTGTGTGAAGCAGCTCACATTCCCAAGTAGGAAGACCTGTTCCCTCATGTGAAGGTCTCACCACAAGCAGGAGAGGGGGAATTGTGTCCATCTATTGATTTAGCTGCTGCTTCCTTTGCCTTCCTACTTTTGGATTCATCTCCCCATGTTTCCTGATCTAGCTCTGCCTCTGTCACCCCCAGTGCTGCTCTACTAGGAGTCTGTTTATCTGTGTATTGACAGTGGGTACAGAAATCCTTTAATACCTCAGATACTTTATTGTGAGAGATTTGAAAATCTTTTCTGTTTAGTTTAGCAAGGGAGGTGCAGTGCAGTATGTATCAGATCAAAGGCAAGACACTTCATACCAGAGGACTGTTTAATTTAGTAACAAGAGCCAATGCCTTCTAATTAAAATCAGAGCTATTCAAAAGAGAAATAAGGCATCAGTTTTTAAGGATGAGGAAAATTAACCACTGGAACAAGCAATCAAGTGAACTGGTGGATTCTGTTGCTTGCAAACAAAATCCTCATAATTCTGGAAGTGAAATTATAATTGACTACATATTATTAGGTTACAAGTTGAAGGAACTGGATATTTTATGACCCTTATTCTACAAGGTTCACATGCTGGATATAACCCTCTGGATGTGTGCTCTGTGGGCTGCTGACTGCAGCTTGTTAGTCCATCTATGCCCAGAGCATCAGCTCCTCCTGCCTTGGCAGCCAGGCAGGTGTGGAGGAGAAGCTCTGGTTTGGAAACACAGGGTTTGGACTTGGGGCTGGACAAAATGGACCCAGTTTCTGCTGCTCTGTCCATTCTATCTGGAGGTGTGGGGCATGGAGAGTGCAGCATGGTGAGAGGAGCTGCTCACCTAGTCATGCTCCAGCTGGCAAATGAACTCATGTTGACAAGAGGGGGGGAAATAAAATTAAGACTTAATGAGGGGTACAAGTCAGATTTTCAGAAAGAACCTCTCATGTGAGCAGAACTCATGCACCTGATGCTGCATCAGAAACTGTGTCTACACAGTCACTGAGACAGCAGAAATGTTTAGTTCTGCAACTCTGGTTTTTGAATAATGGACAGATGGACAAGAGAGGCAGGCAGACCAGCAAACCTGCCCTCCTCAGTCCTGACCCTCCTGGATACCTTTGGAGATTCCCACCACAGTAACACCCTGTTGTCCCTGGAAAACATTTTCATTCTTGTACAGCAGGTACTGGTGAGTGGAGATGATCCATCTGAGTGTTTTCCTTCCCCAAAGCCCAGGACCACAGGACAAAGATTCACCAAGTGACTCTCCAGGGAATCCACAGGAGAAGACCTGAGCCAGGTGAGCTGGTTTTGAGTTCATCCTTGTGCCAGGGATCACTTTTGTCTCACAAAAAGGAGCCCAGATGACCATGTACAGTGGCTGCAGCCCCCACTGCCTCTCTGGGAGCAGGCAGAGGTCCCAGAGAGCTGAACAGGTTCTATCTCAGGCCACCCTCAGCTCCTCCTCCTGGTCCAGCAGCTGCCTGAGGTGTGACCACATCATCTGCAGGGCACCTTCCAAAGCTTTTCTGCAACTGTGCATTTTTTTTTGTCTGATTGCAAAAAGGAGCCAAACTACTTGGCTGTTCTTGTTAGGAAACACCTTTTTTTACCACCTTCTGAGCATAGATTCTTTTCCTTTGCCAAGGGGAACATAAATAACATGTCCCCCACAAGGACAGATGTTGAGCTGTTTCCTGACACAGCCCTGCTGGGACTCCTGCCCTGCACTCCCAGGCACTGTAAATACTGCAAGGAGAGAGCATTTGTAAGAGACAGAGTCTGTTCAGACCAGTGAGGCAATTGGAGGGCTTCCCTGCACAAAACACTGCCCTGAATTCAAGCTCCAGAGGGTCTTCAGAGTTTGCTATGAATTTAGTGGCAAATTGCATGAGAATGAGGGTTGATGAAAGCTCCTGGGTAATGCCCCGTTCAGCTGCAGAGCGGGTGCTGGAGGAGAAGCCTTGCAGAGCTTTCCAAAGGCTGCAAAGCCCAGTGCCTCAGCCAGGGCTGCCAAGGGAGCAGATGTGCCAAGTGGAGCACCCGAATGAGATCAGTGACAGTCATTACGTGGAGAGGGAAGCAAAACACTCACCCACACAACTGCAAATCTGCCTCAGCCTTGTGCAACTGCAGCTCTGTGCCCGTGCCTCTGCTGGGGCTTGGCTGCAGCACAATGTACAAGTGGGCTCTTTCTCAAGCTCCTGTGTGTACGTTTGCCCTCTCCTGCTCCCTCCCTCTCCAGGATTCAGCTCAGGGCTTGCTGGCGTGGTGGGAATGAGGGGACAGCTCTGCTGAAGGTGCTGACCCCCATCCCCAAGCATCTGTCCTCAGGTGTTTAGAGAATCAGCTGTGGATGTGCACAGGGTGGGCTTGGGAGGTGCTGAGACAAAGCCTGAGATGGGGGCCAGGCTGGGGACCTGCCTCTCCCACTGCCCTTTGGTGCCTGAACCTGCCCTGCCCTGCCCCAAGGCAGTGCAGGAGCACAGGACTGATTCAGTGAGGAAACAACCTTCTCTGCAGCCTCTGGGACCTCCCAGCCACCTTCACCCAGGGGTGCTGAGGGGTTTGGTTCCTTTTTGCATCAGAGTAAAACATTCTGAGTACAGCAGGTACTGGTGAGTGGAGATGATCCATCTGAGTGTTTTCCTTCCCCAAAGCCCAGGACCACAGGACAAAGATTCACCAGGTGACTCTCCAGGGAATCCACAGGAGAAGACCTGAGCCAGGTGAGCTGGTTTTGAGTTCATCCTTGTGCCAGGGATCACTTTTGTCTCACAAAAAGGAGCCCAGATGACCATGTACAGTGGCTGCATCTCCCACTGCCTCTCTGGGAGCAGGCAGAGGTCCCACAGGTCTGAGCAGGTTCTATCTCAGGTCACCCTCAGCTCCTCCTTCCGGCCCAGAGGGGCACAGCTCAGCCTGGCTCCATCAGATACATTTTCTCCATTAAGAGCCCATTATTTCAAGGGCAGTTTCTGATGCAGGGCACGAAGCATCCCTCACCTGCACCAGGAAGGTGATGCAGAACCAGAGCCCATCCCCACAGCTTCTGCACCTGCCAGGGCTCCCCAAGGTGTTGGGCAAAACAGAGCTCCATCTGGCTCCTGGCAGCAACCACCCCCCCTTCCAAAAAACCCCACGGGTGGAGTAATAGTTGTAGGCACCGTGTCATCATCTACAATTTCCAGGCCATCACAAATAGCACTCAGGGTCATTTCTCTCCTATTAGAGGGGAGCTGGGGGGAGCAGGGGGCTAAACTGAGCTTGGGGCCAGGCTGCAGAGCTCTGCCAGGGGCTGACTCTATTAGCACACAAATTGCAGGCTTTCAGAAGATGTCTTCTGAAAGGCCCCTAAATACACTCAGCTCGAACCAGGGAGTTCAAAATTTTAATCTAATTGTCACCCAGACATGCTTGTTTGTATTAGGTGAGTTGCTGTGTAAGTTTGTCCACTCCTTAAGCCATTTATTCATCAAAAAATCAAACACAAGAGTCAGTTTTGACATTGTATGTGGAGCTGAGTCCTGCTATTGCATTTCTGCCCCTTATCTCTGCCTTCATTTGCTAAGCTCGACCTCTCTCTAAGTGATGAGTTCTTTAACACCATGCCCAGTGCACCAAGATATAAATGCCACTGCAGTAAAAAGCAGATGAAGTTTCTGGATATAGGAAAACTACCTAAATGTTATTACCTGCTAAGATAATTGGCTCCATTAGGTAATTTGGCTCCATTCGTGGCCCATTATTTTAAGAATAGCTCCTGATGCAGGGGGCAAAGTATCCTTTATCTGCCCTACTAAGGTGATGAAATCTTGGGATGAAAAAACTTGGGATGAAAGGATGAAGTGAATATGCAGTGAGTTGGGAGTGCAAGGACCACATCCCTGTGCTGAAAGTTTGGGGTTTTATCCTCAGGTAACCATGGGTAGTTTCAGAGCTGGAAAAGGTACCTGTTGTAGGGTGCAGGAGTCCTTCTTGGAGAATTCCAGCTCCTTTCCTTGACTTCAGGAAGCTGGGAGAAGTAGAGATAAAATGAAGCAGTGTATTTGGTTGTGAGCTGTTCTACAGGACAAGGGGGTGCAGTCCAGGCTTGGGGGAAAGGGAGGTGACTCCCCAGGTGAGCAGAGCTTCAGCACTGCCTGATCACTCAGTTTCTTTGGGGGCACAAACCTGCAACATGGGTGGAAGCTGAGTTAATTGGGAAGGGGGAAAGCTGGGCCTTTCTGGGCAGAGTAGCTGTTGCTATCAGCACAGTCTTGGTTGAGCTTTACTAATGACTGGGTTTCCCTTTCCAGGGCTTCCTGGAGCCTCCTCAATGAGGCTTCTGTGCTTCCATGGGAGCTGGATTTCAGCTTCCTGCAGAATAAAGGATGGCTCCCTTCCCCTCGTGTAATGAGTGTTTACCCAGGGGTGCTGATACCACCAGAGTCTGTCACTGCAGGATCAAAAGCAGAACTGCACAGCCTCTGATAAAGAGGCCAGATGTGCCACTTTAATTAATGCAATTTGCTAAACACTGGAACAATTAAGTGCAACGTGATAGCACAGTAATCTTGGGGCCAGGAAGTGCCGTCCCTGAGGCATCCCCAGCTGCTCCAGCTTTCCTTGCTCCCCTGCCACTTTCATAAATGCAGGGGCTGAAAGGATTTGCAGGGGAGCCCCAGCATCAAATAGAGAAGCAGCCTGACAGGACACAGGCAAACACAAAGGGAGGGCAAGGGCCTGTGGTTTGCACAGGGAGCTGGGATGTGTCTGCAGGAGCACCCAGGGGCACCTCCCCACAAACCCTGAGCACCAAGAGACACAAACAAAGGTGTAGAGGAACTGAGAGTGTAAAATACCCCAGGCAGAGCAAACACATACACCCAGGGTGTTGCACAGACACCCTGTAACCTGTTCCCACACACATTTTTTCCCACTACAAGAAGGACATGGAGGGGCTGGATCATGTCCAGGGAAGGGCAGGGGAGCTGGGGAAGGGGCTGGAGCACAAGTGTGAGCAGGAGCAGCTGAGGGAGCTGGGGGTGTCCAGCCTGGAGACAGGGAGGTGAGGAGAGACCTGCTGGCTCTGCAGCTGCCTGAGAGGAGGCTGGAGCAAAGGAGGTTGCTCTGCTCCCAAATAACAAGTGATAGAAAAAGAGGGAATGGCCTAGGGCTGCACCAGGGGCTGTTTAGGTCGGATATTAGAAGAAACTTCTTTGTTGAAAGAGTTGTTAACTGGCACAGGCTGCCCAGAGCAGTGGTGGGGTCACCATCCCTGGAGATGTTTGACAGCCCTGTAGCTGTGGTGTTGAGGGACATGGTTTGGTGGTGGCTTCTTGGCAGTGCTGTGTTAGTGGTTGGACTCCATGGTCTTAAAGGTCTTTTCCAACCAAAATGATTCTGTGATTCTGGGTGCTGTGACCTCTAGCCCCGAGCAGGCACCAATGCCAGGCTGGGCACTCTGTCCCCAAACACTCACCTCATCCCTGGCTGCCTCTTTGCCTGGCACAGGAGCCTGGGCATGGACCCTGTTCCTTCTGTTCGTGCAAACATAAAAACTCCAAAGTTTCTCTTTGAGACACAGAAATCCTCTGGGACTTCCCTCCTTAAGAACTGGAGGGAGTAAAAAAGAAACAGAATAACGAGGGAAAAATGAAGAAGTTTCTTTAAAAGCCCAGGGATTTCAGGGTAAGTGATGGGAAATTAGAGAGGTGATAGATGGGCTAATTTCCCTAACTGACAACCCAGACAGCAAAATAAAATATAATAATGTTTGGGTTTGATTTGTGTTCTCCCCCTCCCTGCTGCACGTGTGTGTGTGTGTGTGTGTGTGTGTGTATGTGCACTTTCAGTAGGGAAGATGTTGCTTGTTATTGTAAAGCACAAGGATCTTTCTACCAACCTCTAACAGAACTGTCTGGAAAATGGAAACTGCAATAAGAAAAAAATATCTTGAACAAACTTTTCCCAACTGCTTCTTTTTCCCTGCAAACTGACAATAACAAACCTGCTGCAGAATCACAGGGTGTCAGGGGTTGGAAGGGACCTCTGAAGATCATTGAGTCCAACCCCCCTGCCAGAGCAGGAACACCCAGGGCAGGTCACACAGGAACGTGTCCAGATGGGTCTGGGAAGTCTCCAGAGAGGCTGGGCAGCCTGTCCCAGGGCTCTGTCACCCTCACACCAAAGAAGTTCTTCCTCATGTTGAGGTGGAACTTCCTGGGCTCCAGTTTGAATCCATTGCCCCTGGTCCTGTCCCAGGGCACCAGTGCCAAGAGCTTGTCCCTGCCTTCTTGATGCCCTCATGTATTTAGAGACATTTATTAGATCCCCCCTCTGTCTTTTCCTCTCCAGACTGAACAGCCCTAGGTCTCTCAGCCTTTCCTCATCAGGCAGGTGTTCCAGTCCCTTCATCATCCTTGTAGCCTCCCTTGGACTCTCTCCAGTCAATCCCTGTCCCTCTGGAACTGGGGAGCCCAGAACTGGACACAAGGTGCTGATTGATTTGAGGCAGATGTGGGCTCACCCCTGCAAGGTGACAGGGTGCTGTGGACATTATCTGTCACTCAGGATCTGCTTGACATCACAGGACTTGAGGAGGATTCACCCCAAATTGGTGCTAAGGGCACAGCCAAGCTGACTGGGGGCAGTGCTGTCCCAGTCTCTGCCCTTGCTGCATGGATACCCTGCTTTTCTGCTGGGGCAGCTGATGTCGTGTGTGCTTTGGGAAAGGGTCTGAAGAGTGAAGATGTGACAGAGACTGGGGGACAGAGTTATCTAGCATGGCAAACAACAGGGGAGACTGGGAATGGAATGTAGTGGTAGGATGAGGGGCAGTGGTCTTAAACTAGAGCAGGGTAGATTTAGACTGGACATTAGGAATAAGTTCTTTACAATGAGGGTGGTGAAGCACTGGAACAGGTTGCCCAGAGAGGTGGTGGACACCCCATCCCTGGAGACATTCAAGGTCAGGCTTGATGGGGTCTGAGCAACCTGCTCTAGTTAAAGAGGTCCCTGTGCACTGCAGGGGGGCCTGGACTAGAGGACCTATAAAGATCCTTTCCAACCCCACACATTCTATGATTAGTGGCAATTCCCAGCATGTGGTGTGACCTTTTCCTAGCCTATTTCCAGAAGTGTGTATTATTACCCTGGTATGATCCTCTGGAACCACCTGTTTGGGTGCATGTCTCTGTCCCGTGTGCAAAGGCATCAGGCTGATATAAACACCCTGCATTGGGTGCAGACAGATTCAGGGAGAGGTTGAGCTGTGTCATAGCCCTGTAACTGCTCAGAAATGGGCTCTTTGGGGTTGAAAACAGTTCTGAGCATGTCCTTGAAGTCTTAGCAGCACACTGGAGGCTGGGATTTATGATGAATGAAGTGATAAACCAAGCTGGATGCTACATCTCAGTCTTCTACAAATGTGATATGGGTCTTCTTGTTCCCCAGGCCAGAGAGGACCATCCAGCAAACAACATCACCTTTAGGGTTGAAAGGCTGGGTTGTGCTTCCCTGGCTCTCAGGAATGTCCCCACCTCCAGAAGTCATTTAGTCTGGTGGTTTGGACCTCCAGAAGAATGGGCTTTGGAAGGAAAAATGGAGGCACCAGTAGACATGTCCAGCCATGGGTGGATGTGCCCTCAGGTTAGTGTGCTGGACTGAATTCCTGGAGGGTCTGACTGGAGGAGAGCTTTGCTTCTAGCTTCACAACAAGGCTGGTCTTCAGGGAGGACAAAAGTACACACCAAGAAACAGAGCCTGGATTGCACCTACTGCCAGAAGGTGCCTCTGGAGCAGCAGGGGCTGAGCTGAGGGGCTGGGATGCCACGTTGGGTTTCGGTGCTAAAACTCCTCCAAGGCACCTCAATCCTCTTTTGCTTATGGCTTGAAGCATCTTTGAAGGTAGCACATGAGCTCCTAGGCCACTTACTTCAGTTGAAAGGCCCTTTTGGATGAGAGCTGTTGTTTGTTGGCAGGAAGGGTGCACGTCTGCCTTGTGAAGGCAAGAGCAGAACTCAGAGCCAACCCCCCTGAGATGACTTGGGGAGTCTCAGTCTGCAAACCCTTCCATATCCCAGCCCACTGGCTTCAGGAAAACACTGCCTCTCAAGTAGGGATAGGAAATTAAAAGAAATTAATACGCTACTCAGCAAGATTAATTAATTAGCTAATGGGCACCCACCACTTAGCAGTGGTAAAGCCCTAGATAACGTTTTATGTCTGAGGAAATATGATCTGAAGTAGCTTGATTCCAGCCCAGTAAAACTAACATCGATTAGGAAGCTGATTTGGAGGGAGAGGTGCAGGAGGGAGCAGTGCCAGCCCCAGCTGGCAGGCACAGCCTGGAGCTGAGGAGCTGCTGCCTCCAGGAGCAGGGACTGGAGATCAAGGGACCATAAAACACCCTGAGTCCATAAAGCTTGGGAGCTCGGAAGACAAGCCTTAAAAGTTAACACATGCAATAGCAGAGCCATAACAACAAGTCACTTGCAGGCATTTATTATTCACTGGGAGCCACCTTCCCTGCACAGTCACCAAAAGTCCTTTCATGTCCCAGGGACCTTCCCCTTCGCTCCGGGAGATTTACGGGAATATTATTGCGTCTTAAGGAAATGCCAATCAATTATTTTAACACTAATTTAGGCCATTTTAATAACTCTCCCAAGGCACAGACTGACCATATTTAACAGGGTGGCTGTTAAGCTGCAAGAGATGTCATTTCCCCCTTGGTAATTGGACATCGTGCCAGTTGTGCTGTCGATAAGGGCTGTGTATTACAATTAGAGTCGCATGTTAAGCTGCCATGGATTTCATATTATAGCCCCGTGTTATGCCTCTAAACATCCTTTGCCTTCCTTTTTACATGCTCTTCTGTACAAAGGACTGGCTTGACATGAAGTTCATCATCTTTCAATGTTCACTAAAGGGAATTAGGTGCTGCCAATTCCCCTGCAGTGTGATAGAGGCTGGGTGCTCCATCGCTTGGGGCTCTGAAAAATCACCCTCCTCCACCACAGGGATATGTAGCTCTCAGTGCTTCTCAATCACAGCCCATTATTTGTCTTCTCTTGTTTCAAATGGATTGGTTTCTCTTTTTTTCAAGCAAACCAATATATTTTATTTTTAAAAACTAACAACGAAACCAACCCCAAACCAACCCAAAATTACCCTTAAGTGACTCTGAAAATCCAACCTTAAATACATCATGATCATTCTTTAGGAGGCACCTGTTCTCTCTGAGATGCACTTTACCATTTCACTCTGAAGAGCATCCATCTAACTCTACATGTATCTCATACATCAGTGGAACAGCCCTTCCCTTCATGCCCAGAGCTGCCTCCTCCCACACCCAGGACTTTTCCTTCCCATCAACAGATCACCATGTTCTCCTGGACTGCTGGATTTCATTCCTGGCACTGCTGACCAGATGGAAAGTGACAAGTGGAGTGAATGGTGGCATCTCTGCTTCTCCTAATGTATTAGGTGCCCTTTGATGAAAATGCTCTTTAGAGCAAAGAAAAACCCTCTGCCAGGCCTGGGACATGGGGCTGTTTTGTTTGGAGACTTGGCACAGGGACTCACCCCAGCAGAATGGTCTGTGCAAGGAAGTCAGGCTGACATGGCAGCTGTGGCCTTCAAAAAATTAGGGGGTGGGTTGCACTGGTAGCAAAAGGACAATGGGTAATAGATTAAAACTTGAAGAGAGGAGATTTAGGTTGGACATGAGGAGGAAATTCTGGAGTGTGAGGGTGGTGAGAGCCTGGCCCAGGTTGCCCAGGGAAGCTGTGGCTGCCCCATCCCTGGCAGTGTTGAAGGGCAGGTTGGATGGGGCTTGGAGCAGCCTGGGCTGGTGGGAGGTGTCCCTGCCTGTGCAGGGGGCTGAAACTAGATGATTTTTAAGGTCCTTTCCAACCCCAACCATTCTACAATTCTACGACTCTATGAAGGGAATCACCACCAGTGACAGGCACTTGCTGCCTTCCTCCCAGCCCCTGCTCTGCTGGTCTTCTTGCTTATCCTGATGCTCTAACCTTGAGCTCTGCTGTAATTTAAGGCCAGTGGTTTCCTCCTCCATGGGCAGAGGGTGTGGATGATTTGCTGCATCTTCTCAGGTGGCCTTTCTTTATTTTAGGACCTTGTTCTTGTCCATGACACAGAACTGCTGACCATTCTTGCAGGTGAGGATTTCTGGGCCTCTGATTGCATTAACTTCTTGCTTTGAACTACCACTCTTGCCCCATACCTTGTTTTTGAGATGAAGTGCCCCAAACTGGGACACCTTGAGTGCTTTTGAGCAGACTGGAGGCAGGCACTGCCTCTCTGTGTGAGGGATAGAGCACCCAGCATGACCAGGAGCCCAGCCTGGGCCTGGTGAATGTCCCAAGCAGAGGAGAAGCAGCAAACAGCACAGAAACATTTTCTGGCTCATCCCCATGGGGTAGATGGTGTTCAGCTCCAGGTCAAGCCTTGCAGAACCAGGGAAAATGCAATCAAACCTCAGTGAAATTCTTCATTCGAAGTGTGAGGCCAAATAAACTCCTTGTACTTGCCCATAAAACAACAGCAGGAAACAAACCTAGCAGCTGTTTGCACCATTGGAGAGAAGGCAGCTCAGCCTTCCTTCCTAACCAGAATGTGTTTTTCCTCTGGCTTGTACCTGGTGAATCAAATTGCAAGAACAGGCACAAAGAGAGGGAAAGAAACATCTGCCTTTGGAAGTTCCAGTGCTCTCTGGGCTGGATGCTTTGGGGTAAAGTTGTGCAGCTCCATTAGCTTCAAAAACAGAGGGGGCTGAGCTGAGGGCTGGAGATTTCTGACCAAAAATAATGAGTAGGAGCTGCAGGCAGAGTTAGATGAGTTTGCTTTTCTAGCTGAGTTTTTGCAGAAGTCTTTTCAGCCTGGGAGGAATTAATGCTGGACACCAAGGTCTTTCAGATAAAAGCTTCCAGAGCACAGAACTGGCTGTGTTTACCTCCTGCAGCCCATGTTTGGCTTCCCAGCATTTTCCTATCTCTACAGCCTGGCAGAACAGCAAAGCAAAGAGAAGATGTTTCTGCTCTTCAAAGGGCCTTTTTTTCCTGCTTGATTCAGTACTTTTAAGGTGATGGTTATAGTGTATCTCTGTAGGCACCTTCTGCAATGTAAGAGCTTGATTTTGAAAGGAGAAAAGTTGCTGCCTTGCTCAGACTTCATGGTGTGGAAGCACTGGAAAACAGCCCTGGAAACCAGTGAGGGTGTAGGAAGGGTAATCAGCTCTTGGGAATTCCTCCCTCATTGTTTCCTCATCAACCATTCAATATGTTGAAGCTAAAAATGTTAAAATTGGAAGGGAAAAAAGGAAAACAAAGGGATCAATCTCACAGGGAGTGGAGGAGAGGTGTAACATTTAGTACCAAAACCCAGTATTTCAAAACTTGGATGAAATGTAAAACGTGTGAGATATCTTCAGCTAAATCTTACAGTAGAAAGAAAAGTAAAATCCCTTCTGGAGTAGATGCAGATGGTACCTCATAGCTACTGGAACTGTTCTTTTCAGTGCCAGAAATTATTTGGATATGGAGTTTTTCTGCATTTTTTTCTGGATATAGACTCCTGGAGAATTTCACTTTAAATCTTGAGCTGGAAGGGCTCCTGGGGTGACCAAACCAAATATCCTCTTTGGAGGAATAAGAACTGAATTCTGCTCCTGCCAATCCACAAGTCCCCATCAAAATGAAAGTATCAACTAAAGTATCAAACCACCTGGGTCTTGTTGAACCAGGGGGGAATTTTGCCATTTCCCTCAGTTTCAGCCTATTTAGTTGTCCAGAGATGTCAGGAAAGGAGGGGACAATTCCAAAGCCCTTCAGTTCTGTTGTGAAGTTTGTTCTACACCTGAAACAGATCCTGCTGTGCTCCACAAATGGCACATTTGTTGCTGGCCCAAGAGCTTTCTTGTCTCTCCCTGCTCAGTGCTGGGAGGCTGGGAAAGCTCATGGTGCTCTTGAAAAGACAATTCAGTTTCTGGGACATGTCAGGTGGGAAAAGTTGTTTCAGCGTTGGGTGATTCTGCAACACCTACAGACACATGGGCCATAGAACCATCATAGCATCATCAAAGTTGGAAAAGACCTTCAAGATCATCAAGTCCAACCAGCTGCCCAGTCACCTGGACACATGATGATCACCACGTGTCTCTGTTTCAGGTGAGAAGTCACATCCTCACACAGAAAGTGGTTGCAGAGCAGGAGTGACACACTCTGCATTTTGCAGTGGGAGGACAATCCCCAACCTGCCCCTCAGCTCTTCCCAACCACAACTGTTCCTCCTCTTTCCAAATCACCTCCCAGTTAGAAAAATGTTTTTTTCAACTATGACATTTAGGGAAGTGATTTATTCTACAGTTACAGTCTTTGCAGTGGGAGGACAATCCCCAGCCTGCCCCTCAGCTCTTCCCAACCTCAACTGTTCCTCCTCTTTCCAAATCACCTACCAGTTAGAAAAATGTTTTTTCAACTATGACCTTTAGGGAAGTGATTTATTCTACAGTTACAGTGACATTAAAATAAGGATGGTAAGAAAGATTATTTACTGTGAGTAAAATTCTATAATCACCACTGAGAATCCAGAAACAGTGTGTCTTTCAAAGGTCCCTTTGATCTTCTTTATCAGTGCTCAAACTACACGAACAGTATGAATGTTTTGCAAATATTGGGTGGAACAGATGGATGGACTCTGTGCAAATGTCTTGGTTTGGTTTCTTCTCACTGTTCCTGCATGTGGAGCCACTTTGAAGCAAATTCATACCTTGCACTAATAATGTTTCCCTGAAGAGAGAGTCAGTCCTTGGAGCCTTCTCTCCTTCCTCCTCCTCAGGAGGGTGCTCAGCAGGACCAGAACACTCTCTTCATTGATATAATGAAGATGCTCCAGCCATGCTGACATTGCAACACCTGGGATGATTATTTGTGTGAGCTTATTAACTTCTCCCCCTGGCTGAAGATGCTCAGGAGAGCTGTGCACAGACCTGGGAGATGGTGAAGAACCCAGGCTGGATGTCTGCTCAGCAACTCACCTGCCAACCCAACACCAGAGTCCAGCCCATTGTTTATCCTCTGAACATGGGAAAGTGTCTTTCCCATTTCAAATGCAGCTACTGCCTGTAATCAGCCACCACACAGCCATATTTCACCATATTTGTCCCCATTTCCTCCAAGTCTTGACTCCCACCAGAAAATTGAGCCCATCCTTTCAAACCCCTTGATGAGTTGGACACACATGGAGGGGGAGATCCAAGGAAAACCAAGGCCCTGCTAAGCCAGATTTTCCAGCTGCCACGTCCTGGTTCACCCATGACACTGACCTGATCCCAGTCACCCTGCACTTGTGCTGGAGGGACTGGGAACAGAATATGGCCCAGGGAGGTGGTGCATGCTCTGCCAAGGGCATCACACATCCCTGACCTTGCCATGGGATCTCTGGGCTCCAGGAGGCAGCCACATGTAAGAATTAGCAATGAATCTCCTTAGGCTTTAACCAAATCAGAGTCAAAGAAATTGCATTTTGGAGCCCAAGGTTTGATACCCCTCCCCACCCCTGCCTTTGTTTGATACATCAAGGGCAGAAATAGGAGCCTAAAGGAACAGAAAATGTTAATTATTTGCTTTCTCACTCAGTTTTCCTTCCCCCCCCCCTCAAGGACAACATCTGGGCCACCCTCCCCTTCATGTCTGTTTTACCTTCCCCTTTAGCCATGGGAGGACAGATGCCCTTGGAAAGAATAAACAGGAAGGGCCAGGTCTGCCTCTGGTGGGACCCACAGCTGGTCCCTGAGTCAACAGTCACAAATCCTGCCCCATGGCTGCACAACAAGCCTGCACACAGAAGGAACAGTGAGCTGAAGCACCCTCTGACCCCCTCTGACCAGCCTGGCTGAAAACCAGCAGGAAAAGCCAAGAGATTTTGTTATTAGAATTTGAATTCAGCTTCCCTGGGGCCATGGGACAGGGCTGTCCCCTGGGGCCCTAACATGGGTGTCTTTTAGATCTGCACTCCCAGCAAGAGGCAGGGAGAGTTCAGCATTCAGCCTCAGCCCTA
>NW_009952430.1:2279520-2310072 GCF_000747805.2 Chaetura pelagica
TGGCCTCCCTTGGGTTGGCAATGAGGTGCCCAGTCTGGGCACAGTCTGGCTGCTGGGACCACAGCCAGGATGAGGGACCATCCTCCTCCCAGGCAGGAGGAGAGTCTGGCTCTTCAACCTGGCAGCACTCACATCTGGGCCCAAGAGGTACCAGGTGTGGAGGCCTCTTGAGTCAATACCAGGTCTGAAAAATGGTTCTGATTCACAAAGTGAGGAACTGTTCCAAATAAATCTAGGGCAGGTCGATGGGTTGGGTGTAAATCTATGTCTCTGAGCTTATTCAAACAGCAGCTATTTTGGATTCTTCTTCTTCCAGCTGCAGCTGAAGGTGTTGGTTGAGCTCTGTTGCACCAGATGCCATGAAATAAACATGAAGAGTTGACTCCTGTGATCTGAGCTGAGAAGGTCCTTACTTGAGAGGACTCAGAAACTCACCAGCAGCCCTGGGAACAGAAGACCCCTCTCACACCACTCCATGTCCAACTCTCCTCATGGTGCTGCCCTTCCTAAGCTTCTGATAAAGCAACCAAACCTTCTGGCCGTGGAAAACACAGTCAAGTAGCTGCAGAGACTGGAAACAAGGTGGGTTCCCACATCAATTTTGGCTCCAGTGGCAACAGAAATGTCCCCCACAACCTAAATGCCCAGGAAACACGTGGCAGCCCCTTGGGAGCTGCAGATGTGACCCAGCTCAGAGTCTCACATGAAAGCAAATGTCTCTGGGCTTGGCTCTTGTGTGACTTTGCTGTAGGTGAATGGTGGAAGAGCCTGTTGTGCTTACATGTGGTGACAGTTTGTGGCCCTCAGCTGTGTGTGTGGTGTGCACACTGTGCATCTGAGAACCTCACAGCAGCCATGGGATCACAGAGTCCCAGACTGGGTTGGGTAGGAAGGGATCTTAAAGTTCATCCAGTTCCAACCCCCTGCATGGGCAGGGACACCCCTCACCAGCCCAGGCTGCTCAGAGCCCCATCCAGCCTGGCCTTGGGCACTTCCAGGGCACAGAGTTTGGTTTTGCAGAGATGTGCACAATGATGCTTGGGGATCCCTGAGCTGCTCCCTTGCTCGTCTGCAGGAAACTGCTTTGGCTGCACAAGTGTGCTACACCCAAAGGCAGCACCAGTCCAGGGAAGTCAGGATCTTGAGTAGGGAGTTACCACATCTATGGCTGCTATTAACATTTAGAGGGTAATCTCCTGAATACCATAACTGCTGACTGCTCTGGCCTGCCCTTCACAGCTGTAATTATCTGTAGTCCTGTAAAAAGTAACAGCCATCTGGAAGAAAGGACTGATGCTGTGAGAGGAAAAAGAAGATGGGCACCAGCAAGAGAGTGAAACAAACCCCCAGCACAGGTTACCTCAGGGCTGTTTGATTGCCTGGCAATCTGCTCAAGTCCCTCTTCTCAGCTGCTTTCAATGTCATGGGAGGAGCATCTTCCAGTTTTAGCCTCCCAGCCAGCACAAGCCCTACCTGAATTTATTACAGACAAGGAAGCAGAAATAATTGTGCTTCACTGGAACTAACAAATATGAAAAAAAAAAAAGAGCCTGGTGAAGACCAAACCCGTGGGTTACACATGAAACCTTGCTGGGCTTCTGAAAAAGTGTATCACCCTGCTAATGGAATGCTGTACATCATCTGGAATTTGCAAGGAATGGCCTGCCTGGTCCTCAGCATCTCTGGCTCTCCTCATCATTATAGCCCTTGTAAAAAATGGCATATTAAGTGTAAAGATCAACAGTGCTGGAAGGGAAATGATCCCCATTATTCACAGAAGCAGAACACCATGGGCAGCCAAACCCAAGATTCTCCCAGAGCATCTCTCAGCTTCAACCTCGATCCATAAAGTTCTTCTTGGAGTAAAGAAGGAATCCAGTCCTGTCAACAGTTGGCAGGATACTGGGGGAATGTGCTCAGTGTGGCCTGCAATAAACATCAGCCCTTGCTGTGGCCACCCTGCCTGTGGAGGGAGGGCAGAAGGATGTGGAAGGAGGGAAATCCCCTGGGTGCTGCTGTTCCCAGGCTCTGTCAGGAACCAGGAGCCCTGGTAGCTCAGAAACAGTTTTCATCCAAATTCCACAACCCAAGATACCCAAAGAAGTTCAAATCATCTTCTGAAAGTCATTCACACTTAACAACCCCTTTTCTGAACTTCACTGAGGTCACAGCCAGATAAACTGTGAGGAAAGAAATGTGACCTTTTCTGTAAATTCAGAGCTGAACTCCCAGACTGGAGCTCTTTGCTGGGGGGTTGACAACACAGCTTTAAAGAAGTGCTGTGTTCACCCACCCCAGGTATGGGGTACTGGCATAATTTCACCTTCTGGTCCATATTTGGGGCAAATGCCTGTTTTCAGGCTTACTTGAAATTTCCTGGTGGCTTTTTAATACCTGCCAAGGAAACAAGAGGATGGGCTGTGCCACAGTGAAGTTTCCTGAGGGTGGCTTAATTATAACAGCAGCCACCAGAGCAATGCAGAAGAATTTAGGGAGGAAAAGAGCATGTTTCACTCCTTGCTCTCAGAGCAGCTGGTCTTTACCTCTGGCTGAGCAGACAGGAGCTGCAGACTGAAAACACCTGCCACGAGCCAGCGGGGTTCACACGGCCGAGTTGTCACCCACAACCTTCAACCAAGGCCACACCAAAGGGGAGGTGCTGCACCCCATCACCTGCCTGAGTCCTGCCCTGCTGCAGCTGAAATCTGAAAAGCCAGTTTTGAGCCCCCACTTTGGCAAACACCCCCCAGACAGCACCTGGGTGGTGCCGCAGCACCGAGGTGGGCAGGTCTTCAGGGCCACCCCATTCAGGAGATCTGCACAGCTGCATTGGTTTGATGGATGCCAACTCCCTGGCAGGGTCTATGGACCATTTCATAAATGTCATCTGACTTAATTTTACATTTTTTTTTACTCTGTAGACCAGTTGTTCAAGACTAAGACTGTCCCATGAAGCACTGACCTCTGGCTGAGCAGACAGGAGCTGCAGACTGAAAACACCTGCCACGAGCCAGCGGGGTTCACACGGCCGAGTTGTCACCCACAACCTTCAACCAAGGCCACACCAAAGGGGAGGTGCTGCACCCCATCACCTGCCTGAGTCCTGCCCTGCTGCAGCTGAAATCTGAAAAGCCAGTTTTGAGCCCCCACTTTGGCAAACACCCCCCAGACAGCACCTGGGTGGTGCCGCAGCACCGAGGTGGGCAGGTCTTCAGGGCCACCCCATTCAGGAGATCTGCACAGCTGCATTGGTTTGATGGATGCCAACTCCCTGGCAGGGTCTATGGACCATTTCATAAATGTCATCTGACTTAATTTTACATTTTTTTTTACTCTGTAGACCAGTTGTTCAAGACTAAGACTGTCCCATGAAGCACTGAGACAGCCCAGCCCTGCCAGGTGGAGGTTCAGCTGATCTCACTAAAGTCTCACAGGAGGATTTTCTCCAAATGATTCATATTTAGCCCTTTGCTTCCCCCTAAATTGCTTTCCCTGACCTCATTTAAGAGTTTTTTGAAGGACACTGACACTTGCTTTTCAGATTTTCATCTAATCCTTCTCCCACTTTGCATAAATCAGGAGTAACTGCACTGAGGTCTGTATCTTCCCCGAGCATTAGCAAAACTGCTAAAACCACAGAGATTTATTTCAAACACTGGCTTCAGTCCTAGCAATAAGTAACTTCAAGCACAGCAATTGCTCCTCACTTAAAGGACCACGTCATGGTTTTTGCTGGCCTGGGTGTTCCTGCCTGTCTGCTGAGGGCTGGGTCAGCCTCCCTGGGTCTCCCCACTCCCTGCTCCATCCCCCTCCCCAGGCCTCCCACCTCATGGTGTTTGCCACCATCTCCATGGTTACATGTGTGTGAAATGGGCTGGTGGGATCCAGGGGCATGAGCAGACAGAGCCACAGAAGCTCAGGGGCACAGCAATGGGTCAGGGACATGAGGCAGAGTCCATGGTTTGGGTTTGGAAGACGTTGGCTCCCAGGGATCCATCCAACCTACATCTCTCTGCCCTGAGTCCTGAGTCTTACCAAAGTCCATTGCTGGAAAGATTCGTTCTAAATATGTTGTCAGACTGGTTTTGTTGAGCTTCTTCCTTCTCACCCACTGCAGTAAGGACATCTCTACAGCTACATCTCTAACCTCACATGTCCCTCCTCCACCCTGTCCCCACTGCTGGCTGCCCCTGCAGTGACACCACAGGGGACTTCATCTGCCTTTATTAGATGAAGAGTAAAATGAGCAACTGCAGAGCCACATGCATTTCTTCATCTCACTCAGTTAAAATCCACGTTGTCACTGTGGTTTGTTCAGCCCATCAGCTCTACAGCCCAAAGACCTGAGTGATATCAAATGGCCCTTATCAGCTGGCAGTCCTGGGATGGCCCCTCCTCCTGCAAAGCAGGATCCTGATGTTTCTTGATCATCTCTCTTCCTCCAGCCATTAAAGTCCACAACACTGACTTCATCCTTGTAATGAGGGGTCCTCCACATCTGATGGATGATCTGCCTGTGGGTTCCCATTAATTCCATCCCATCCAATCTAGAGCATTTTCCATACTGGTTCCCCTCCTTTCCAGGGAGGTTTGGGGTTTGTTGTTTTTTTTTGTTGCCATGGTAGTACAGCCCTTATCTGTTAATGTGTGTAAATCCAGCTCTACACCTCCATCATGGTATCACCTGTATCAAAACCCTGATTTTAAAAAAATCAGTCTACACATTTGAATAAAAAATGGGACAGAGGGTAAATCTTTCCTGTTTAGCAGAACATCACATCTCAGCTCTGTGGCTCTGGGGGACTTGGGAGAACAGGAGCCTCACAAACCATTTTCCAGGGTTGCTGACAGAGTAAGGCAGGTGATACTATTTCCCAGAGATACTCAGTGTATCTCTGTAGATACACATCATACCTGCCCTTTCCTATCTATCCTATTCTTCCTACCTGATCTGATTTTACCCTTCCTATCCTATCCTATCCTATCCTATCCTATCCTATCCTATCCTATCCTATCCTATCCTATCCTATCCTATCCTCAAACCTAAACCTAAATCTAAACCTAATCCTATCCTATCCTATCCTAATCCTAAACCTAAACCTAAACCTGATCCTGAACCTAATCCTATCCTATCCTATCCTATCCTATCCTATCCTATCCTATCCTATCCTATCCTATTCATCTTGAGGAAGGGATCCAGGGTTTAAGGAGCTTTCCTATCCTTACCTGGCATTTATCTCCCTTAGCTCCCCCCTGCCCCCAGTTACCCACCCACCCTGGCAGCAGAGGCTGCTGTGGGGAGGCTGGTGGGTGGGGGCACCCTGTGCATGGCCAGGGGGATGGAGGGGGCAAGGCTGGTGGGTACCTGGTTCCTTGCCTGTGCCCCCCCAGTCTCTGCCTCTTTAAGCTTCACACAAAGCCTGAATGGCAAAAGGGGAAGAAAACTGGGGGATGGAGAAATGTGTGACAAAAGCTGCACTTATTTTCATCAACCAAAGGCCGGGACATAATAATAATCATCCCTTTCCCAGCCCGGAACAAGACCAAGGGTTTCTTTTCAGAGGAGCTGAGACAATAGTGACAAAGGGCCACCCAAGGTCAGTGACACTTCTGCAGCTCATGTCAGCTGAGGAGCTGGGCCTGATCTGTCATCTCCCTGCTGATCCCTGACAAGTGACACCACGAGGCACAATCCAGCTCCGTGTCACCAAACTGCCCAAACCTCCTTGTGCTGAATGGGGCTGCACAACGTGAGGCAAAGGAGCCAGAGCTGCACTCCAGGACAGGCTGCTCTGCTCCCTCTGCTCTGCCTCGCCCCGATTGTCACGTTGCTCTTCCCCTACCCCTGTGCCTTCAGCAGCCCTTGGGTTCATTGCATGGTTGGGAAGGGAGAGAATCTCTGGGGCTGCTGACTCTGGGGACAGTGTCCTGAGAAGGGACAGTGTCCTGAGAAGTGCCAGTAGCTGGCAGGCAAATTGCCCTGCTCATCCAGCAGGGCTTGGAGGTGCAGGCACTTTTAAATCCCCATGTGAAACACCAAAACCAAACCAAGAAGTGGCAGCTCTTAAAAGAAGTGGCAGCTCTTTTCTGTGTGGGGTCCCTGCCAGGTCACAGGATCAGAATCATAGAATGGTTACAATTGGAAGGGACTTTAAAGATCATCAAGCTCCAACTCCCCTGCATGGGCAGGGATGCTGCAAGAATCTTATGTCCTTCTCAGGTCACTACTAACCAGATGGGCTTTGGTCCTGGAGCTTGATGCTCTGCTCCTCCCAGCTCTGGGCTCTGTGTCAGGAGGGGACATCCCTGCTCTCACTGGTGCTCAGCAGAGGATGGAAAACCTGCAGGAGCATTTCCTGGATGTGGGGGTCCCCATTTCTTCCTCCTCTTCATAAGCTGGTCCAGGGGAGGAGGTGGTCACTACAGCTCTGTGCCAGGATGGCACGAGTGGCACAGAAGTGTCCAGAGCTGAGGAGTGACACTTCAGCTGCCTTTGACATGCACTGAGCTCCTAAGCCAGGAGATGAAAGTAGAAGCAATAATTTGCCTTCAGCACTGGTTCTTCTCTCGGGCAGAACAACACGTTTCAGAAGGAGAAAGGGGCTGGTGGAGTTTTCCAGACACACCAAACCAGATCCTCTTTAAATCCCCAGAGCAGCACAGAGGAAGGTTGTGCAGCCCCAGCTGCACATTTTGCTGCTGGTGTGAGAAGTGTTGGTGGACCAGGGACTGGGGTCACTTGCTTGATCCATTATTGGTAGAACACCTGGAGGAGTGACTGGCAGAGGACCTTTCCCAACTCCAGTGTCAGAGGCTAAATGAGGGTTCAAGCTCCATTTTAGGCAATAGCCTAAAATGTCACCCACCCCAGATGTGCACATGGACAATCTGCATTCTTACAGGTCTTCAAATACTTGTCATCAGAAGTTCATGGTCAGAGCTGCCAACAGGGCAGAGTGGTGGGATGGACATGAGCTGTCTTCAACCTGCCCAGCAATACTGGCCAGCCAGAAGATGACACTCCACCAGCAGAGAGTGGAGCAGCAGATGGGAAAAGGTTGTTTGCACCTATCAACCTGCCTATGAGGCATCATTAGAGACCTGCAAATTACTGCTGTAACTAACAATAAAGCCTTGTGCCTGCCCAGGAGATGAGGTCAAGCTGTAATGTGCAACCAGCCCTCCAAACCACCATGGCTCTGCAGCCTGTTGCACCCTCTCCTCTGAACAGCCAGACTTGGGTCCCATCTAAGCCAGTTTTAGAGCACTTTGCACCACTTATTACAGAGCCCTCACTCATGGAAGTGTCTCAGGTGATCAAACTCCTTTTGCAAGTAAAGTCATGGTGTTATTTTCCAAAGCAGCAGAGCGAAGGGTGCATCCCTTCCTGCCCTGCCAATCCCCCCTCCCAGCCACCCCCCAAACCATTTACAGCCCTGGATTCCTCCCAGAAGGTGGTGGCTCATACTGTAATTCCCAGGATGAAAGCACCCAGCCTCTCTGCCCCCCATGGCAGCAACTTTCCAAAGTCTGTGTCAGCAACAGGACCAGTTTAATGTCTGCAGTGTGAGAGGATCTGCCCCATCTGATGCTGTGCTCCACTGGAGGGAGAGGCAGCTCTGGGAGCTGGGGGATTAAGGGGGCCCATTGTATCCCTTCCTGGTGTTGCCCACCACTGGCTGCCATTTGCATGCATCTCACACGCAGGGTGAGGGCACATGGAAACAGCCTCCCCTCCTGCTCCCCAGGCCCAGCATCCCTGGGGCTGCTTGGGGCAGGTTTGGGGGGATGGCTGCGCATGGGGAGTGTGTGTCTGAGAGGGGAAGGCAGGAGCGAGGGGGAGGGGGGGAGAGAAACAAGAGTAAACATGAATTGGGAGGATTTTCAAAGCCGGCAGAGGGCCTGGAAAAGGACAGGCTTTGAATTCTGCATGTTCTTTTAACTCAGCCTCTGATTTGAAGAGGCCCCCGAAAGCCTGGTAAGCCTCATTGAACTTGAAAAGCTACAAGCTTCCTTTCTTCCCTGTTGGCTTTGTCTTCTCTTATCTCATTCATGTGAGACACTTGCTCCCACCTCAGCCCTTGCTGGAGGGACGAGCCCACTGGAGCCCCCAGCAACACCCTGTGGCTCCCAGGAAGGCAACAGGCAGGGATGATGAGTGAGGAGCTGCACCCACCCCAGCCCAGCCCCAGGCACAGACTGATCAGGAGGGACCAGGCTGGGAAGCCAGACCTGACACCAAATCCAGGCTGCAAAACCCTCCAGGAGCCTTTCTGCAGAGGGCAGGGCTGGGGGGGCTGGTTTGAAGGGGATACTCATCAAGACAGGCAGAGTTAACCCCTCAGAAGGACACCCCCACATGCCACAAGCTCTTTGGCAGCAAGAAGGTGCTTGAGGAGGTCCCAGCTGCCCCCAGCTCACTGGCACTGGCTCTGCAGGGTACAATCCTGGGTGTTCCCAAGGGTGATGGGACCTAAGTGGATGGGGAGGGCATAACAGGACCTTTTCTGGGGCTCTCCTCTGGGGTTTTGCACAATGTCACCTATTACCATGGTTTCAAGTCCCTATTCCCACCCTGCTGCAGGATGAAGGCTCCAGGCAGCATTTCCTGCACCCCAGGAGCTGTTTGCAGCCTGGGCTGCCCTGAGCCAGTCGGGTCCAGGACCCAGGGAGGACAGAGCAGGATTGTTCCATCCCATGTGCCTGACCATGTCACAGGATTAGCAGCTCATGGGACACACTGCTACTCTCAATGAGGACAATTTGCTTTAATCTTACTGGGAAGGAGAGATAAAATCCCCACATCCTTAGGGAGAACATTGTGCCACCAGTTATACACAATCCTATCTCTCCATCTTACCCCCCAGTGCTGACTCTCCATTTGCAGCCAGATCTTCTCCTGCAATCTGCAAATAAAACCTAAAAGTTACAGCCAGGTGGGCCTTTTCTGATGAATATTGCACTAAAAGGCAGCTTCCTGCAGGGCTTCTCCCACTCTGGGAGTGGAGAGAGGGTGAGGGCTTGGAGACTCTCCATAAGCAAGTAAAAGCTCCCATATAATGAGAAAACCTTTTGTGACATAAGGACCTCTGCATGTCAAGTAAATTCATTCTATACCAGCTTGAATGGCAATCTGACAGCCTCCAAGTGTCTAATGCAATTACACTGAGCTGGGAGAGCCTGTACAGCTGTGCTTCCCTGCTAAGAAAAGAGAGCAAAAGTAACAAAAAGGGGATGACAAGAAACCAAAGGCTTTCCACCAGGCACTGCAAAGCAAGGCTGATGAAACTCTCTGAACTGATTTGAGGGTGAACCAGGTAGGCAGAGCTCACAGGCTTCTCCTCAGAAACCCAAACCCATGGGGTTTTCTCCCCATTCATCACCTTCCAAGGGAGGTTTCCTACTGAATACACAGAAAGGGACTGCAAACCCTACTCCATTCCTACACATCTAGGACAGCTCTGCTGAATTCACTAGATTCACCCCAGAGTGTGCAAGCCCAAGATGTGTTTTGTCACCCCTGCATCCTTGCAGGGTGTTTGTCTCCTTCCTTCCCAAGGCACCACCACCCCAGCACATGGGAAGGCCACACACCCCCTGCCAAAGAGGTGCCTGGGGAAACCCTGTGGCACAGGTACACACACAGCATCCCCCCCTTATTCTACACCTACAAGCCCATCTTAAATCCAAAGCTCCTCCCACCAACGGTTGGAAAATGAAGAACAGCATCTCACCCCCACCCACCTCCCCCCTGCTTTTCTCACACCACCATTTCTCCCTTCTCTGAACTGGCATACAGGTGTGAAGGGGTTTACTGGTGTGAACACACACTGCACCCCAATCCCACCTACTTAGGGTAATGGATTACCTGGGTCAGCACAGTAGCCATCCCAAGTCACTCTTATTTCTGGGGTGTTCCTCCAGAAATTCTTATCCACCTTGATAGGACTTCTGACGAAGCCCTGGTGAGTTAACCTTGTCTGTCTTCTCTTCCACTCAAAGAGCTGCCCTTCCTTGTCCCATTCCAGTTAACCAGGGCCTTGGGTGCCTTTCCAGCTCAGGTTTGTGTTTCATACAAGTAGATTTACACTTACACCAAACAAAGAGCCAACAAAGCAGCACGGTGGCCTGGGGGCGTGTTGTGCTCTTCAGCTTAAACCTCACTTCAGCATTTAGCTTAAACCTTTTCCAAAATGACATGAAATGCCATGAAAACTATTTTCTGAATTGGAAACAACAGCTTCAGAATATTAAACCACCCCTCCCCATGCTGGACAAGCCCTGAGACCTCCACACCCTTCCCTCTGTTACAGCACTTTGGGCACCAAGTGAGTCCTTGGAAGGAAAAGTGCACAAGAAAGGCATTTCTTTCATTACTGACAGATTCTCAATAATAATAGTAAATGGCAGAGTGAAAAAACTTATGTTTGGAGTGTTTGCTGTCAGGACACCTAACATTAGAAATGAATGCCTGAAGAGAATCAGAGTTCATGGCAGGCACTTGTATTAGATACTGGAATACTTTGATTCTTTCACTAACTTGGAAAAAATAGCCCCATATTTTCTATTTATACTTATGAATTTGAGCTACACATTGGACTAGATGGTAACCTGCTTCTGCTAAAGGTTTGGCTAAAATTTAGGCCTTGTCCAGCAAAATGGGGAAATACCACATGAAAAAAACCCCCACAAAATATTTCACAATATAATCTAGATTAATTATGTTTGGCTCTGAAGGATTGTCTGTCTTCATTAATTTAGTTGAGGCCAGATTAGATTAAATTAGATTAGATTGATGGATAGGGGAGGAATGGAAGGACAAAATATTCCCTTTTTAAAAGTAATATTCAACATCATTAAAGTCAGATGAATTGCACAAGAATATAAATCTGAATAAAGTCAGATGACCTCTGTGGACTCTTTAACCTTGAAAGAGCTAGAAATTAATTTTAAAACACATGTAATTACTTCTCCACACCATGTGCTCCTTTACAATATCCCTACAGCAGAAAATCATTCATATTGAAAGACATTCTGGTGGAGCTCTCTGAAAACTTCAAAGATTTTCAAAATAGCAGGGATTTGGCAGCAAAAAGGCCCTTGGCTCAGGAGATACCATTGCTTGAAAGGCAATTTTCTGTGACTGTGGCTAAGTTTCAAATGATTTTTTTTGTTAACCCAGAAATACATCTGTCTGCTGCTACACTGAAGGAAAAGGGATTCTCTGCAGTGAGGTGACACCTAGAAGGCAATTCCTGGCTGGATCAAGTGGTTTCCCAGCTCTTCAGAACAAAGCAGCTGCCTTTGCTTGGAAACTCGGCCAAGTGAAATTGCAGAATTCCAGTCAGTTGACAACAATTGGGAGATTATGAAAGAAAATCCATTCCCTTACCAAAACCAGGCAGTTCTGAAGCAAGAAACAGCAGCTGGGGCTTTAAAGTTGGGGGGGGGGTTTATGTTTTTGTTTGTTTGTTTTGTTTTGTTTGTAGTGTTGTTGTTTGCACTGTGCACACTAGAAATATTTCCCTCTGTCCTACCTGAAAATCTCTCTGAAATTCAAAAGGTGCCGAAAACTTAGTCCCAAACCTGAATTCCCAGCACAGTCTCAGCTCCATGATCCTTTAATCTGATATTTAACCACCTCTGAACATCAGCTTTAAGCACGACGGTGCTGACTTACCCAAAGCTAAGTCCATGGTATAACTTACCCAAAGGCAGTCTCACCTCTTCAGTTTTTTTGCCAAGCAGGCAGTGTTTTGCCCATATTTTGCAAACTTGAAGGTATTTTCTGACCCACTTCAGCTGTTCCCTTTGTTAGTCTTGTTTAGGCAGATACAGCCACAGCCTTTCTCTGCTGTCACCCAAAATATCACCGTGGAGATTTCCTTCCCCTTCATCATCCAAACACTAATGGTCTTCATTGACCCTTACTCTGAAGCCAGGAGATGAAATGATGTAGAACCCAACTCATTGGGTCTGTGTGCTGAAAGGGCTCCTTTATTTTTGAAATTATTACTAAAGAGACATTTTTCTCTACAAGCTCCCAACTCCACTGCTCCTTGATGTGCACTGATTGTGTGGCTCCTGGGCCAAATTTCAGGCTTGGAGTGTGACTCTAAAAGCCCTGGATGCTTTGAACCATCATGCCAAAGCAAACACAGCCCCCCAGGCAGTGCTGGTGCTGCCTGGGAACCTGTGGGACAGGGATGGATGAACCCAAGGGCTGCAGGACCACAGCGTGTCCATCAAAGTCCACGAGCACCAACTGCTCCAGCTACTCAGTGATGGACTGAGAGCCTGTGCCCTCCTTATCAGCCAGCACCTCCCAGGACGTGTTACCTCCTGGCACAGCCTGGGTTTTCCTCCTGAAGGAAATGCCACAGGAGCACCAGGGCAACCTGACGCCTACAAACACCCCGTAGCTTTGCAGTCCATCCCTCCTGCTGACACCACTTGGCTCCTCTCCCTTCTCTCACTCATAGCTGTGGCTGCAAAACCTGGGGTCTTGTCTAGACAACACTTCCTTAAGTCTGTGAGTCATACTGAGCAAGACCTTCTCAAAAGCTCCTTTTGTGGCAGGACCTTCTGCTTGACAGGGAAAAAAAACCCTTCAGGCTTTACAGTGGGAGGGAAAAGGCACTGAGAATGGACCTTCAGTAAGATGTTATGTCTACTGTAAGTCAGGCCATCAGCAAAAGTACCCCTGCAACATCTGTGTGTGATCTTATCAGTCTTGTTTTGGCCACAGCCTTGGTTAAGGTTAATGAACAAGAAGAGGGTTCTGTTTCTCTTGGGGAAGCATGGATGGTTTGAGGGGAAAAACTGAGTCACACAACTTGTCACATTACAGCAATAAAATCTGTACTTTCTGTTTTAATGGGGTTTCTGAGAATTTCACACCATTCTGTAGTTGAGAAGAGTGACATTTAGTGGATAAAGCACCAGTTAGGGCATTCTGGGTTGTTGGGTTGGGTTTTTTCCCAGTGCCCAAGATGATGGTTTTGGTGGGATGTCATTGTGTAAAAAAGCATCCCTGCCCCCAGGAGATGCACCACCCTGGAAAACCACCAGAACAACTCAATTCTGGTCCTTTTTCATGCCTGGAAGTTGCAGTTGAAGCCCACACAGTCAGGAGCATCAGTAGGACACCAACACAGAGACCCATGTGGAGGAAACCTCTGTTGCCCCTGGCATCATTGAATCCTTCCTATAAGATCAAGTCCAACTGTGAACCCAGCCCTGCCAAGGCCACCACTGAACCATGTCCCCCAGCACAGTATCATCCTACATGTACATCCTACATGGAAAGGTCTAACCTCAGGAGCTGGGGTCCCTGTCCTTGCCTTGCTTTCCACTCCTGTACCAAGGCAAGACCTTGCAGTCATAGCTCAGCACAGTTCACTACCTGCTGCTGCTCTCAGGTTGACTAAAATATCACCCTTTTTCACCCAAACCACGTTTCCCTGCAGAAGCTGAGCCCAACCACATCACTTCATGCAGCAGGGAGCTTCACCATAGCACTTGCAGACATGACCCAAATGCCCCAGGAACACCTGCCCACAGCACCCCAGTGGAAGACCAGAGGGGGGTCCCTGTTCTGGCTCCAGCTCCCTGCAGTCATTGACTTCCAGGTACCTAATCTGGTTCAGGAAAACCTCTCTTTTTCCTTTGTGTGCCAGATCTACCAGCCTAGCTCTAGGGGATGCTCAACGTGCCCCTGACATACACATTTGGCCCAAGTTCTGGAAGCTGAAGCAGGTTTTGAGCAGAAAGCTCTCTGTTTTTTTTGAATGAATGCCTGAATTTCCTGTCCCAGCTCCTCCAACCAGGCCTTCTTTGGTTCCCACTAGCCACAGAAACATGAGGCTTCTCTGATTTGAGGGGAAGGCCATGATGAATTGGTCTTCTCAGTTACATCTATACCAAGAAAATGAACAGGCCTGGTGAGCCATGATGGTCCTTCCTGCCTCTGTGCCCCAGCAGGGTGTTGATAAACCACCTGCAGTGCCCAGACATCAGCTGGGGATCAGCAGATGCCAGGGATGGTTCCTAAGCAGCAGCATGGATGGGTTGCATGAGGTGAACTGAGCTGTGCCAGCACCTCCCAGAGGGTAGGATGCACCTTCTTCCATTTTTTTTACAGTTGGACTCAATGATCTTAAAGGTCTTTTCCAACCAGATTGATTCTGTAATTCTGGGATTTTTTTTTCATGGATATAATTTAGTATAGATGCAACTACTGAACACTAAGCTCATCCCTTAGCATGCAGTGATGGGGAGGGAATGGGTTTCCAGTTTCCAGTTTTTCCCTTCGCAGCTGGAGAAGAAAGGAAGAAAATCCCTCTGGTTTCCCTCTGTCTTTAGCAGCCAAGAATCACAGAATCAGAGAGTGGTTGGTGTTGGAAGGCACCTCTGGAAATCATCTAGTCTAACCCCTGCTAGACCCAGGTCCCCTACAACAGATCCCACAGGAACATGTCCAGGTGGGTCTGGGATGTGTCCAGGGATGGAGCCTCCCCAGCCTCCCTGGGCAGCCTGGCCCAGGGCTCTGGTGCTCCCAGAATAAACAAATACTGGCTTAAGTTCAACCTCCTGTGTACCAGTTTGTGCCCATTGCCCCTTGTTCTGTCACTGGACACCACTGAGAGAGTCTGACCCATCCTCCTGTCACCCCTGTAGATATTTGTAAGCCCAGATGAGATCCCTCCTCAGCCTCCTTTTCTCCAGCTGAGCAGCCCCAGCTCTCCCAGCCTCTCCTCGTATGGTCGGTGCTCCAGCCCCTTCATCACCTCAGTGCCCTGTGCTGGACTCTCCCCAGTACTTCCTTGTCCTTCTTGAACTGGGGAGCCCAGAACCCACGCAGTGCTCCATGTGAGGCCCCACCAGGGCAGAGCAGAGGGGCAGGAGAACCTCCCTGACCTGCTGGACACACTCTGCTTAATGAGCCCATAACCAGGATGGTTGCCATCCCTGATCCTTCTCTTCCCCAATTGGCCCACGAGGTTGGGGAAGGGTTTAGAGGGGATGCCATGCAAGGAGGGGCTGAAAGAACTTGGTCTGTTCAGCCTGGAGAAGAGGAGACTGAGGAGAGACCTCATGGCAGCTCCTGCTTCCTCAGTAGGGAAGGAGGAGGAGGAGGCACTGACCTCTTCTCCCTGGTGACCAACGATAGGACCCAAGGGAATGGTGGGAAGATGTGCAGGGGTTAGATTGGACATTAGGAAGAGATTCTTCACCCAGAGGGTAGTGGAGCCCTGGGATGGGCTCCCCAGGGAGGCAGGAAGGGCACCAGGCCTGACAATATTCAGTGAACACTTGGACAACAGCCTCAGGGACATGGTGAGAACTTTGGGGTGTCCTGTTCTGGGGCAGGAGTTGGACTGGGTGATCCAGGCTGTCCAAGGAGGTGGTTGGGCCACCATCCCTGGAGACATCTGAGAAGACAGATGTGGTGCCAGGGGACAGGGTTCAGTGGTGGATGCTGCAGAGTTAGGGTGCTGGTTGGACTCGATGATCCTGATGGTCTTTTCCAGCCTGAGTGATCCTGATGCTGTGATCTGGAGTGGCCTCAGCTGCATCACACTCAGCCTCACTCAGTGTCTCTCCTGCTCACTACTCCTTTATGTGGCACTTCTGCATCCTGGCTCAGAAGCCCCTTTGATCACACAGGAAACAGGTGCCTGGAAAACAAAATCCCTCCTTCATTTCAAATCAGTGCTTTACCTGGCCCTGCTCTGCTGGTCCCACACTGCTGCAAACGCCCCCCCTGACCAATGTGCCTGCAAAGCTGAAGAAAAACTGGTGGCCAGGAGAAGAGTTCTCAGAGCAGGAGGGGAACACCAGGGAGCCCAGCACCTCGTAAAGATAGGGGTGATGGGGAGAAGGGACGGAGCCAGAAGTCATTCCTGAAACATCTTTCTGGGGTGCTGGAAGCCTGAGTGCCTCTGGTAGTGCTTGGTTTGCTTTTTCAGCCATGGGAGTTGATTATTGCAGAACACGAGGCTGTTCTGAATAGGGAGACTTGGGTTTTATTCCAGTTACTGACCTTCATCATGAGGCTTTACTCATTCTTCACTGTGAGGGTGGTGAGAGCCTGGCCCAGGTTGCCCAGAGAAGCTGTGGCTGCCCCATCCCTGGGGGTGTTGAAGGGCAGGTTGGATGGGGCTTGGAGCAGCCTGGGCTGGTGGGAGGTGTCCCTGCCCATGCAGGGTTAGAACGAGATGATCTTCAAGGTCCCTTCCAAACCAGACCAGTCTATGATTCTATCATTCTGCAGTTCATCCAAAGCAGGGAAACTTAACAGAGGTTCTGAACACCAAACATTAAAACAGCTCATTTCTGGCAGCCAGACTCCCTTTGGAGACCCTTTGCTGCTGTGTCTGTCTTCTCACTAGTCCTTTCTGGAAGTCCAGCACATACATAAAACGTTGCTTTGTGCATCAATTAGCCCTGGTCATGCACAACACACCTCAAGCTGCACAGGAAAGAAGAGAAGCTCCCAGCAGCTTCCCTGCCCTCCCTGCCCAGCACACCCACTGCCCTCCACCCTCAGCCCCTGGCACCACCACGGCCACCACAGACCATGGGAAAGCTGCAGCAACTTCAACTCTGCTTCTAGAGGGACTTCAGCACCTCCTGCCCCTGCCCAGAGCTCCCCAGAGCTGTGTGGTCTGCAGTGGCCACAGGGCTGGAAGTGACATTGTCCTGCTCATGTGGGGCTGGGTTGGAAGATGTGGTAGCAGATGGCAAATGGTACCTGGGGTGGGTGGGGGGTGGGGGGATTTGCTGTATTTGTACCAAATAGTTTGGTTCTATGTTTAGAAAATTTAACTCAGATGGAAGAGCTTTGTCTGTGGGCACAGAAACACACACATTCGTGTGCACATACAGGAGGAAGAGATGAGGGACAATATCTAATAGTTACCATTACCAAGGACTGGGCATCCTCTCTTCATCAGACAGGGACCCATCCCAGTGTTTTTCTTCTGGAGGTCCCAGCTGAGGAGGCAAAATCCTCCCACACTCAGGTATGCAGAGCCAGGCCATGTCTGTGCCTCAGCAAGGGTTGGATCTGTGGTCCCACCCATGTCTTTTCCTCCAAGGAGAGATCTTTGTTTCTCCAGAAAACAGCAAGTGTTGCTCCTCATCATCCCATCCTTGACATCAGCCTCACACCCAGCACACAGAGATCCCTGGCTTTGCCCTTTGGGCTTGAGATCTGGGTTCAGCCCCTTCCTCAGCCCCAGGTGCCCTCCTCGGTAAAGACTGAGACACCTAAAAAAACACCTACAGGTGCCCAGCTGAGACACAGAAATTCACATTTTGGGGAGATCAATCCTGAACTTGATGCCTGACCTAGGGCTGGAGATAGGTACCCAAAGGTAGAAAAGCTGAAACCTGGTTTCTGCTCCACCATCCATCCCCCTGCTCCCAGCCCGGCTGGTCTGCAAGCTCCTGGGGATGGTTTCTTTGCCCACCACAAAACCCTCACCCTGGCTGAAATCTCAGCTGAGAAGAGCTGATGGAACAAAGTGAAGCCCTGGGCACCAGCAGCCCAAACCTCCACAGAGTTTGTCCTTTCCTTCCAGGAATCAGGCAGAGATTTATCAAAATCTCACCAGGAAAAAAAACCCCAACAAACAAAGAACCAAAAAAACCAACCCAAACCAAAAATTCAGGTGCTGAAGCCATTTCCTCTAAGGGAAATGTTTTTACAGGTATAAGTGAGGCCAGATTTTCTACAGATGGAGGGAAATTCTTCATTCTGGGATTGGTTTTTCCTTCTGCAATGGGGCGGGGGAGGGGAGCAGAGGAGGCAGGAAATGGAAAAGATTTTGGAAACATGAAATGAATAGGTCAAGTCACGTCATTTTGCTGAACCAAAGCAGGAGGCAACAGCTTGAAATTGAAATTAAATAGACCACCTGCAAGAAAAGGAGAGGAAGGGGAGCTGGGGAGGGAGGGGCAGTGCTGGCGTGAATCTGAACCACACGGTTTTTAAAAGCATCCGTTGGTGAATTATTAAAGATGCTGTGCTGCTCATTTCAGGTTTGGACATCTTGGCAGTTGTGATGGGAAACGTGCCAAGGCACATGAGCAGGGGTTGAACACTTAGATTTGAATTTCTGGCAGGCACCTTTCCTTCAAAACACCAACTCTGGTGAGTGGTTGGAGGAAAAGTGCTCACGCAGGGACCGGAAAAGATCTCTCCTCCCCGTGCAGTGAAGTGCTGGACGTGATGGGGGTGTTCATGCTGAGGGATGAGGGTGTATTTGAAGCATTATAGACTCTTCTCCCTACTCTCCACTTCACCCTGTCCAAATTGTCACTGCAAAATTCATCTTCCTCCCACAGGCAGGCAGGCACTCCTGCCCTCTTGGCTGGATCCTCCCTCAGCTTCCCAAGTGCTGGCAGCTCAGCTCCCAGCTTCTCCCCCCCAGCTTGAGCCATCTACCTCTCCTGACCTACATCTCATCAATCCTTTCTCCTTCAGGCTTTCCCAGCAACCATCTCTGCCAGGGCCTGGGGAGCAGCTCCCAGCTCCAGCAGCACATCTCATTAGCCTGAGCAGCACCAGGCTGATTCCTGCCCTCCCCCTCACCAGGTACAATAAATCCTGTATCTCTGAGATGGGCTCAGGGCTCCTGCTGGAAACCTGTGCCACATCCCTGGTGGCCTCAGCTCTGCTGCAGATCTGTCTAGACTGATCCCAGTGCCTGGGACTCTGGATGCTGCTGTAAATCTCAGGGAGCCAACACCCCCCCCTCCTGCCCCCTCCACAGTTGGATCAATGTTTGGAACTGGGGAACGAAGCAAAGCGAAGCTCGGCAGGGCGAAAATGTGGTCCTTCCCCATGACAAAGCAAGGGAAACCACAGACACTGGCTTGACAACGGTGCAGAGCAGAGAGAAGAAAGTTACAGGGAGATAATAAATTCAAGCAATTGCCAGGATATTTGTAAATAAAATAATAAGCAGGGAAGTGAAATGAGCTGACGTGCCAAGTGTGCGTGTTGATTAAAACAGCCCTGGAGACCATGAAATGACAAAGTCACTGTGTATGCCAACAAAACCCCAACCACAGGCCTGATGCATATTCATAGGAGCTGAACAAGGTCCCATCCCCGGGCTAACGAGGCGCTGTGCTTGGGAACAGGCTCCCATGGAGCCAGGGGGAGACTGTTTGGTGCCTGACAAATTTGGGAAGGCTACAGGCGTTGAAATCTCTCTTTGTTACTTAACAAACATGGAAGTAAGGGAATGCCATACCTCTTGTTATGGAAATGGCACACAGTGCTGAGGATATATGATAAGTCTAGGAGAGAATTGCAAACATTCAGGCCCGATGCCTTTGAAATCTCTGGGAGTTTTGCCATTGCTTTCAATGGGGCTTTACGGAGCCCTGACAATGGCTGCAGTCACTGAGCTGCAGGCAGAGCTGCACTTCCCTTTGCCTGGGCAGCCCCACGACCCATGGACACCTGCAAAAGGGGTTCATGCTCCTCTGGAGCAAGCATGGGGGTGTCACTGTCCCTGTCACATAAATGGGCAGGTGCAGAGGTGGGTGGCAGCCACCCCAGGAGGAAGGCAGAGCTCTCTGACCCCTCCACTCAGCCAGCTGGTCTCGGGCAGCTCCATGCCCAGGGGACGTGGCAGCCACACGTGCAGGTGCTGGGCAGGTGCTGGTTCCTCCTCCAAACAGCTTGAGGGCTTGGACTGACTTTACCCCAAACCAAGCAGAGAGTGGGACAGGGGCTCTGGGGTTTTGCCTAAGGGAGGGAGCTGCTGGGCTCAAAATGACCCAGATACCTGTTCCCCAAGGCTCCTCCACATGGGCATGGGGACAGGTCCCCTCTGTGGGCAAGGACATGTGTCCTCCAGGGCAGGACTGTCACCACTGACTGAAAGCAAACACAATTCTTCCCTGCATAGCCTGTGCTGAGTCCCTGTGCCACCCACCTGACAGGAAGGCCCCAAACAGAGGGACAATCAGGCTCTCCTGTGTACCAGGAGATGAAAACCTGGAGCTCCACCAGTGTGAGGTTCAGAGCCTTGTCCTCAGCATTGGCTCAAGCCCAGGAGCTGCAACCAGGAGCTGCATCTCTGATCTGTTTGCAGGGCTAGTGGTGTTGGTGCATGTGGGTTTGCATCTAACACCAGCAAAAAGCAGGTCCTCTAAAAGAATTTAACAGCTCACCCTGCAGTGTCTGTCTGTCTGTCCCCCAGCACAGATCAGCTGCTGCTGGCTCAGAGTACCTGGCATTGACTTCTTTCCACAATCCTTATTACAGGATTCAGTTCTGATCTACCTGTATGATTGTTTAACATGCTTAAATTGTTCAGTTATTTATTAAAATCAGGGGAACCAGTAAATGACAGAATGCCACAGGATGGATTAAAGGAACTAGTACTAAAGTACTTGCTCTCTTGGTCAAGTTGGGGTTGGTATCTCCAACACAAGCCCCCCCATGGAGGAAGGCAATGGGGCAGGTACTTGGGAGCTACATTAATTGCAATTATCATCCCTGACTGATCTGTTACCAGGTGATTTGTTCAGCCAGACCCTTCTATTTATCTTGGTGACTGATGAAAGTCAGCTAGGAAGAGAAAAGAATAAATAGTTGGGGATGGAGGCAAAAAAATTGCTGTAGATCTGCCCTGCCACTTCAAGGAGCAAGTGTTCCAAAGCATTTAGAGAGTGGATTTATTCTGCCTGTATCTCCCATCTTGGGAAGGCAAGAGGTCCCAGTGGGGCAGGCGAGTGGATGGAGAGAAATGAGCCAAGGACTTAGAGCAGAAGTCACTGATGTGAGTGACAGTTTGCTGGTGGGAATAAAAGGTTTCTTGTTTGTTCCAAGACGGAGATAACAGAGTCAAGAGGTCAAGTGGTGTGGGAATGCAAAAGCCCTGTGGGTCATGTAGCATGATAAAAAATGAGGAATCAAGGGAGCAGGGCAGCACTGCCACAATAGGCCAACTCTGATTCAGAAAGAGCTTAGATCTTGTCTGGATTTAAATATTGACTGACAATTTCACTCCATGACCTCCCTGCCCAAGAGGTATGCAGGTAGCCTCCTCTGACCAAGCCCAGTTTCCTGCCCTGAGGGGTATGTCCTGTGTTTGATGAAGTATTAATTGGGGTGGGGGGAGAGTTGTCCTTTCTCATCCATCAGTGCTTTAGCCATATGTGCAATTAATGGAGCTATTTAGACACCAAGGAGGGACCAGCACACAGGAACTGGCCTGAGAGCCACCCAGGCCTGCAGAGCCAGGAGGATGAGCCAGTGCTGGGGGGAATAGTGGGGCAGGGAGTGATGCTCAGGGTTCTCCCAGCTCTGGGGATGATCCAAGGCTACAGGAGCAGCCTTGTGCCATATCAACACTGCATTTCACAGCAGGGAAACTGAGGCACAGAAGTGTTAAACAATTTGCCTGAAGTCGCAAGGAAAATGAGAAGGGAAAATCCAAGAGCTGAGCCTGACTTCCCTCCTTTTTCTCTTCCATTTCCACACATTTGCACTGATGTGCTGAGCCCCCAAAACAGGCACATTGACTTCATGGTGAAACCCTTTCATCCAGGCACAAAGGCATTTGGAGACGCTCTCAAAAAAGCCACCAGATCCAAACCAGTATCATCCCAGCTGTCTGGCAACCCATGCCACCAGCTGCCAAAGCATGATGTGTCAGCAATAAAATGATCAGCTGCTCCATGTTACTTTTTGGGCTGCATTCACCAGAATGAAAAACATGAGGCTGATGTCAAGGCTGGTGTTGTGTAATAACATGTCTTGTGCAGTCACACACGTGTCCAGCTGTGGCTGAGCTGTGCTCACTGTAAACTACAGCAGCTTCCCTGACTTATTGTTACCAGATTAACAGCATGGGAATGTTCGTCTCTTTAAATCTCAGCAGTTGGGAACCATGAGGGAGTGTGGATTAAGCTAACAAAGCAAATGTGCTCCATGAGCCCTGCTCTAGCAGCAGCTTTTTTTATGAAAGGAAGTGGGAGGTGCCCTCAGCTGGTTTCTCTGGCCTTTTCTCATTAGAAACTGGGCAGTGCTGACCATGCAGGAGAGGAGAACAATAATAATAGTAATAATAAAGGAAAAAAGTCAAGGTGTCAGTCAGGTTGCTATTTCATTGCAAGCAAAAAATGTGAACCAATTTCCTTTCCAGTTTTAAAAGAGAAGGAAGCATAACCTCAGGGTGCAACTGAATCTCAGGCATGTCTAGTGCTTCTTCCACCTCCCAGAGAGAAAAAGAGCACAACCAAACCCACAGATGCCCCAAAAGTGCTGTGCTGAGCTTGCCTCGAGGTACCAAGGCTCAATCTTACTCATTAATCAATAGCAACTCCTTTTTAATCCACAGCAGAATGCATTCTCCATCTCCAGAAATGCTCCTGGAGACCAAAGGCAGGGGAGAAGCAAGAGAGAGGAGGTTTAACCACAATCATCTACAGCTCAGCCCAGCCTAGAGCCTCCTTTGTGTGCCCTCCTGATCTACTATGCAGCTTTTGGGACCCTGGCCCAGGTTGCCCAGGGAAGCTGTGGCTGCCCCATCCCTGGGGGTGTTGAAGGGCAGGTTGGATGGGGCTTGGAGCAGCCTGGGCTGCTGGGAGGTGTCCCTGCCCATGCAGGGGGGTTGGGACTGGATGATCTTTAAGGTTCCTTCACACCCAAACCAGCCTGGGGTTCTGTGATTCTCTGTTGAGGGAAGATCATCACATTCACCAGCTCATCGGTGTGAGTGTTTTTTGGGTGAGAGCCCAGGGTGGGTCAGGGGGATGGGACAGACTCCTGTGCCTTTGCTGCCTTTCTTTTTCTTTCCTGCTTTGCCATTGCTTTTCTCAGGCACCCTCTCACCTCCTCTCTTTACATTTGTTTTCACAACACCTTACAAATAACTGTTTTTAATAATATATAATTGGAGGCTTTTTTGTATGCTTTTGGGGCATCAATTATTGAAGGCCAGCACTGGTGTTCTCAGCTCATAATGGATTTTTTTGGTTTGTTTCTTTCTGTTGGTTAAATTTTTCATGGGAATATTGTCACAGTGGAAGGTATTCGCCCTGGCTGCTGCAGGACATACAGCTCTTTGTAGCACTGGCATCAGTGATCTGAGAGCATCACCACTGGCACTGAGCTCAGCCTCCAGGGGCTGGACAGGGTTTGATGTCCCCTTGGAGTAATTCCAGCTGCAACACAGAAATATCCCCAGTGCAAACCAGTATCAGATTCACAGAATCACAGGATGTCAGAGGTTGGAAGGGACCTCTGAAGATCATTGAGTCCAACCCCCCTGCCAGAGCAGGACCAAAACCAGGACAGGTCACTCAGAAAGGCATCCAGACAGGTCTGGAAAGTCTCCAGAGAAGGAGCCTCCACAGCCTCTCAGGGCAGCCTGTCCCAGGGCTCTGTCACCCTCACAGCAAAGAAGTTCTTCCTCATGTGGAGGAGGAACTTCCTGGGCTCCAGTTTGAATCCATTGCCCCTGGTCCTGTCCCAGGGCACAACTGACAAGAGCTTGTCCTGCCTTCTTGTTGTCCTCATGTATTGATAGACATTCATTAGATCCCCATCATTCTCCCCTTCAGACTGAACAGCCCCAGGTCTCTCAGCCTTTCCTCATCAGGCAGGTGTTCCAGTCCCTTCATCATCCTCACAGCCTCCCTTGGACTCTTCCCAGCACATCCCTGTCCCTCTGGAACTGGAGAGCCCAGAACTGGACACAACACTTCAAGTGAGGTCTCACCAGGGCTGAGTAGAGGGGGAGGAGAACCTCCCTGGATCTGCTGGACACACTCCTCTTGATGCAACCCTGCTTGAACCAGGTTGTCCCCACTCACCCCTGTGCAAGCAAAATGCTGCCTGAGCATCCTGCCCAGCACAGGCCACAGGCAGCTGAGATGTTCCCATCAGAGTTGACAGAGATAGCTCAGTGGGTGTCCATGAAGCAGGAGCTCCATGGAGACCTGATAGCCCAGAAGAACCTGCCTCCTAATCTTTTCCTAGGGCACCAATAATAATCACTGGGTATTTTTTCCCATGAGTGTTTCTATTAATTTTTGTTTGTTTGTTTTTAAATCTTAAAAAAATAATTTTTTTAAAAAGCATGTTTTTTTCTTTATTTTGAAAAGTATCAGGCCATGCTGTGTGACCTGGGGAAATGCTGACATGAGTGTCACAGGATAATTCAGGTGGAAAGGGACCTTTGGAGGCCTCTGGCCCCACATCCTGCTGGCATCAGGGACAGCTCTGAGGCCAGACCACGTTCCTGAACCTGGTCTTGAACATCTCTGAGGATGGAGACTGAGCAGCCTCAGGCCAGGAGACACTGACTTCCCATCACTCCCAGCTGGAGCCAAAGGCCAACTGGCAGTCTGGAGATAAAGGCTGTTTATCCCATTAACAACCTCTGGATCAGGCCCTCCTACAGACAGATTTCTTTAATGAAGTTTTACCTTCTCTTAAGACTTCAGCATCATCTAATATTCAGGCAACACCCTGAAGGCTCAGCCAACATCCCCCTGACTGCCAGAGCTGGTGTTGAGTCAACAGATGGATGTGCTCAAAGCATGTCCCCTCTGTGCCTGCCCTTTAGCTCAGCACTTACAACAGAGTGGAGAAGAATGCAAACAGGAGCAGGCAGGTGGCTGAACTGGAACCCACCTGCAGCACAGGTTTGTGCCAGACTCCTCTCAGTAGCAGGGCTGTTTGAAGGGTTTCCTGCAACCACGTCACACAGCTCTGAGGTTTAGAGCAGATCTGTGGGTGGGTTCAGGGCTAAACCAACCTGTGGAGCAGAAAGAGAGGAGAAGAGAGATGTTTTCAGCTCCCATTTGTTTCTAATGCAGGCCCCAAAACAGCTGCTTGGGCACAGCCCTGGGGTCAGCAGGCCAGGGAGGTGTGTGTCCCCTGCCAGGTTTGCTGCCAAAGCCAGAGCATCCTGAAGCTGCTGCCTTGCTGAACCCCCTGGCCCTCCCTGGCTCTAGGGAGCACATGGCAGCTCCAAGGTCAGAGTCCTACCACTGAGCTGCTGGGATTTTCCACGTGGATTTTTTTCATGGATCAGGAAATGAAGGAAAAAATATTGAGTGAGCCCAGGGTTTGCCATCCCTTGAGGCTGCCTGCTGTTCCCTGGGCTGCACCCCAGCTTGTTACCTGGTGTGTTTGCTGACATTTTTGGGTCCTTACAAAAGCTTCTTACAGCCCAAGGTGAAGGGTGCCTTTCTTTTTCCATCTTGGTGACATGTTATGTGGTCTCCTCAAGCCACTCCAGCCATGAGGGTTTCCCACCAGCTGGCAGAGAGTTGTGTGCTCTGCTCTCCAAAGGGAAAGGTGCTGGCCTGGGTGGGTGGTGGGGAAGGCAGGACCAAGTCTTCTCTTTTCCCTGTTGCTTGTCTGGGTAACTAGTGCTTTCATGTAACAAGTGTTTTTCTGGCCTGTTCTTACAGAATCATGGGATCATAGGATGGTTTGGGTGAGAAGGGACCTTAAAGATCAGCCAGTCCCACCCCCTGCATGGGCAGGGACACCTCCCAGCAGCCCAGGCTGCTCCAAGCCCCATCCAACCTGCCCTTCAACACTGCCAGGGATGGGGCAGCCACAGCTTCCCTGGGCAACCTGGGTCCCAAAAGCTGCATCTTGATGCAGCCCAGTAACTGTAACTTCCCCCTAGGGAATATCTGTTATAGCTGTAACATACTCCAGGGAAGGGGGAGAATGATTTCACCCTCCCCACTGGCTGCTGGAGTCACCTGGGTGCTGTTTAGCTGCCAACTTACCTCTCTCAGTTTAGCTCCTAAGTTTAGGGGGGCTGAACCTGGATTTCTGGATGGGTTTAGTGGCCCAGAATTAGCACAGCCCGACACAGAGCCCACCAAGGCTGAGTCTGGGAACACCAGGAGGACACCCAGGTGGGAGGTGCTGCTGGGGTTTGCCAGCTGGAGGCTGGCTCTGGCAAAAGGCAGATTCATTTATGTCAAAACAGCTCGTGGGAAAGAATTGGTTTTGACAAATTTCTTCTTTGCAAGCTTTGCTGAAAGAAAGGTTTTGAAATAAACTTTCTGCCATCCTCAGGTGAAAACACTTGGCTCTTTAAGGCTAAACCAAGTTTTCAGCTGTAACAGGGTCTCCTTCGGGCAAGTGATGTTGTGTGAGGGCAGCTACAAAGCCCTCCTTCAGGGAACTTTCTGGCCACAGACTGGCTGGCAGGGATGAAGGCACAGAGGGATATTTTGTCTTGAAAAAAGAAGCACTTTCTTCCTTGAAAGCTGGATGTATCATTTATTTAAGCATAGTCAATATTTATCAGAATGCTAACATGCACATTAAACTTACTGTGAGTCCTCCTGGCCCTGCTGTCCCAAGTTGCACAGCAGCAAGAACAGCTCTGGGGTAACTCAAGGCAGGAGCTGCATCAACTCTGCTCCATCCACTTGGGATGCTCCTCAGGACCATCCAGAAACACTCCTTATCTCCAGGGCAGCACTCAGGGCTTGGGCACAGGGGGTGGCTGTGGGATCTAAGCAAGCAGGCAAGGTGTTGGCTGAGCTGCTGTGAGCAGGGGTGAGTGACTCCAGCTCAGAGACAGGCAGAGGGGATGGCACAGAGGAGATACTGCCTGTGTGATCACTGCAACACTTCAACAGCAGCACCTGCCCCAGGAAACGCTGCTCCTGGGTGCACAGCCTGGGGGTCCTCATGCCAGAAACTTCTCTGGCTTGAAAATGGTATTAGGTGGGGAGAGGCAGGAGAAGAGATTGTTTTTAAGCCCTTGCACTGACTACCTGTAGCCTTAGTGGCCCAGCAGTTGAAGAGGATCAGACCAAGCCACACCACCTCTTGTTTGCCATGGGCTGACAAGCTGCTGCAGAACAGCATCTCCCAGCACCCTCCTGCCTGCCCAGCTTCTCCTTCATGATGCTTTTCTTGTGAATTCTTGTTTCCACTGGGCTCAGACTCTGCCCCAAGGAGGCGTTTTCTTCCTCAGTTGCTTCCTGCTGTGCCACAGCTGAGCAACATCCCTGCTCTGCTTTTGTAGGGAAGGTGTTGATCTCATCCTTCTTTGCCCCATGCAAGGTTTGTTGGCTGAGAGGGGAAACTGCTCAGCCTTGTGCCTCCTGCAGAGACAGGAGCATCAAGGAGCTGCTGAGCACACCCAAGAGAAGGTTTCAGGGACTTTGCAACACTTTACTTACTGCAAATATGGAGACGTGTCATCTGCAGCCACATCCTTTGCCCTGGATTGAAACCCAGGGATGGGCCATCATGTTAACACTCAGACAGAAGGTATGGAAAACATTCAGCCCTTAAGCTCTGCTTTGGAGGCCTGGACTCCTTTGAAGAGGCCCAACATCACACCCTTTCCCAACCTCTTACCCAAGGAGCCAGCACCCTGCTGCCTGGGAAGTGATTGAGATCCCACGTGTGTGGGGACAGGCTGGGGTGCCAAGGGATGTGCAGCCCCATGGAGGCCCCAAAGGACTGAGCATCCAAAAGCCCTTGGGAAGCCAGGGAGGTGGCAGCAGAGATTGGTGCCCCCAAAGACGTGCCCTGGTTCTGGCTACTGGGAACACAGTGGGGAAAACACTCTCCTCTCTTGGCTCGGATCAGTGGGTGGGTTGAGGTCTCTTGACTTCCAGCACGGCCATCCAGCCAGTGACACCTACATATTTTCCTCCTTCAGGAGACAAAGGGAAGGAGGGAGGCCTGGCTCTTGTCAAGTGTGGAGCTGACAGCTTTACAGCCTCACTGGGGAGAGGAGCTGAAAGAAAGAGCGTGAGATTTAATCTGTGCTGACAGGAGTGGGTGATGGGGATTTTTACAGTGGAGGAAACGCATCGAACGGGGGAAATTAGACTAGAAGAGGATAAGGATCTGGGCCTGACACAGCCAATTAATGGATGTTTACAAATGATAAAAGCTGATAGATCAAAGCAAGTGCATTCCTTTTACTCCATGTCTCTAAATTGTTTGGAAGTGCCCCACTTGGCAGTGGCTGTCTTGTCCCCAGGCTCAGAGCCCTCTCCAGTCTGTGGCCATCCCAGAGCAGCCAAGTGCTCCCAATGCCCACCATGCCTGGCACAACACTGGGGAGCAACCAGGGAACTCCAGGAACAGGTCCAGACTCACAGGGATTGGGTGCAGGGGGGCATAATTTCTCTTTATTCAACACACAGGGCAAGTTTCCCCACCTTGCATGTTTCCCTGAATCCAAAAAGTCAACTGAAAAAACAGATGAGATACCTGGCACAGAGGGACAGGTCCTGGTCTCCCAACACAATGTCCATCAGCTCATCCATGGGTACCCCTGGCATCCCACAACTGCTCCATAAAGGATCTGGGTCTCCCCTGTGTCCAGTGTCATAGCAGGTGCAGGATGCTTGGCAGAAGGGAAATCTGTTGCAGTACTGAGGCCAATGCCACGTTGCTCCTGCACCCACAGAATCACAGAATCACAGGATGTCAGGGGTTGGAAGGGACCTCTGAAGATCATTGAGTCCAACCCCCTGCCAGAGCAGGACCAAAACCAGGACAGGTCACTCAGAAAGGCATCCAGGCAGGTCTGGAAAGTCTCCAGAGAAGGAGCCTCCACAGCCTCTCAGGGCAGCCTGTCCCAGGGCTCTGTCACCCTCACAGGAAAGAAGTTCTTCCTCGTGTTGAGGTGGAACTTCCTGGGCTCCAGTTTGAATCCATTGCCCCTGGTCCTGTCCCAGGGCACAAGTGACAAGAGCTTTTCCTGCCTTCTTGTTGCCCTCATGTATTTACAGACATTCATTAGATCCTCTCTCAGTTGCAATGGATGCAAAACTTTCACTCATTTTGCGCCAGCAGAAGCCTTGGCCACACTTTGGGTTCTCTGCTCAGGCTGATAGTGAGTCCAACAGTTACTGGCAGTTTTAGGAGTGAGAAGGACCGAGTGGCCAACACTGCAAGTTAACTTCTGGTTTGTCACCCTTCGTGGTCCATATTGTCCATGTGCTGGTTTGCTCTTTGTCTTTTTTGAACAGAATGTGCCAAATCATCCAGAGACCACATCTAGGTGCAGCTCTGAGGATCCAAGCAGACCACACTGAGGAGGCAATTCCCAGCTCGTGTCCCTCCAGCCTGTGCAGTGCCCAGCACAGCCCAACTGGCCCTGTGTTCCCACACAGCCAGGCTGTGCTTCAGGACAAACAAACCTTGTCCCTGGGGAAAAAGCAGTTTCTTTCCTGAGCCCCCAGTTCCCACCACACCTGAGAGCTTTGCAGGGGTCTCTTGGGGCCTGTGGGGTAACGACCTGAATCCCTGCCAGCCCAGGCAGGCTGGGTGTGGGAGCAGCTCCCTGTTCCAGCAGGGCTTTCCCTGGCCTCCCACCAAAGGGAACCACCATGGGGGTGAAACCTGGAAAAGTCTGGCACAACCATGCAAGTGAGATGGAAAACCAGGGTGAGCTGCAGGTTTTTAACACGTGTAACACAAGTGACAGCAGCTCCTGGGGTGTAACAAACCCCCGGGCTCCCCAGCCCATGCAGCAGGAACCCTCCAGCCTCAGCTTGCAGAGACAGAGTCTGCTTTGGCTTTTTAGCCAGGGCAGCTTGCACAGCCCAGGCCAGCAGTGAACGTGATCCCTGGTGGGCTCATGAAGCTTGACTGCAGAGGCAGCTTGGCAGGTAACTCATCAAGACAACTGTGGTCCTCAGAAAGACCCAGCTCAAGCATCCACTGCTGAGCAAAATGGGCACGAGAAGAAAACAAACCCTCAACCTGTAAAGAATGAAAAAGCTGCTCCAACATGAACTTTCACCATCCCACACTGTCAGCATTGCTGTGTCAGCCTCTCCCCTGCCAGAGGGGGCTGCAGAAGTGGCCTCAGACACCCATGCACGTTGAAGCAGCTTCAATCAGCCCTGATTTCTCTGCCCTGCCCGTGTTCCCAGCAGGGCAAGCAGAGAGCTGTGTCTTGTCCTGGCTCACCCCAGGCAGGGCAGAGCAGCCCAGGCTGGGATGTGGAGCTGGAGATCTGCCCTCACTGCACAGCTGCTGAACATCCTGGGCCTTCAAAAACATGCTGGTGCAGGGAGGTGTGTGGTGTTTGCCATCACATTTCCCAGCCCCTCTGCAAAGGGGGCTGTGAGCCTGCTCCTCCAGGTAACTTGGTAACATCTCATCATGGAATCATAGAGTCATTAAGGTTGGAAGGGACCTTAAAGATCATCGAGCTCCAACCCTCCTGCCATGAGCAGGGAACCACCAGCCCAGGCTGCACAAACCCTCGTCCAACCTGGCCTTAAAAACCTCCAGGGATGGAGCATCAACAACCTCCCTGGGCAACCCATCCCAGCTCCTCACCACCCTGAAAGTGAAGAATTTCTTCCTAATATCTAATCTAAATATCCCCTCTCTCAGTTTCAAGCCATCACCCCTTGTCCTATCACTATCTTCTCTGATGAAAAGTCCCTCTCCAGCTTTCCTGGAGTCCCTTCAGGCACTGGAAGCTGCTCTAAGGTCTCCCTGGAGCCTTCTCTTCTCCAGGCTGAACACCCCAACTCTCCCAGCCTGGCTCCAGA
>NW_009952430.1:2310090-2315674 GCF_000747805.2 Chaetura pelagica
CCTTCTCTGGCCCCTCTCCAACAGCTCCATGTCTCTCCTGTGCTAAGGGCTCCAGAGCTGGACACAGCACTCCAGGTGGGGTCTCACCAGAGCAGAAGGGCAGAACCCCCTCCCTGGCCCTGCTGGCCACACTTCTTTTGATGCAGCCCAGGATCCTTTACTTCCAGATTTGCTGACATAAATGAAAGCATCTAAGTCCATATTTATGCACAAAAGTGATGGGCTCTGCTTAGAAACAGTTCCCATGGACTTCAGGAAAAAAAATAAATAAATTTAAAAAAAGGTAAATCCTGAAGTTATTCACAGAGAAGACGCAGTTTTATTATCTCCAGGCATGACCCAGACAGCAAATTCCACCTTCTAGCACCAGTGTGACAACAAACCAGGTAGTTAGAGGTCAGGGAAGAGGGCCATGGCTTGTTTAACCCTAGAGCCTGTTTCTCCTGGTGGTGGCCTTAGATGTGACTAATGAGTCACCCAAAGTACAGCTCTGGGGCCACCTCAGGTGGTGACATCTCAGCTATTCCTGCATTGCTGCCCATGGCATTGACACGAGAGGCCTTAACACAGGATCATCCTACATGGCTTTAATTTGCTATTAAAACAATTACAGCCTTTTGAGTTTGGGCTTCTTTCCAGAGGCAGTAAATCTCCCCTGCGAGGCAGGCAGTGAGGCAGCAGCCTTGCACACAGCACCCCTGAATGAGGCCAGCTCTGGGATAAACAACAGCAAGGGCTTCTCATGGAAAACTTCTCCATAGCCACGGGATCTGCCTCAGTCCCAGCAGCTCAGTGACCTGGAATGGGCACAGCACAGAAGCACTTTGCTTTCTCCCTGCCATACCCTCCACAGATGGTTCTTTCTCTGCCACTTACAAGTGGCAGGTCCAGCAGAACTCCAGAATCCTGGCTTTTCTTAGAGATGGGAGGGATGTCTGGGATGTCTCCTGCTGGAGAGCAGGGCAGGAGAAAGGGACCTGGGGGTCCTGGTGGGCAGGAGGATGAGCATGACCAGCAATGTGCCCTTGTGGCCAAGAAGGCCAATGGATCCTGGGGTGCATTAGAAAGGGGGTGGTTAGTAGGGCAAGGGAGGTTCTCCTGCCCCTCTGTTCTGCCTTGGTGAGGCCACATCTGGAGTATTGTGTCCAGTTCTGGGCCCCTCAGTTCCAGAAGGACAGGGAACTGCTGGAAAGAGCCCAGGGCAGAGCCACAGAGATGCTGGAGGGAGGAGAACATCTCTCTGCTGAGGAAAGGCTGAGGGAGCTGGGTCTGTTGGGCTTGGAGAAGAGGAGACTGAGGGGCCACCTCATCCATGGGCACAAATCTGTTCAGGGCAGTGTCAGGAGGACAGAGCCAGGCTTTGTGCAGTGATGTCCAGTGACAGGACAAGGAGCAGTGGGTGCAAACTGGAGCCCAGGAGGTTCCATGGGAATCTCAGGAAGAACTTCTTTGCTGTGAGAGTGCCAGAGCCCTGGGCCAGGCTGCCCAGAGAGGCTGTGGAGTCTCCTTCTCTGGAGACATTCCAACCCCCCTGGCCACGTTCCTGTGTGATGTGCTCTGGGTGCCCCTGCTCTGGCAGGGGGGTTGGGCTGGGGGAGCTTTCCAGGTCCCTTCTAACTCCTAGGATTCTGTAATTCTGTGATTCTATGATGCCACCCTTGCACAGTCTGGCATGGGTGCCAAGGCAGAAGACATCACCATGCACCACAGCTCTGCTGCCTGCAGAGTCACAGGGGAGTGATTAAGTTAATTTTAGGGCATTGCCTGCCAGGGTCATGCACTGGTGCAAACCTCTAGCACATGCCTACATGAGATGTCCCCCATCTCACAGAGGTGGGACAATTCAGCTTATCCCTCACTGTGCCCCAGTACCCCCCTAGGTGCTGCAGGGCCATCTGCACTGCCTGCCCAGGCAGTGGGGCTGCATGAAGCCAGAAATGCAGCTGGAAAAAAGCAGCCTGCAAATCCATAGCCCGGGCTTACCAGCATTAACTGGGGTTGTCTGATTTGCCTAAATGACTTGGAAACTCAATTTCCCATAAGCCCAGATAATGTTCTCAAAGGTGTTTATTGACTTGAGAGTTTTTATCTCATAAATTTACACAGGGATTCATGTTTTGGCACCCAGATCCAACCAAGTACATGTGTGGGGTGTCAGGCTGAGCTCCTGCCTCCCATCTAGGACCCAAAGCTCATGGTTGAATCTGGGCATAAGCATCTAAGTCACTTAGGAAAATTAGACTTTGGCACCTAAGTCACCTGGATGCCATATTTATATTTAAACTTGACAAGATCTGTGGCCTGTCCCCAGGTTCTCCTCCCAGCAAGAATCCTCAGCAGCATCAACATTTATTTTTTTAAATCCACTTCTTGGACAAGGCACAAACCCAGAATCTTGAGCAGTATAAATATTCCAGTTCCTCCAGCACTTCCATGGAGGAGAGGTGTTAGCCCTAGGACACTGGTTGGGTTCCAACTCAAGCAATTGAATTCAGCCTCTAACACTTCAAATTCCCTCTCCAGTTTCTGTTTCATTTTGTTTTATCTCTCTTTGCTTTGACTAAGCCTTGTGATTTGGTTCATTTTATTCTATTCATTTACAAACCTATCCCTGCTCCACCAGTGACAGAAACAGAGGGATCTGGATTGTCCTCCTCCAGGAAAATAAATACAAAAACATGGTATTTTCCTCTTAATGTGATCTTTTGATCTGCCCAGGTTTTACTTCTTCATTCACAGTAGAGCTGAGATTAAAATATTATGCAAAAACCCTACAAGTTCAGAGGGGATCTGCAGAAAAGTAAGTTTGATGCTTGGTGGACTGATCACCCAAAGGAATGCTGATGATTTCAGAGTCTGCCAAGACCTGTCTACCAAGGCAGCAGATTTCTCACTTCAGACTTCCCTGATATAATAATAACAATAATTAAGAATTACAAGAAGGCTTGAAGTTTTCCTTCAGACAACACTGAATTTTTAAAGAGAGACATTTCACATCAGAAGGATCAGCTGCATTTGCATCGCTTGACAAAACCAAATCTTGATCTTCAGCTTTGTTCTCTGAGTGAAATCACAACGAAATCACAATGTGCTCACACCCGTGTTGCCAGCAGGACTGCAGAGCCCTGCCTACAGCACCAGTGTGACCCACCACTGGTCACCAGGGGAGGCTGGGAGCACCCCAGGGAGGTCAGCTTGGGATGGGGGGCAACCACAGCCAACCTGTGAGCAGGGCTTATTCCACCACACCTGCTGGAAACTGCTCAGCAACAGGTATTTGGCCAAGAAAAAGCCAGCTGCTGACCTGCCTGCAATGCCTGGCAGGTCGGTGGGTGGTTCTTTCCTCCCAGTTGGGCAGATCTGAACCACAAGCTGCAGGAGCCTGGTGAAAACACACATGAGATCAAACTCAGGGCTTGGCCAATAGAGCCAAGGCTGAAATGGGGTAACTGGTCCCCACCAGCCTCCTGGGAGGGAGCACACACTGAATGTCCTGCAAAGGGCTTTGTTAAAAGTGCTCCTTACAAAGGGGATGAATGCAGGACACACAGGATTCCTCCCTGACTCCTTTGAAGAGCAATGACATTCCTGGGATGCTTGAGAGTTGATGGTGTTGAAGGCTTTGAAGTGAAGTACTTGAGCAGTCTATTTTGACTTCGCTGGGTGACTCATGCTCAGCTCTGTATCTCAGATGGCTTTTCAGCTTCCTTTGACTGCTTTCCAAAAGGTACATGTTTGCTCAGCCTGCCCATGGACTGTAGCTCCTCTGTTCACCATTCATCTCCCCTCCCCGAGGGTGGATGAGCAGCTTGCTGACTCCCAAGGGATTCAATGGCTCAGACAGTGTTTTTCAAAAATAACAATGTCTCAAGGCATTTATTTTTTTTTAATCAATGGGACAAATCTTAACCCTTTGACCAGCCCCTGCAGCTCCCAGAGAGCTGGCTCAGAAAGCATCAGTGCAGGGCACTACAGCTGCTCCCATGGGAAGCAGCACTTAGGCAAGCTCAGGAGCACAAGGGAAGTCTCCTACACTTCTGCTGTGACACATATCACAGGGTAGTAGAAACCCTTTCCCAAAATACAGCCAGGAAGAGGATTTGTAGGAGTGATTCTGGACCTGTGGGTTGTGACTTTCACCCAAACCCCTGTGAAGTGCTCACAAATGCACTGGTTTCAGCTCTGCTGTTTGTAGGCAGCACTTGTGGCTCTGCCCTTGGACCCTCTTACCCCCAGTGCCCACTCAGGGACCACTTGGGGGTGGTGATGGATGCTAAGTGGGTGCAGGGGCCTGGCTCTTTCCCAGAGGAGGGGGTCCAGGTCCCAGGAGCCAAACCAAGAGGAAAGACACATTCACATGGATTTTGATCCTTTTTTTTAAGGATCTTCTCTCAGAGAAAGGGTTGCATGTGGATGGCAGAAGGAAAGATCAGTTTCACTGCTAGGTGACAATTCCTAGGGTCACAACAACTTGCCTGCCTGACATTAGACCCAGGAATTAGCAGCTTCCCAAATGTGGCTCCTCTACACACCAGCCAGGCTGGAACAGGAGCCACTGCAAAAAGTACCAACCACCTTTGGCAACAGCTTGTACATTTCTAATCAGTTGACAACTTTATTTGATTTTCATTTAAGTTTCACTGCTAGGCAGCAATTTCTAGGGTCACAACAACCTCCCTCCCTGACATTTGACCCACCAATTTGCAGTTTCCCAAATGTTCCTTCTTTCCTTCAGGGTTACAAGTGTTTACTTTGAGGAGCCAGGTCATCCTGATGGCTCTGAGCACCCCAGGTCCTGCAGGGAGGCACCTGAGATGTTGTGCCTGACCCATGGTCTTCTCTTGGGCTCAACCATGACCTCCCTGCTGTGGCCCAGGGGAGGATATGACAAGGATCAGAGGCAACACGAGGGATTTCCAAGTTCAGAAACCCCACAAACCTGATTCCAGGTTCACTCAGAAAATCTTTTCCCAGAAGGATTCCCTGGCCAGTGTTGGAGGCACAGCACATTCCTACCTTCTGGGGCAGGAAGATGTAAATAGTTTCAGGAGGCAACATGACCTGTACCCCTCATTTGAGTGAGGCAAAAGTGTTTGGGCAAGTCAGAACAGAGTGAAGAAGCAAACACTGGAGGTGGCTGCAGGTCTCCCCTTACTGCAGCTGGAGCTTGCAAGTGAAAGGAATCACAGCATCAGTTTGGTTGGAAAAGATCTTTTAGATCACCAAGTCTAACTGTTCCCAGCCCTGCCCAGGCCACCCCTGCCCCGTCCCTCAACACCATCTCCAGGGCTTTTCAACACCTCCAGGGATGGGGACTGGGCCAGGCCCTGACAACCCTTTGGGGGAAGAATTGTTCCCAAGATCCAATCTAAACCTCCCCTGGCACAGCTTGAGGCCATTTCCTCTTGTCCTATCACTTGTTCCTTCAGAGAAGAGACCAACTCCTCTGGCTCCAACCTCCCCTCAGGCAGTTGCAGAGAGTGAGAATCATAGAACCACAGGGGTTGGAAGGGACCTCTGAAGATCATGTAGTCCAACCCCCCTGCCAGAGCAGGGTCACCTAGAGCACATCACACAGGAATGT
>NW_009952430.1:2315712-2353181 GCF_000747805.2 Chaetura pelagica
TGTCACTTGGTGCCATTTCCCCTTGTCCTGTCCCAGGCATCACTGAACAGACACTGCCCATTCCTGACACCCCCCTGCAGGTATTTGTAGACACTAATAAGGTCCCCTCTCATTCTTCTCTCCAGACTGAGCAGCCCCAGGTTTCTCAGCCTTTCCTCATCAGGCAGGTGTTCCAGTCCCTTCATCATCCCTGTAGCCTCCCTTGGACTCTCCCCAGCACATCCCTGTCCCTCTGGAACTGGGGAGCCCAGAACTGGTCACAATACTCCAGTGAGGTCTGACTAGGGCAGACAAGAGGTTTAGGGGAGAACTTTGTAGAATAGGGGTGATGGTTGGACTCAGTGATCCCAAGGGTCTTTTCCAACCTGAATAGTTCTATGAATCTATGATTCTAAGAACAGGGGGGAGATCTTCCCTTGACCTGCTGGCCACACTGTTCTTCATGCATCCCAAGATACCATTGGCTCTCTTGCCCACAAGGGCACTTTGTTGCCCCATGGATAACTTGTTGTCCATCAAGATCCTTCTCCATGGTCCTTCTCCATGGGGCTGCTTTCTAGCAGGCCAACCCCTAACCTAGACCATGGCCATGGTGTCACTCCTCCCCAGGTGCAGGACTCTACACTTATTCTTGTTCAACCTCATGAAGTTCCTCTTTGCCCAGCTCTCCAGTCTGTCTAGATCTGACACCAGTTTATTGGAGCACAATCCATGGTCCATCACTGTGTGACAGCCCCAGATCCACATCTGGGTCCTTCAGGAGGGGCTCAGGCTGACAAGTTGCCCTCTCCGTGGCACAGGCTGCTGTGACATCCAGCCAGGCTGACACAAACATCCACTCCCATAAACCTGTGGATGTTCCCTTGTCCCACCTGCGTTTGCCCTTGGCACAGGGCACAGATTTAAACTGTTTCTGGTGCTGGCAGTGACCAGGACTCACTTCCCAGCTCTCACACTGACACCACGACCACCAATACTGGTGTAAAAGAGTTGTTTTACTTGAGGCAACCAAAAAAGCACCTCTCATGTCTGGAGCTCTGATTCTCCTTTGCTCCTCCACTAGAACATTGATCCCATCTGGCTTAGTGGGATGAAAACCACAGAGATGAGGCTCCATGGCCCCAGGCCTGCAGGGCAACAGGCATGTGGAGGTGGCCCAGCAAGGAGGAAGGTTTGGCTGCTTTGGCCAGTGACAGAGGAGACCTCAATGTCTTCATTTGCTGAACACCTGGTTGGACATCCTTTGGTTGGACAGTGGAACAGGCTGCCCAGGGAGGTGGTAGAGTCACCACCTCTGAAAGTTTTTCAAAGAAATAGAGAATGGTGGTGCTCAGGGACATGATTTAAGTAGATAGGTAGATTAGGTTATGGTTGGTGGATTTAGGTTATGGCTGGACTTGATGGTCTTCAAGGTCCTTTCCAACAAAGGATGATTCTATGATTCTATCATTTCTTCATGCCAAGAACCCAAAGCATTAAAGAGAGGTGGTTGCTGATATGATTTTATCAGGCTGCAAAGCCAGGGGAAGATGAAAGCACAGAGAATGTCTGACCACCCTTCTCCCTTCTCTTTCCTCTCTTCCCCACCACAGAAAGCTTTACCTCCCATCATTCCCTGATGTCTCTCCACATCTTCTGCCTGCCCTGGGACACCCTTGTGCCAGTGAAGGGTGTGAAGCCAAGCTCTCAGGGATGGTCCCTGCCCAGGTCACCTCCATGTCCAGGAGTGCAAGCACAGAAGGACCTTGTGCAATTCCTCCTCACTACTCACCCTGTGCAGCCACCACAGCCACTGCCTGGAGGAACCTGGCCCCTTTGTACCCCACAATGACCTTGTAATGGGGGCTCATCACTGGCCCTGAATAGAGGGGCTGCCTGGGGGGGTTGGGGATGTGCATGGGTCCTACTTCTATAGGTTTCTCTCCAGTTTGTCCTCCACACAGCCCTATAAACTGAACAAAATGAAGGTTTCCCAGGGCATCCTGTTTGCCTCCTTGTCACCAAGACTCTGCCCTCCCTCCTGTGCCAGAAATGCTTTGCTCTTTCCTCTGAGGGAGGGTGACCTCTTCCAAACAGACTGCAGCACTAGGAGGCATCTTCACTGGGAGCCTGATCTCAGCTGCAGCACTTAGTGGGACATGTCTCACTTCTGAGGATCTGATACTTCTTCTCGTTTTACCTCCTTCCTCCTCCCAAATCTTCTCTGTTACATTCTGTTCACCCTAAAAATAAATTTAAAACAAAACCAAAATCAAAACAAACAAACCAAAAAACAAAATGGAAACCATTAAGCTGTGGTGCCCAGAAGTGTTTAGGCACCTGCTGGGTGGTTCTTGGCCTAGACACTGTAGGAAAGGAAAACACTGGTACTGCACAAGGATTGAAAATCAGACCACCCATTTACTTACACATATCATCTGTACATAGAGCTGGATGCCCAGTTGTCCACCATCAGGCAACCAAGTGTTCGCATCCCTCCACACATCCTCCAGGCCTAGGTGCTGGCTCTGAGCAGCCTCCCTTCTACATCAGTTCAGGAGCCACTGCCTACTCTTACACCTTAAGCTTTGCTTAACAACCCTTTGTCATCTGTCTGCTGAGATCACAGAACTACTCAGGTTGGAAAAGCCCCTTGGGATCACTAAGTCCAACCATCATCCCTACTCTACAAAGTTCTCCCCTAAACCATCTCCACCAACACGACATCCAAGTGACTCTTCAACCCCCCCAGGGATGGTGCCTCCCCCACTCCCCTGGGCAGCCTGTTCCAGGGTCTGACCACTCTGGCTGTTGAAAAGTGTTTACTACTGTCCAGTCTGAACCTGCCCTGGTGCAGCTTGAAGCCCTTCCCTCCTGTTCTCTCACTGATGACCTGTGAGAAGAGACCAGCACCAACCTCTCTCCAATGACCTTTCAGGCAGTTGTAGAGACTGATCAGCTCTCCCCTCAGCCTCCTCTTCCTTAGACTAAACTTTTCCAGCTCCTTCAAGTGTTCTTCATAAGATTTATTCACTAGTCACTTCACCAGCTCTGTTGCCTTCTCTGTCCTGGCTCCAGCACCTCGAGATCTCTCTGGAATTGAGGTGCCCCAAACTGGACCCAACACTCCAGGTGTGGCCTCCCCAGTGCTGAGCACAGGGGGACAATCACACGTACACATCCCTTACATTGTGATAAACATACACAGCTCACCACCCAGGGTCACCTCCTCTCTGCTGACTTTTTGAGCAAGGAGAAATTAGAGAGGATCTTGGTCAGTCTTCTGCTCAGTCAGTCCCTTTTCTCCTGGAGACACCACAGGGCTGGTGCCAGGGCTTGTTAATGAATCCATTCCTGATTCCATGATCCCAAATGTTCTCTTGGTGATCCATCAGCAGATGGTTCCTGGAGCTGTACCCCCAAACCTTCCCACTCTCAGTCATTTCCCATCACTACATGCTGCAGAAAGGTTACCTGTGGTCTCTCTGCAGCAGGGTAGTGGCAGAAATTCAGTAACCACATCTACTGCTACAGGAAGACTGGGACATGGGAAGGAAAGGAGCCCTTTTCCTAAAGACTTTCAGAGGATCCCAGCACTGCAACACTCATGGTGAAGCTACAGCCTGGAGAGGTCCAAAGTGGGTCATTCCCTGCAGCTCTGTGGGCCACATAAAAGCCTTACCTACAAGCTTAGGTTTGGAGACGAAGCAGCTCCTTGAAAAGAAGAGGGTGTCATCTCTGGATGAACAATGACCTACTAACCCTTCTCCTAAACAGATCCCTTCAGCTCCAAACCTCACGTGGTGGCAACACCTTGGCAGCTGCTCCCCCTCTCCTCTTGACATCTCACTCATCTACTTGAGCAAGCAAGGCTTAGCAAAGAGAACATGCACCCTGCAAACAAAAGTCAAGAGAAAGCTGGATTGAGCCTGAATGGCATTTCCACATTTCCATATTTCCAGATTCTGTGCTGTCTGAGGAGAGCATGAACCCTCCTGCACGTCCTGCTCCTGCCTGGGGCCCTTTCACGCCACAGATTTGTTGCGGGATAATTCTCAGGGACCATCTCCCCACAACAAAGCCACCCCCTTTACATGGGGGCAGATGATATAGAAAATGGGTGGTTCAGGCTGATTTCATGAGGCCTAATAAATCTTCAGTAAATTAAAACTCATCCCCCTTTCCTCCCCTCCCCAGGCCTTTGTCTTGCTAATACACATTAAGCCCTGCCTGGCTACACACTTTGAGGCATTTTGGAGGTGAGGTCCCTACAAAGCTGCAGATGTGGGAGCTTTAAAGGACCTTTGGCCCTGGTGTTACCCATTAACATCAGCCATGCCAACACAAGAATCTCACCATGGTTCTCTCCCCTCAAAAGGGCTCCCAAGTAACAACTTCTCCTTTTGAGAGGGGGAAAGAAATAAAAGAACAGAAGGAATGAGCAAAGGAGAATGAGAGAGAGACCTTCCAAAAGAGGTGTTCCCTGTAAAGCTAATTTTGTCCCTAAATCATTGTCTGAAGCTGGTTGCTAGTTAGAAATTGCTTAAGAAATCAGTGCATCTCTTTCAAGGCAGGCAGTGCTGGCCCTCACAACAGCAGTTGCTGATATATGATTCATTTCTCTCATCTCCACTGACCGTTTCCACCCTGACCTTCCTAGTTTCAGGCCTTGAAATAAAGAGCCCTACTGCAGCCCCACATTCAAAGAGCCACTTTTGTCCAATATTCAGGTTTTTCTTCTTGTTCAGATGTTCTCTATGCTTGAAACCCCTCTTTAGAAATCAAAATCGAGCTGCCACCCAGGTTGGAAACCAAGTGACAGGCCAAAAATGTGTCTGTGAGTGTAAGAACCCTCCTGGGATCCCCCTCTTGCCCCAGTGTCTCCCATTATCCTTTCCCCTGGATCATACTGGTGCCCCAACCAACAGGGGGAAAACGCAGCCAGGAAAGCCACATCATTAACAAACCTGCCTGTTTCTAGTGGGCAAAGATTTGAGGAAAAGGTCCAAGGATGTGAACAATTCACTTCTCTGTTCAGCTCGTCCACCGAGGTGTTTTCAGGTGCGGTTCAAACAAGAAGTAACAGCTCCACTCCCGGGTTGCTCAGCAGAGCCTGCACCTTCCAGCCCTTCAAGCACTTTGGCTAAAATGTAAAGAGAAACTTTGTGGCCCTATGTGGGTGCTTTAGAAGTCCTGAGGTGTGATGAATGAGCTCTAAAAAACACAGATCAAGAGGAAGATAGTGGGGATGAAAGGAGAGACAGTCAGATCAGACTAGACATCCTGGGATGAAAGGAAAGGTGAATGGGTAGCTAGATTAGACAGGGTAAGTGGAAGGCAGGAAATCCAAACTTGAAGGTGTTTATCCTAAACTCCAGATCTGCACCTGTAAAGGCTGCTGCCTTACTTCTTTTTTTATTCAATCCTTTCATAAGCAAATTTCCTGATGGGATCAGGAGGTGCCCCTGGCACAGGGGCTGGAAACATGAAAGAAATGCAACAAACTGACCAACAGCCTCACTTTGTATCTATATATATATCAAAAAAAATATATAGATATCTATATATCTCAAAGGAAAAGCTTAGATCTCCATTCCTTTTCAATTCTGGGCAAAGACAATGGGTCAGTTCACATTTTGTCAGGATCACTTTGTCCCTCCCAGTGAGGAGGGACCGTGCACTTTGCAGAAGCCACAGGTAGCACTGGGGGCTCTGGAGGGTGATGGAGGGGTTTGGCTCTGGGCTGTGGAGCTTGTTCCCTCTGGGCTGCTGCTGGAGCCTGAGAGTTCTCCCTGCCCAGCCAGGTAAAGGTGAGTGCCTCTCACTCTGCCAGGGGGAAGCACCAGGCCCTGCAGTGTCACCCTAAATAGTGGCACTGAAAGGAGAGCATGTTCCACATCCATTCACCAAATCAAATCCTAACAACCTCCAGAACAGTTCAGATATTTATCTGGGGCTGGTTCTCTATCCCAAAAGCACAATGAGACTTGTCATGTTTCTGTGCCTTCCTGGCCAGGCTATTTTACAACACAACTATCCCTTGGGATACAGAGCCATTTCCATATTCATGTCTTGGTGTTGTGCCCATCATTTCCCATCACATCACAGGGAGGCAGCTGCTGTCCTCTCACACTGGGCAGTCCCAAGCAATTTGGGCTGACAAATCTCCTTCCATGGCAAAACTTCAGGTAAGTGAAGTGCATCACCAGTGATGTAAAATCCATCCCACTCCCTTCAGCAGAATTTCACCCTGACAACTTCCATCTCCTCACACAACTTTGCCCATTAGCTTTCTAATGCCCAAACATGACCCAGAGCTACAGCTTTGTTTTCTTTCATGAGATACATGAAAATTATGAGAACTGCACCTTTATTCAAGACCTTTGTAAAAGTCTTTTTCAATAGGTAGTTGAACCACAGCAAAATATGAAATATGTTCCATTTTTGCCAAGCAATTGGGTTGCATGACATCCCTCCATGGCTGCATCTACATACAAAATATTTCTGCATTTATTCTATGATGTTGATTAGTTTTATTCCAAAACCACTACAAAGCCCAGTTGCTCAATACCTCTGTTAAGGCATTAAAAAAAGCCATAATGTGGAGTAATGCTGCCTTCCTCTGAAGCTTCAGCCTTCATTCATTCAGCCACAGTGGCTTTGACATCCTGCACTGCCAAAGGAATGTCCTCCTCAGGTCTTGAACACCTCCTGGAGATGCCTCTGCTTGTCACCAACAATAAAGGGGGTGAAAACCAGATTCCCATCTGCAGTTTTTGTGTTCTGTACCATGTGTAGGTGAGGAGAATCACCTTCTGGATGCCTGAAATCAGTGTCACGGGCACCACCCCAACCTGACAGTGGGCAAATGTATTTCTGCATTTGGCTTTTCACACTTTTCCCTGTTGCCAGCCAGTCGTGGTTTTCCCTCCATTAAATCAAACCAGGAGAGGATGATCCAAATGACATTTAAAGACACACATTAAAAACTCTGGCAGTAAACAAACCAGAAGAAAGAAAATCTGGGTTTCGGTGCAAACACCATAAGCCTCAAAATTGCTACAGAGCAATTATTCTTCTTTTTTATGAAGTACCATCCACACCTGAGATCCTGAATGTACTTCAAAAACAAATGCAGTCCATCCTCTAACACTTACCTGGCCTGACCACCAGAGATTTCTAAAACTTATGGCCTCATCCTGCTGAAATCTACCCCTTTGTTTGGAGCAGGATGCAGTTCCCTTGGCACAAAACCACACACTGCTCTTTGAAATGCTTGGCAAAGTCTTTCACTCTGGGGCATGCTCAAACCTGCTCCACTTGAAGGGAAGCACAAAACTATTCTTGACTTCAAAGGCAGTGGAACTCAGCCCCAGGGTGGAAATTAGCTTCAACATTAATTGAATTAAAAGCGGGGGATTCCCTTCGAAGAACAGCCACTTCCTGGGCCATGGGATGAGATTTTATGGAACATAATTATAACTAGACTAAAACACTGCAAACAGGTGTTGGATGCAGTGGTTAGGCACCCCAAATGGCCTGCATCCAGTGGAGGAGAACAAGGATGTAAAGAAACCCAAGGTGGAATTTAATTTGCCTGAACACAGCTCTGCTGAAGGACAGGACAAGGGCAGAGGCTCCTGAAAAGCATCAGGGCTCCTGGAGCTGTGAGCAGAGGCAGGACCTCTGCTTCCAGTAGAGAAAGTGAACATGTGAGTATTTCTAACCCCTAGCTTTAAAAAAAAAATAAATAGTGAGAAGGAAAAATACTAATTAAGTTTCACTCAGACAGTTGGGAAACTGCCTCTCATCAAGGTGTGAACTGCTACATTTCCCCTGGAAATGTCATTAGCCTCAAGGCTTCAAATGTCCCACATGAGGAGTCCATGAGCCCCAAGTCTCAGCTCAGCCTTCTCTCCGCATTTGCCACCTCCAGGAATCTGTTGGGCAAGGCAGAGTTTGGTTAGGATACCTTTTCTATTGAACCTTATTGCTCTAGGATTATGAAGTCCCTGCCATCTCTGAGATCTCTCCACATTTCTGGATGTAAGATCTTTGTCCCTTGTCTCCTCCATTTATACACACCAGCACTTGTTGGCTAAAGCATCTTTCCCCAGCCCTGGTAAAGCAGCAAATCTGATTTACTTCCACTTCTGCAACTCGCTCAAAGAACCACCTAGAAAAATAATTACAGTCAATAAACTGGATTCCCCTTCACATCAAATGTCCCCCCAAATCTTCAGCACCCTCTGGCCTCAGGAAGGGTACAATTCCTGAAAGAACAACCCTCTCCAAGCATACCAGTATCTTCCCTTTTTGAGTCACAGACAAAACTGGACAGCATTTACAACAAATAATCACCTTGTATGAGCAGGATTTTGCCACCTGCTTCCTCCTGCAGCACAGCAGGCTCTTCCAAAGACAGATCTACTGAAAGCTCTGCTCTTCTCTGTCTCACCAAAACCTTCTCTACTTTCTCCCCTCCCAGAGGAGAAGGGTCTGAGTCAGTGGTTGCTCAGGCCAGGGGTTAGAGCTGCTTTTCCCAGGAATGGCAGTAGTCCATGAGGTGAAGGTGTCAACATCAGATGAAAAGGAATTCACCCAGCTGACACATCTGATCTCAGCTTAGGTTACTTACTGAGCAAAGACCAAGCAAGATGCCTCAGACAACGTGATGGAAGAAGGCAAAGTTAAACAAGATCAAATGTGTTGACCATAGGAAGTTGGAAGAGGAAGCTGGTGATGGCCTAAGAAAGCTGGGCAAAGCCTCCCTGGACCACAGGCCAGCTTGCTCTGGGGCAGAAGAGTGGAAAAACAAACTGGGTCTCAGATTTGAAGACGCTGCTTTTTGCTGCTGGTCTGTTTTGATTTTTCCAGGGGATGGAGCGAAGATTTGATTCCCCAAAGAAGGAATGGAGTTGCAGTCAGGTTCCCAGGAGGATTTATTCCTGGGCTGATGGCTGCTCCTGGCCTGCAGTGTCCCTGGGTGTTAATCCTCCAGGCTGAGGGTTGGCAGTGCTTCAAGCCTGCCCTTATCCCCACACTCCTGTGGTTGTATCTGCTTCTGTTCTCCTGCTGCCTTGCACCTTGCTACAGGTCATGGCCACAGCACTGAGAAAATGTTCCTCCAACTGTTGCATGGCCACTGTGGAAAGCTCTTTTCATCAACAGGTGTCACACAGCTCTGCCACAATGAACAAGGTCCCCATTGCTGTTTTCTATGTGAGGAATGTAAAGCAGAAAAAGACTTGACTAAGGGCATTCAGCAGCCCGGGGGCCGGGGAGAGAACAGTTCTCCCAGGTTTCTCTCTTGTGCTTTTATAGCAGACTTCTGCCAGCCTTCACAGGAAAATGAAACAAGTGCTATTCTGTGATAGAAAGAGCAGTGCACATGAATAGCCATCAGTCAAAAAGGATGTGCTGTGAGGATGGCCCAACTGCCCAGCTGGGAGAAGAAAAGAACAGTGTTGTGACCCCACCAAAGGGCAGGACCCCTTGCTCCACCACTGCCCTCTGCTGCCAAAGCCTTCACCTCTGACAGTCCACCCTGCCCTTTCTCCAGGGTCTTTCTGAAGCCAAGGCCACCAAATTCACATCAGTTCTCTGTGAAAGGCCACGAGTTCAGCTGAATCATCCTTGCCTGCAAACGCCAACACTCAGAAGCAGATGCCAAAGCTGAGAGCCTCTGTGGCACAAACTAGCACCTCTGGACCTTTGTGGCTCTGCCTTAAATATCACAGGGACAAGTTTTATCACACCAAATGCATCATACACTCATGATCTGCATGGCTGATCTTGCAAGAAGTGCCACTGGGTGCTGGTGCAGTGATGCCTGAGTCTCCCTCAGGGACCAGTAAAGGTCCCTGCCAGGACCTGCCTTATCCTCCTTCCTTTTGTCCTCATGTGCACCTGAACCATGTTTTCCCCACCTCCCTGGAGCTCACTGACCAGCAGAAGTGTTGGGATGAAAAGCATGGCAGTTTTGGCTGTCTCCTTTGGGGTTTCCTACCTTCTTTGTGCCTAACTGCCCCTGGGCAACCACTGCCCCAACATGCCCCTTCCCAAAGGGTGCATCACTGCAGCTCCCAGGAGTGGTTAGCCAACCTCCAAGGCTTGCCCTAGCAGACAAGATTTCTGTGCTCTTCCAAGAGAACAGAGCCAAGCAGAGGCAAAACTTCAGAAAAACCCAATTAATTGAAAGAATAAGAAGTGAATCACAAGCTGTGTGTTGCTTCTGTCATTTATCCTGCAGCTTGTAACTAACCACCAGCAGCAGAGCAGCTCCAGGAAACCACCTCTCCCCCTTCTTCCTCCTTCCCTCCCTCCCAGCAGCATAAATAAGGAGAAAACTCCACCCAAGTCAGTGAACTGACACAGAAGCTGAACCAACGTAAGAGGAGAAATCAGGCCTTAAAATTGACACAGGCAAAACCTGCTTCTAGTCCCTTGCTGCTGTGCTCCTGCACCTCGTTTCTATAGGTCTGAATGCAGAGCCCTCCAGCCCTCCCATGGCAGCAGCCCCCAGTTCTGCATGTTTAACTGAGCTCAGACTGAGCCAACCTGCTCAGTCACTCCCAGGAGTATGACAAAAGTCCACCTTTTCCCAGACATGGGATAATTTTGGGGGACAAGCCCCCCTTCCTCATCCCTTGCATCTCTCCTGGGATGTTTTGGAGTGAAGAACGAGCGAGCTACGCGTGGATCCGCCAGCGTCTGATTTCCTCCCAGGATGGCCTCTTAAGCAGGAGGGGTTATAAATAAATAAAGCCCAAAAGGATCTCCGAGCAGCACCCATGAGCTGGCCTCCTACCCTCTTTCCTCCTGCAGATCCCTTCCTCCCCTTTCAGAGCCATCTCTGCATCAACGAGCGGCACCGAAAGCAGCAGAACTTCCCTGCTCCCGCGGAAAGGAATCGCTCTGATTCAAGAGCCTGCCTGGCTGGCTTTGGTTCAGCTCTGCACATTGTTCTGCCAATAAACTTAAGTCACTAGAGGATTTCAACAAGCAGGGCCACTTGCACAAATAAGAAGCCTCCTCCCTGTCGGTGGGGGCTGTTGAGGAGTCACTAGACAAGAGAATAACTAAGCACTCGTGGGGCTGAGAGCTTTTCACTCAATGAAGTCCAAACCAAACAAATTCCCCCTTTAGGAGATGCCTTTATCCAAACACTCTGAGCACACACAGAAGGAGCTCGCTGCCTCTGCCTCTCTTCATCTGCCACCTCAGACCTGCTCCCTTCTCCCCTTTCCCCATCCATCACTGGGCTGGGCTGCAGGTGGTGGAGCTTTGGAAGTGCACCCTTGGCACAGCCCAGCTTGTAAAGCCCCTGGGATGCTGTTGGTGGAAGAGGATGTGAAAATTTCACCCACCGTAAATCCCCATTCAAGCAGTAATTGTAGTGCAGGGATAAATTGCGCCAGAACTGGATTTATAGGTGAGGTGGCTTGTACCAGCTTAGTGTTTAATTTTCAGTTCAGCTTTAACTGCCCTTTCTTAGGAGGATTTAAGGATTTCCATAACTCACTCCAGCTAGCTCACCATGGTGCAAATCCTGCTGCTCTGCTCCCTCCCAGCTGCCCTGGAGCTGAGACAAATCTCAGGCAGGCAAGGGAGAGGAAAACTCCTGCTGCAGAGAGGCCAGGACTGCAACAGCCTCTGGGCCATTCTCTAGAGCTGCTCAAGAAGTTACTCATGTTCAGCTGGGAGTGCTCTCTGTCCACATCTGGCTCTGCCTGCCCCACACACCGTTCACACCAGCCAGGCAGTGATAAAGGCAAGGGAATGATGGGCCACCTAAGGGCTGCGTGGAGGGACCTAATAAACCAGAGGCTGTGGGAGAGGTTATCAATGGCCCAATGGGTGCTGCAGCATTGCTGAGACATCCATGGAGCAGGAAATGCCAAGGTGATGGTCCTCCCTGCCTCCTCATCCCATTTTGGAGGTTCCTAACTTGAAGCTGACCCAATAATGCAGGTAGACTGAAAGAGCTGACCCTCACTGCCATGAGCCTGAGAACTGGCCCTAAAAACCCCTTCATTTCCCCCAGTCCAGGCCCCAACCTGGGCTAGCTGGAACATGCAATTCAGACTCCTGCTTTCCATCCCTTCCTCATGACCCTTTTCCCTCCCCCTTCCTTATTGCACAATTTCCTTTTCCCTCTGGTTCTCCCACCCAAGGCTGCAGGTTTTGCCTGCACAATTTCCTTTTCCCTCTTTTGCCACCTCGTAATGAACTGGTTCTCCCACCCAAGGCTGCAGGTTTTGCCCCCTTGCTGTGTCACCCAGACATGCAGCTGCTCCATCCCAGCCCGACGTTGCTGAGTCCCCCAGAACTTGGCTTTCCATCAGCCTTGCTTGCACATGCCATGGTTTTCCCCTTTGATTTCTTTCTCTGCTCTGTTTTGCTTATTCCTAGCTTGTTCCACATTATCATCAAGGAAACAGGACTCAGTGAGATCTAACAAGAGGAACTGAAAAAAGTTCTTGCTCTCTCTCCCTCTATTACCCAACAGAAATGACACTTCCCAGAAGCAGTGTGAGGAGGGCTCAGCAGGCACTGAGATCTCTCTGAGGCACATGCAGAATACGAGGTGGATAAAGTCACATCAGCTACATCCAGGCTGTTTTCACATGATTTTGGGGTTCACAACAGCTGAGGAAATCTCCCAGAATCACCTTTGCATTGCCTGACAGGCTGGCCAGGAGGAACAAATGCCAAACAAATCCACTGGACAGTCTCTGCTTGCAACCTGGTCCCAGTTTGTTGTACAGGTAGGACTGTGGCTGCAGAGACAGCTGCTCTTCTGGGAAGAGAGCTGTGGAATTAGAGGTTTGGGACTGTTGCCTCTAAGGGAGAGGGACCTGTGATTGAATATACTGCAGTTTCTGCTCCCTGTCATCTCATCAGGAGACTTCTGAGCCCTGTCACAGAAATAAATGTACTGTAGAATAACAGCACAGATGTTGAGAAACCCACAGCACAGATGTGATGCAGCTCACTGAGGTTCTCACCAGTGCAGCTGAACCCAGCAGCACCCAACTGCACCAGGGTGTTCACACCAATGCTGTTAGGTCCTTCTCAATGTTTCCTTCCCTGGCAGGACTCCAGGCCCAGTTCAGCTGCTCCTGTTTGTGCTGCCTGTACCTCTGGTATCTCCATTAGAGACAGAAGGTGACAAAGGTACTACTGAATTGGAGCTGGTTGGTGCTGGTCTCTTCTCACAGGTCATCAGTGACAGAACAAGAGGGAAGGGCTTCAAGCTGCACCAGGGCAGGGTCAGACTGGACAGTAGGAAACATATTTCACAGCAAGAGTGGTCAGACACTGGAACAGGCTGCCCAGGGAGGTGGTGGAGTCACCATTTTGATGTGTTGAAGGGTTGTTTGGATGTGGTGCTGGTTTAGGGGAGAACTTTGTAGAGTAGAGATGATGGTTGGACTGGGTGATCCCAAGGGGCTTTTCCAACCTGAATGATTCTATGAAATTGTACAATGTGCCTCAAAACAGGAGGAATTTGACCTATAATGATGGAAATGTTTGGTATGCAGCTGCCTCTTAACATTAAGATGTTTAAATCCCTCAGGGTTTCTGTCCAAAGACAGAAGTTCTCCTGAATTAACTACAGAAGAATATTTCAGATGGATGTGTTGACCTGCAGCCAGCTCCTGTGGAGATGCTCTTCTCTGTCAGTGTCTGTAGGTTAATACAGCTTCATTCACTTGGAAAAGAAAGCTACATTAAAGAAATAAACTCTGAACAAAAGTACTTTATGGTTCTTAACTTCTCCATTATATATATATATACATATATATACAGACTCTAGGTGTGCTTGTGTCTATATATAAATACTATTTTTTTTTTTCTTTTCAGATTAACATTTTTGCACAACTGCAGCCCCTTGGATTGCAAAGGAGAGAAGGGCTCTCTCTGAACAACATTCACTTGGAAAAGAAAGCTACATTAAAGAAATAAACTCTGCACAAAAGTACTTTATGGTTCTTAACTCCTCCATTATATATATATACACATATATATACAAACTCTAGGTGTGCATGTGTCTATATATAAATACTATTTTTTTTTCTTTTCAGACTAACATTTTTGCACAACTGCAGCCCCCTGGGTTGCAAAGGAGAGAAGGGCTCTCTCTGAACAACACCTTCTTTAGCACCAGCCAAGCTGTGCTTATCCCTAACCAGCCACCTCTGTGACTTTTCTGCTCCTGTTTCCTTCATTTTGCTGATCCCTGGATCTTATTAATGGAGGTGTGAGGGGTTGGGGGACGACAACTTGGATCCCATTGTTTATGTCTTGCTGGGAAGGAAAGGGGGACTGAGAAAAATAAAAACTAAGCAGAAAGCAAAGTGTTAGCCAAAAGAATGCTTTTATTGCCACCAGGAGTAATTAAAACCTTTTGTGGTGGTTTTGAGACAGACTTTATGGTGGTCAAGCCCTACATTGCTGGTTGGATTTAAAAAACAGGCAGGATATTTTATGGCCATTAATAAATGTTTGCAGCCTGCACAGGGACATGGGAGAGGTAATCACAGCTCTGGAGCTGATCACCTGCAGTGGTCAGAGAGCTGACTTCTACCCCCATCAGCCCTCCACAGAATTCCTGCTGGCAGCATTGAGGCAGAGTTGCTTTTACTCTTTTTATCCTTTCTCTGAAGTATCAGTCTTGGCTGGTCCAGCACATGGGATTCCAGGCTCACATGGGCCAGTTTATGCCAGTTTGCAAATCTTAGACAGCTTCACAAAATTCCTCTGGGTCAAATCTCCCCTCACCTTGAGACTCCAGATAGGATGTACTTAAACTGTATGGAAATTACCTTGACACCCATTTAAGGCCCCTCACCAGATTGCTATAAAACAGGGGCACTGACTCCTAAAGAATTGCACTTATTCATAGATTTTAGGGCTTTTGTGATTCTTTGGCTTGACCTGCAGCACAGCCCAGGTCAGGGGACCACCCCACGTTGATTCCTGCTTCAAGACCAATGGCAGAGGCAGAACCAGGGCAGGGTAAAACCTCCTGTCTTGAGTGAACAATTCACAGGGATAAAGGGAGGGAAAAATTTATTACATACATCTATCTTCACCCAGTGTTGAGGCAGCAGTTCTTCAGAAGTGCCACCTCCATTAAAAAGCTTGATTCTTATTCTCCACTCTTCCCTTGGGTTGTCAGTACTTCTGCTATGCTTGCAATGGTGAGGTTTGCACCATTAATATCCCAGAACAGGAAGGTGTCACCTGATTTTTCCCAAGTACAGGACACACACACTGACTGAATGCCTCTGGTTTCTGATCTATCACCATCCCAAAGAAGATTATCTCAAAACCACTGATAATTTTACACATTTTTTTTTTAAATGCTGCTAAAAATCACTCTTAACTCTTTCATACCACTAGCCATGGATTTTCTCCACTGCTCTTTTGCTTCCCTCATCAGTTTTTCTGCAACCTTCGATTTCTAATTTATCCAAATTGATAAATGCTCCTCCCTCCCATCCCCTCCCATTCCACTCTCAGGGGATGGCCTGAGATCTTCATTCTTCCATCTCCAACTCCAACCAGAGCAAGCACATTGGTTTTAATGGGGTTTAATGTCCCAAAGCACTCCTGACTGCTCTACACTCCAGGCCCTCATCACTATTTGCCTCATCTCTCCAGAACAATGTGTGAACACTTATGTCCATTCCCAGATCATCAAAGGAAATCTTGCAGAGCATCAGCCCAACCAACCCAGATCCCTCAGGAAACCTGAGGAAACATTCAGAGCTACCAACAAACCTCCAAGCTGGGATCTGTCAATGCCTAATTGGCCAAATGCTGTATGGAAAATCCATGTTTGAGGGGCAGCTTCCTTCCCTTCAGCTGAATGAAGGTGAGATGTTTGGTCTAAGCCAGTTGCACACACCTCTGGTGCAGTCACTTGCAGCACTGAGAGCAGCAGAAGGTGATTTGGGCCACACCAAAAGAGGTGAAACAAGCTGTCCAGGGAGGTGGTGGAGTCTCCATCCCTGGAGACATTCCAAACCTGCCTGGACATTTTCCTGTGGGATCTTCTCTAGAGGAGCCTGCTGTAAAGCAGGAGGGTTGGACTAGATAGTCTCCAGAGGTTCCTCCAACCCTGACCACTCTGTGATTCTGACTTGCTATCAGGAAGGGGCAACGAGGAGCTCAGCACTTGCCAGAGAGAGCTGCACTGAGGTGAAGCTCCTGTGTCCATCTTATGGAGCTGTCTCTGTCAACCAGCTTGCAGAGCAGGTTTCCCTTTTCAAAACTACTGGCAAGCAGAAGAAGCAATCACCAGTCAGACTGTCCTAATGCCTGATGCTGCTTCTCTGCTGGGTGTCACCCTTCAGACCTTCTTCCAGCAGAGCTGCTGCTGGGTGTGCTCCCTGACCCATGCCAAGGTTACCTTGGCTGGTCACCAGGAGCTTCAGTGGGGAAATCAGCAGCTTCTGGGAGAGACAGGATGTGCTCCTTTTACCACTTGTCACTTCCTCACCTTCTGGAGGCTCCTGTCAATGTTCTGCATGGATCTTATGTCAACAGCATCTCCTAAAGCCTCATCAGCCTACGAGTTGGGTCACTTGCTTTAAAGCCACCAGTGTCTAAGAAACACACCACTACTCCCAGATCACTCTTTTTGTCTACTTTGTACTGCTAAAATAAATAATAATGAGTGGTTTTAACCTTTTGGGCTTGTAATTCTCCCCACAACATGTTGGTAGCATCAGCTGGGTTGAAACAGAGTGATTCTGTTTCCCCCATCCTCTTTTCCAGGCACCTCACAAAGGTTCAGGAACAATTCAACAGCCTCTTTTCTTCTTAGGGCTTTGACTAATGCCAGTGATGTTGATGTAGCTGTGATAATTTAAGGATGTATTAATTAATTAGCCTTGTCTCCTGATTAATTTTGTTCTTGACATCTTGATTTTGTGCTAAATTAATTCTCATTTATTCCCCCTTCCACCCTCCCCTTTCATAGATCATTCTCCTTCTTTCTTCACATCAGGTTTCCCCTTGGATTCTCTCCCCCCTCTCCCGAGGAGATCACCCAGCCTGTGCAGCCCCTCCAGCACCTCAAAGACTGACTTGTCCCCCACATCTCCCACCCCTCACTCCCCTGGGGGGCTGCTCACACCCACACCCATCTCCTTTAATGGGAGGTAGGAGAGGAACCTCAGAAAAGACCACACAGATGTTCCCTGGGTTCAGCACCTGCCTGGACGCTGCCTCTGGTCCACCCATCCCTGACCAGGACCCTTCTGTCTGTCTTCTCCTTCCAAATTTCCTGGAAAATGGGCCCCCACTCCTGCCTGAGGTTCTTAGATGCCACCACAGAACTACTACCAATCCCATCAGTGTTAGCAGAGCAATGAAGGCTGAACTGAAGCCTTTCTGGTTATAAAGCTTGTCCCCTCTATCAAGGGACACGAGCCAAAGTTTCTGGGGTCAAGAACAAGCAGCTCCCAGCAACCTTGCACCCAGCCAGCAGGACTTTCCCAGCCAAGCACACAGTGAGAGCCCAGGTGGGTGTTTCTGACCAAGGTCAGGGACCTGGGCCACATTCAGACAGGAGGTGCTCAGTGAAACTGCAGCTTCAAACCTTCTCCAGGGACTCCTGCTGGATTTTTAGCAGCAGTTCTCCTCCTCCTGCCCTGCCTCCTAACAAAGTAAGTGAATGGTTTTCTGCCTGGAGACTGAAGGAGTGGAAACATACCCCTCAGTCCTGCCAATGACTGGAAATAGTCTGGTTAAACTTAATTATTATGCATTGGGAATACCAACCCCCCCTGGTTGTTACAATCACTGTCCATCAGTTCACCATCCATGCAAATACCCTGGTTGGTGAATTCCATTTTATGATGCAAATGTAGCCAATCAATACAGGGATTTTGTTTGATCAGAGGCTCTTTTTCCTTTTTTTTCAGGGGAGAAAAAAACTCCCTGATTTTGCACATCCAGCCCCTCAGCTGGAATAGATCTGCAGAGCCCTCCTGCACAAGTGAGATCTAACTCCTCTGCACCAGGGGAAAGCCCAGCTAAAACACAAAGGGGAGGTATAATCTCAGCAAGCAGTCAGAGCAGGTCACTTCTCACCAGCACAACAGCTAAAGGAGATCTAGGCATAAAACCCAGGGCAAAACAGCAAAGAATTTGGAGTTTGAGTATGTAGATGCTTAGGAATTGGAAAGAAAAGTCGATACATTTTTAGCCACAAAGGATTTCTCTGGACAACACGGTCTAGCAGGAGCTTTAAAGGGGAAAAGCAGTTCACAGACTCTTCTGAATGCATCTCCAGTAGCCGGGTTGTTAAGACATTCAAGGCTGTTAATGTGCACTGTCAGACCATTGTAACCAAACCTTTAATCCTGGGCCTGTCAGGCTGGCAGGAGAGCGGAGGGGCTGACAGTGCTGCAGCAAATGGGGTTTCCTTCCCTGCCCTCATCCCTCCCCCCTGCCTTCCATTTAAAGTTAGAATAACATGGAGTCGATTCCTTTCAGGGCTTGCGAAACAATGGGGGGAAATAAATAAATAAATAAACATTTTAAAAGAGGGTAAAAAAAAAAAAAGAAAAGAAACCCCAGCCTAGATGGACAATCTTTCCTTTTCAAATCCCAGTCCCCCCACTTGGTGCAGCCTGGTCAGACCCAACCTGTCTGGGAGCTCTTCCTCCCCAGCTCTGCTTATAAAGTTCTCTTGAGTCTGCTTTCATTTTCAGACATCTCCATATGAGAAGAAACACAAAGAGCTACACAGGAAGTCCAGGTAGAATTGCCAAGTCTAGTGTTTTGGCTTTGGTTTTGGACCTTGCACACCTGGGACACACGAGCTGACAGTGTGACTTTGCACCACCCATCTCAGGGGTGTCACAGGGCACCCTGGGGGAGCTTCTCTGCTTCTTTCACCCAGGCTGACTGCATGGCAGCTCATCAGGTGGGTCATAGAACCAGAGGGGTTGGGAGGGACCTCTGAAGATCATCGAGTCCAACCCCCCTGCTGCAGCAGGAACACCCAGGGCAGGTCACACAGTGTCCAGATGGGTCCTGGAAGTCTCCAGAGAAGGAGCCTCCACAGCCTCTCAGGGCAGCCTGTCCCAGGGCTCTGTCACCCTCACAGGACAAAAGTTTCTCCTCATGTTGAGGTGGAACTTCCTGTGCTGTCACTTGGTGCCACTTCCCCTTGTCCTGTCCCAGGCACCACTGAACAGACACTGCCCATTCCTGACACCCCCCTGCAGGTATTTGTAGACACTAATAAGGTCCCCTCTCATTCTTCTCTCCAGACTGAGCAGCCCCAGGTTTCTCAGCCTTTCCTCATCAGGCAGGTGTTCCAGTCCCTTCATCATCCCTGTAGCCTCCCTTGGACTCTCCCCAGCACATCCCTGTCCCTCTGGAACTGGGGAGCCCAGAACTGGTCACAATACTCCAGTGAGGTCTGACTAGGGCAGACAAGAGGTTTAGGGGAGAACTTTGTAGAATAGGGGTGATGGTTGGACTCAGTGATCCCAAGGGTCTTTTCCAACCTGAATAGTTCTATGAATCTATGATTCTAAGAACAGGGGGGAGATCTTCCCTTGACCTGCTGGCCACACTGTTCTTCATGCATCCCAAGATACCATTGGCTCTCTTGCCCACAAGGGCACTTTGTTGCCCCATGGATAACTTGTTGTCCATCAAGATCCTTCTCCATGGTCCTTCTCCATGGGGCTGCTTTCTAGCAGGCCAACCCCTAACCTAGACCATGGCCATGGTGTCACTCCTCCCCAGGTGCAGGACTCTACACTTATTCTTGTTCAACCTCATGAAGTTCCTCTTTGCCCAGCTCTCCAGTCTGTCTAGATCTCTCTGAATGGCTGCACAGCCTTCAGGTGGATCAGCCAATCCTCCCAGCTTCTTGTCATCAGCAACTTGCTGAGGACACACTCTCACCCCTCATCCAGGTCACTGATGAAGATGTTGGATAAGACTGGGCCCAGTATTGACCACTGGGGAACAGCACCTTCCCAGACTGCCAGCTCTCTCCGAAGTGCATTACCTCTTTCTACAATGTTCCACCTACTAGGGTGACATTCAATGTATTCCCTGTGGGGATATTTGCTTTTTACAACCATTAAAAGGTGATTCCATAGTGGGCACTGGTTTTCCTCCCAATAAAAGAGTCACAGAATAGTCACAGGTGGAAGGGATGTCTGAGATCAATGAGTGCAACTATAAAAAATGAAAAAAACCAAACACAAACAACAACAACAAAACCCAAACCAAACAACACCATACACAAAATCACACCCCAAAAATCCCACAACACACAACCTACAATCTCGGCCACTAGAGCATCCCCTGAAGTGCCACATCTAAATGTTTCTTGAACACTTCTCAGGATGGTGACCCCCTGGGCAGCTGTTCCAGTGCCTGGTCACTCATCCAGTCCAGAGACTCTTCCTAATATCCAGTCTAACCCTCCCCTGGTGCAGCTTCAGGCCATTTCCTCTGGTCCTGTCATTGCTCACTGGGGAGAAGAGCCCAACTCCCACCTCCCTACAACCTCCTTTCAGGGAGCTGTAGAGAGCAATGAGGTCTCCCCTCAGCCTCCTCTTCTCCAAACTAAACCATCCCAGTTCCCTCAGCCTCTCCTCACAGGATTTGTTCTCCAGACCTTTCCCCACCTTGGTAGCTCCTCTGGACCTGCTCCAGCCTCTCCATGTCCTCCCTGCAGTGAGGGGCCCAGAACTGCCCCCAGTGCTGGAGCTGCAGCCTCAGCAGTGCCAGGACAGGGCACCAGCACCTCCCTGCTCCTGCTGGCCACGCTGCCCCTGCTGCAGGCCAGGATGCTGATGGCCTTCTTGGCCACCTGGGCACACGCTGGCTTATGTTCATCAGGCTCTCAACCAGCACCCTCAGGTCCTTTCCTGCTGGGCAGCTCCAGCCACTCATCCCAAGCCTGTGGTGTTGCCTGGGGTTGTTGTGACCAACATGCAGGACCTGGCACTTGGCCTTGTTGAACCTCATCCCATTGGCCTTGGCCCACTGATCCAGCCTGTCCAGGTCCCTTGCAGAGCCTTCCTGCCCTCAAGCAGATCAACATTTCCATCCAGTTTGGTGCCATCTGCAAACTTACTGGGGGTGCACTCAACCCCCTCATCTACATCATTGATAAAGACATTGGACAAGACTAGGCCCAAAACTGAGCCCTGAGGGACACCCCTGGTGACCAGTCACCAACTGGACTTGACCCCATTTATCACAGCTCTCTGGGCCCTGCCATCCAGCCACTTTTGTACCCAGAGAAGAGAACACTTGTCTGTGCCACGATTCACCAGCTTCTCCAGGGCAATGGGGTGGGAGGCGATGCCAAAGGCCTCAGCAAATCCAGGTAGACAATGTCCACAGAAGATCAGGCTGGTCATGCACAACCTCCCTTCCATAACCCCCTGTGGCTGGCCCTGAGCCCTGCCTGCTCTTTACTTGCCATGAGAGCTCCCTCAAGATGAGTCTCTCCATGGTCTTTCCTTGTACCAAGGTCAGGCTGACAGGCCTGGAGTTCCCTGGATCCACCTTCTGGTCTTCTTGCAGATGGGGTCACATTAGCCACCCTCCAGCCCCCTGGGACCTCCCCTGTTGACCAGGATTGCTGATAAATGATGGAGAGAGGCTTGGGGAGCTCCCCCACCAGCTCCCACCCAGCCCCATAGACCTATGCATGTCCAGGTGCAGCAGCAGATCATTAACCACTTCCTCCTGGATACCTGGAACCTTATCAATTCCTGCACCTCTGGCTAAGGAACCCAATGACTGAGCCTCCCAGCCCTCCAGATCTATCTCCTCAGCTCCCAGGTCCCACCACCACAGTAGCCATGAAGTCAGTGACTCGCCCCCATCACCATCCCCTTCTCACCCCCTGTAACTCTTTCATGGACATGGATTTAACAGTTATTTCAGGGTCTGAATGGCTATCATGCCTTGTTCCTGCCTCAGGATGACTCCCTCTTTGATTCTTTCAAAAAACTGTTTGGATTTGTCCAAGCCACAAAAGAACAGAAGCTGCTTGTCAATCTGTGTCCCTGACCTGGGTAGTTTTCTCACACTTTAAAGACATCGGGCACATCTTCCTACAAAAGGTTTCTTGTCCATCTCACCAGAAGGGAGACAATAATATTTCTGTTTGTCCTAGGGACAACTTGGCAACACCCAGAAGCAAGGACTTGTACCTTGCCTTATGTTTGTCCTTCTTGGCCTTTGCCACCTCCCTCCCCTAAGTTGTGAGCCCCTTTTTGCTCAGACAAATGGCTCAAACAAACACCTTTCTGTCTGCTGTGCTGCTCTCTGGAAGTCTGACTTCTTCTTTACACGTACAAGGAAACTGCTTGACCATTTCTGTCTGAAATCTGTTCTTTTATCTCTTCTTTTCTGTGCCCTTCTCTTTTTTTCCAAGCTCATTAAGAAATCAATAAGTGGCTCAGGAGGGCTTTGCTTAACCTGATTCTGGGAGTTATTTCTTTCCCTCAAAACGTGAACCAAGTTCTCAGATTGATTTTTCTGCTTCTGCTCTGGCTGATTTCCATTTAATAATATTCTCAATGCTATATCTCACCTTCTTAGAGCTCCTGGGATGCTCCACAGGACACCTCCTGTTCCACCCAGGCACAGACCTGCTGCCTTCTGCTTTGTGCATCACCCATATGGGTGAGGGAAGGGAGGACCCAATCCCTGACCCAAGCCACACAGTTATTGTTTAATCTCTTGTCAAGAAATGCAGTCAGCCCTGGAGGCATGCAGAAATGCTCCCTTCTTCCACACACACCTTTTAAGTTTGGCTCTCTCATTTGTGGTGCAGGACACCAAGAGGGAAGGTAGAATTTCCTGTCGCTACCAGACCTGTCTGCAAAGTGACATTTTGTTGACAAAGGAGGAGTTCCTGACACATATCTAAATAAACTGTTACCCGTTTCTTTTCATCTTCTGTTCAGAGCAGGCATGAAATCACCAGAGTCTCTACAACCCCAAGTTTACAGAACACCCACCAGACCCATGTGAAAGCTTTGAAGTTCTTTCTCATGGGAAATCCTGGCAATTCACTTTTATTTTTGTGTTCTGATCTGGAGTCAGGCATCTAGAACTGTTATATCCTGCAAAATGGAATTTGTGGAAGTGGACTGGATTTTAGCTGTGGCTTTATTTAGGTGTGTTTCAAAGAATCTAAAGGAAAGACTCCCAGCAATTATGAGGCATCCAGGGAAAAGACACAGGGAAACTCGACCCACTCAGCAGCACCCTAGGTAATATCCTGGTTTATTTATATAGAAGCTGGGAGTGATTTCAAACAAAGTTACAGATTATACACATCAGTTTTTACCCACCTTGAGGTCCAGCTCTGTCTTGGTTGGTTACCACTGATTCTACTCCATTTAGTACCTTAGAGCCCAGAAATACCAACATTTGAACAATGTGGTCATGTTTTCATAGACTTGCAGCCTAATTAATAGTTTCTCATTTTATAGTCAGTAGATGATGATGCTGATCAGAAGCACAAACCCAGTCTGCAGCAACATAGACCCAATCTAAACAGTGGTTAGAGGTGCAGGACACAGGTGACTGGAGGTTAATACTTTGTCAGGTCAAGGCTCTTTGTTCAGCCTTGCCTTCAAAACTGTGGAGCTTCTAAGCAGCAAACAAGAGACGGATCTTTTCAATCATCTGAGAGGTCAACATTGCACAGCACGTGGCTAAAAGAGCAAGCTGAAGCTCCAAGGGAAGCTGCATCAAGAAGTGGCTGCAACTTTGTCCTACAGGCTGCTGGTGCTGTGCTTGCTCCAAATGGCACTTAGTCCTGTTTGCTGGTGTCCACCTTCCCTCCTTTAATGCACCATCCAGTCCTCTCACATTGTATCCCCACTTGTCTGAGCAAAGAAAGGATCTCAACACTTCTAGAGAACCCGTGGCAGAGAGAGGGGACCATCACCTCCTCTGAGCAGTGCCTCACACACTGGGAACAGGTTGCAAATGATCACATCTTACTTCATCAGAGACCTGCAGCACTTCTCAGTGGGAAACAGGAGAACTTTTAGATGACAAACCTATTTATTCATTACCAGGTTCCATGGCTGTAATGTTAATTTCATTACAGCCAGTCTGATAGGATACATGGAGGTTTAAGACAAGGAGCAAATGGAGTCTGGCTGTTCTTTGGGTGTGGACAGAAGTCTTTGGAGTCTTCCCTGGGCTGTGGTGTTGGCCACCAGCCGTGCACACAGCTGGGGTTTAGCCTATTCTCTGTTTGATTTAAGTCACTACACATATTTCATCTTGAGAAAAATAATTAATCTACACACATTTTTTACATTCCTAAAGGCAACATTCATCAGAGAGTGTGCAAGCCACTGGAAGCTACTTCCAGCAATATGTATTTCACTGCTGCTCTTGGGTTCCCACATCACCTTTGGTGGAAGCTGCAGCACCCTCTGCCTCTCCCTGTGCCCCCAAGGAAGGGAAGATTTGCACCTCCAGGTGTGCTCCCAGCACAGCCTCTCATCTATGGCTCTGAGATGGGGGTTCTGGGGGACAGGAGGATGAGCATGACCAGCAATGTGCCCTTGTGGCCAAGAAGGCCAATGGAGCCGGGGGGGCATTAGAAAGGGGGTGGTTAGTGGGGCAAGGGAGGTTCTCCTGCCCCTCTGTTCTGCCTTGGTGAGGCCACATCTGGAGTCTTGTGTCCAGTTCTGGGCTCCTCAGTTCCAGAAGGACAGGGAACTGCTGGGAAGAGCCCAGGGCAGAGCCACAGAGATGCTGGAGGGAGGGGAACATCTCCCTGCTGAGGAAAGGCTGAGGGAGCTGGGTCTGTTGGGCTTGGAGAAGAGGAGACTGCGGGGCCACCTCATCCATGGGCACAAATCTGTTCAGGGCAGTGTCAGGAGGACAGAGCCAGGCTTTGTGCAGTGATGTCCAGTGACAGGACAAGGGGCAGTGGGTGCAAACTGGAGCCCAGGAGGTTCCATGGGAATCTCAGGAAGAACTTCTTTGCTGTGAGAGTGCCAGAGCCCTGGGCCAGGCTGCCCAGAGAGGCTGGGGAGTCTCCTTCTCTGGAGACATTCCCACCCTCCTGGCCACGTTCCTGTGTGATGTGCTCTGGGTGCCCCTGCTCTGGCAGGGGGGTTGGGCTGGGGGAGCTTTCCAGGTCCCTTCCAACCCCTGAGATTCTGGGATTCTGTTGTCTTTGCCCTCCAACCAGAGCAGACCAATGGCAGATGACCTTGGAAGGGAAGGTGGAGGTTTGGGGAACACTGGGTAGCAGATACAGGTCCTACCACGGAGTTCCAGTGGCCAGGGAGGTTCCCAACTAAAATTAACAGTTTAGAAAGCAAGTCCAATAGGTGGACGAAGACACCTTGGATCATATCTGATGAGAGTTTGCTCCCAAAGCAGCTCTGCCCCTGAAGGACACTTGAACCTGAGCTGACACGGTGCCAGGCTTGATGTTTTCCACCCGGTATCACACTAAATCAACATTGATTTCAGTGTTTGCCTGAAAATTGCTGACTGTAAATTGGAGCAGTTGAGGGTGTTTGTGACAAGCAGCTGCCTGGCCTCGACCCAGCGAGCAGTGACCTTGGGAGAGGGGCTGGGGCCATGGGAAACACTCACACACCGGCCCAGCTCCCCAGCCTCCAAAAACCAGCAAGGACTGGGCATGGGGGAGGGGGGAGAGAACATCCATTTCCTTCTCAAGCAGTGCTCTTTTTCTCTTTTTCTAATCTATGGAAAAATAGGAATGCAAAGGAGAGCCGAGAGGAGCCTTTCTTCCCAGCAGGGGCTGGGACAGGGCTCTGCTGGGACCCTGCCAGCCTGGGGCTTCTCAGGGGGCTGCACAAGAGGAGTGGACCTGCTGGCCAGAGGAGAGGCAGGGAGACCGGGACGAGCATCTTAAGATTTAAAATGCAAATTCCTCCACTTTATTTTAGGTGGAGGGGTCAAGGTTTGCCTATTTCTTCCTCTCCCTCCACACTCCTTCCCCCTTCCTCCCGGAGTTTTGTTTAGGAAGGGGCTGTAGATGGGACGAGGCCTTTGTGCTGCCCATTCAGCTGAATGAAAAGGCCGAGGAGTCCCAGTGGAGGGAACAAACTTTTGGGGGTCAGCTCGGTCAGCTTGGGATAAATGTGTGGTATTGTTTGCATGAAGGGCGCGAGCGCAGCGGGGCGCGCGCAGCCACCGCACACCAGGGACTATTTATTCAACACTGGAATACACAGGGCACAGGACTCCTCTCCCAGGGAAAATACAGACTGCTGCTGCAAACGTGCCTGCCTGTTCCTAGCAGCCAGATTTGCTGGAGAGGGCAAATTAAACTCCTTTTCTTTTTTTTAGATAAAAAGGCGTTATAAACAGGGGTGGACGCTGAGCTCCCTTGGCACAAAAAATACTGGTTAGGAAGCAGCAGCAGCAGCAAAGTGCCTTTTATTGTTGCTTTTCTCCAATAGATGGACAGTTCAGGTCATTAAAGGCCTAAGATAGAAACAGTTTCTCTTAGCACTGTTTGAAAACAGGCTTTTGTTTCCATGGAAGTGGCACAGCCCTTTCTTGCTTTGCCTCCACCACAAGCAGGGCCAGGGGAGCCCCGTGGCCCCCAGCAAATCCACCTCCAATCCAACTGGAAGAGCAACACAAAGGGGCTGGGGGCTTGGCAGCCCCCCAGGAGGGCTCTGTGAGCAGGACCCCACGAGGAGGTGGGCAGCTGGGGAGGGGAGGCCATCCCTCCCAACATTTCAACAACAAAACTCTTGTAAAGGGATGTTAGAGACTAAATGATGTCCCCCCTTCCTCACACAGAGGGGCATGTGTTCCCCCAGAAAACATCTCTTCTCACTGATCTAGCTCCCTCATGTGTGGAGGGAAGGGGCCTTTGGTTAGATGGTTCATCCAGAGTTGCACAGTTAACCCGAGCATCTCTTGAGATGATCTCCAGCCAACATGGCTTCAGCTTGGCCAGTTGTACCACAGCACACAGGGTCTAGGAAGACCAGCTACTTAGAGCTCCCCAGAAAGATGCAGGATAAGTTTTAAGGTATCCATGTGAACTCTGGTCTCCATCACAAAATAACAGCTTCAGCCCAATCTCAATGGGAAAATAAAGCAACAAGAAAAAAAGGAGGTGGGACTGAGAAGAAAAAATACCATTTCTTATTCTGTGAGGAGACTATTCCGAGGGTACAGCCAAGTGTGCAGATTTAGGGCATGTGAGGTTTGCTGCTTAATCTGCAAACACTAAACCTACCCACATCCACAGCTTCACAGTGCAGCCCTGCCTGGAGAGCCAAGGAGACTTAACTCTGTCCTTGAAAACCTGACCTCCAAGAAAGGGAACCCTACCTTAAAAAACTACAACCAGTCCCATCTGCCCAACTGAACGAGCAGCAGCCTTCACAGAGAAGAGATGACAGGGATCTCTCAACCCTGGTCTGCAATCATCCTTAGCAGGGGCCCCACCATCTGCAAGACAGCCTTGGGGTTGCTGTGTTGGCCAACACCAGGCAAACAGCACCTGGGGAAGTCACAGGAGGCAAATGCACCTGAAACCCAGCAGAGAAAGCAAAGGTGAAGAGCTGGAATGTGAGAAGGGCTGGACAAACCCTCTGGGTTTTCAGAGGTTCTGCTTGTGAAGCCAGGAGCCTGGCACAGCTCTCTTGGAAGTCTCTCAACAGGGGACCCCTTGACTCCCCACCCCCTGTGTGCTGGGTGCCCCCTTCCTTTTGTTGTCCACCCCTTTTGTGCCCAAGTGACATAGACTGATGAGGATTATTTCCACGGCTTCCTCAGGGACAGGAGGGTTTCCCCATTGCCCTTGTTCAAGGACAATAGACCCATGAAGGTCTTCCCAAGGGGAGTGGAGCAGGGCATACCTGGCCCCCAGTGTGGGAATGGCCAGTGCCCCTGACAGCCATTAGCATCTAACTCAGAGTGATGCCTCCAGAAGAACAGGCAATTATCCTTCTGAAAAGCTTTTAAGTGGCATTAATTGCTGGCCACAGACTCCAGGCTCTCTCAGACCGAACAGTTTTGACAAACAGGAGAAAATACATTGGATTCACTACAGGGGAGAAGTTTGTAGGATTGTGCCTTGTGGAGGGCAGGCTCCACTTTCACCCTCTGCTTTGCAACAGGACAACAGCACGGCTGGGAATGGCCCAGGGAATCTTCCTGTGGCTCTGGTGGCTTCACAAGGCCCATCTGGCTGGAAGAGAAGGCACCAGGGGAAGGGAACACCTGCTGTGTGCATCGCTGGGCTGAATCAGCAGCCCCTTTGTCCCAAGTGCCTCTCAAAGCCGGGTGCACCTCATTGTATGGCTCAGAGGTGTAAAGAAGTGGCACAGCCCTGAAACACAACCTGGGTGGCTTTACCTTCTGCTGCTCTTTGAAGGAGATGAGTGTCCCTCCCAGCCCAGGACTGGGGGTGATGAGGGAACATTTGACAGTGAGAGAGGAAAAAAGTTTTATTGATGCCTGTTAATCTTTGTAAATCAGCAACATTGCTAACAAAGCAGGACTCTGTCTTGCCTTCCTGCAGGAAGATCATATGAAGGTCACAGCTAACACGTTCCTGTGATGCCCTGGAAAATCTCACTGAATGGCCTTTGATTCCTAACAGCTGCAATGATTTCAAGGCTGACCTTGCACACGTGCACATGCACATCTTTCTACAGCTCTTTCCTGCAAACTGCAAGGCCCTGACCTCAAAAAAGTCCTGCAGCACTGCTTTTTCCCCAGGAGCATTATGTCCCCTTCCATGCCATGTGTCACACAATCATACCCATCCCTGGATTGGTTTGAGATGTCTGCTCAGCTTCCTGGGTGCATCAGGGCTGTCAGCTCAGGTGGCCTAACTTCTGTGGCACTGGGTAAGACCAACATATGTGTGAGCAGACCCTAAACTATGAGAAGTACCACAGCTCTGACTGACTCAGAAAAGTTCTGTGACAATTCTTCAGAGGATGATCTGCTTCTGGGAATCTGGAACATCTCTACTGTCTCCTCTGCCCCTTATATATTTGGAGAGATCAGAGGGAGCAGCCTGACCACATGCAATATCCCACATTCACAGACCAGTTGCAGCAACTCTTGCTCATCCTCCTGCCAAAGCCACCCCAAGAAGCTGGCAGGGACAGGCCACCTCAGCCTCACCCATAGCCAAGCAGCAGGTTGGGTCCTGCACTCCTGGGACCCCAGGACCCCCGGGGCAGCCTGCCAGCCTCTCCTAGTGGCTGAGTGTTTCAAAAGCCATGGTTCTTCCCAGCCACCAATGAGTTGTCTAAACCATGTGAGGTGAGCCCTCAGTAACCAAACCTAGATGCTATCAAGTACAGGTCTCTGAGCTACTGACCCTCCTCTTCCTTCAGGGTGAATGGACAGGGTCAGGCATTTTGGGCTGTAATTTTCCTATCACAAGGCTCACACACTGAGCTGGAAAGGTGGGACATCATTAGCAGCCTGGAAAGGAAGACACCCTTTCCATGAGGAAACAACCTTCCTGCAAAGGACAACCCAAGCACAGCTGCATGGCAAGGACCATGACTTTGCAGAGCTCCAGATCTCAGCATTGCCACAGGTTTCTCTAGCAGTGACCTCTTGGCTTTCTAACAATGATCCCCAGCACCCACAAAACTGAGCTTCTAACTCTGCTACAGTCACATTTGCCCCAGAGACAATATCTGATGTACTTAAATATGTTCTTGGGTCCTTGATTATGAACAACTTCCCTTACTAGAAATAACAGAAGGAAACAAAATGCACAAAACGCCCCCCAGAGCATTAACTTCTACTTGAAGTTACAGAATCTTTTTGCAATTGAACCTGTGTTCATTCAAGCAAAGAGAAAGATGAAACTTTCCCTAATATTTTGTCACACTGCAAACCTGAAATGTGCCTCCTGTGCTCAGTGACTCAAGAACCTTTAGAGGATTTCCAATAAATAAGGGTCATTTTATGACTCAGAGTGAAAACCATATGAAAAACTCTGGCTTTTGCTAATTTAGACCTCCAGCTCAGCAAGTGCATGTGGGTGGCCTTTTGAAGTTTGAGCAGCAGATCTTCTGCTTGAGCAAAATGCCTTATTTCTCCCACAGTCAGTGGCACCAGGCCAGCCTGCACCATCTGAGGACAAGCCCTCTCACATTTATGCCAGCACAAAACTCCAAGAGGAACTCAAAAAACGTTAAGGCATCTGTAGAGAAAGCTTTGAAAGGGCCTCTGCAAAGTCCAGTCAACTGAAACTGCAAAGCTTTGCCTCCAGTGTGTGGAGAAGAATGGGCTGCACAGTCAGAAAGACAAAATACTAATGTAAGCTCCCATAACAAGTCTGCCCAAGAAAGAGAGTGCTAAAAAATAACAAGCATGGGCCCCAGCAAACAAAAGATGGACCTAATGTGCTGCTAATAATATCCAATCATCAGGACTCCACTAATTTCCTCTCATATTGCCAGATTCAGACCACAAATGATTAACTTAGCTGCAGAAAAGAGGCAATCTTTGCTGTTGGTTTTGTTGGTGTTTTAATAAAAAGAATTAATCCAGAGGATAGAGAGGATCTAAGGCTAGTCTGATTTATTTTTGTTGAGGATTTGCTCCATGGTATTTGCTGCTAAGCTAATAAGATGATCAGCAGGATGATAGCAGGTAAGAAATGCCATGTGCTACATGATGGAAAAGCAAACAGCTCAAGCACAGGACTTGGGAAACAGAAAGTAGCACAACTGTTGGAGGAAGGACCACTAAGCAGAACTTGCTGAACCAACATGAGCACGTGAATGCCAAAAACCCCTCCCTGAGGTGAAAGCAACACCCTTGGTAATTCCTGATGTCATGGAATCATAGAACAGCACAGGTTGGAAGGGACCTAAAAAGATCATCTGCTCCAACTTTTTTTTTGGGGAAAGGGAGCCTAGATGAGCTCCTCTAGTGTCCTCTCTGGTTGTGTCTTTAAAGCCTCCATTAGCAGGGACTCCAGCATTGAGAGGCAGAGAAAGGGCTGAAGCCCCCACAGCAAACCCCCCTGCTGGCTGAGGAGGAGACCCCCTGCCATGCCCTCCAGGGAAGCAGATTAGATCTTTTTAAGAGAAACCAGACTGAGAAGTTAAACATTGACACCCATGAAATGAGTCTGCTGAGCATTTTGACCCCACAGATCTCTCCTTCAGTGGAGCTGCCTGGCAGCCTGCAGATGAGGGTTGAAGCAGGAGGATTGTGCCTAAGATAGACAAAATCAGTTCACCCCAGGTGCTTTCTCCACTAACTTTAAAAGAAGCCAGAGGAACCAAGACTGCAATTCCTACAGCTGTGGAGTCCAGTCTCAGGGTGTCCCTCCTGCAGTGAGCACAGCCAGTCAGGGACCAGTGCAAACCACTGCTGCTTCCCTGCCTTGTGTAGTTTGGTGTTTCAGCCATAGGAAGTGGCAGAATCTGGGCACTCAGCACTGACCCCTTGTCCCAGCCCTCCCGTGTTGTGTCTCTCACACAGAGTCTGCTGCTGGTTAAAAAAAAATAAAGGAAAGAAAAAACGAATTCTCTACTGAGCAGCTGAGTTACAATTCAAAGCTGTGCCTGGACACCCAACGTTGCTGAAGGAAGTTTTGCCAGTTCCCACTGCTCCCCCAGGAGCTCGAGTCCCAGCCTGTTGAAGTGATCAAACCATCTTCATGAAGACTAACCCATCTGGTCCCCTCCCTGCTGTCTGCTGGGGAAACCAATGAGCAGCATCAGGACAAACCCTTGGAAGGACTGGTGGTGGTACCAGCAGGCTGCTCTTGCCATGCCTCAGCACAGCACAGCCCCACAGGAGGGACATGTCCCCCTCCCTGTGGAGCTGCCCCTGCTCCATTGCCAGGCCAAAGCAGCATCCCCAAGCAGGGGGCTGCATTCAGACCTGCAGCCCTGGTGGTGGTACCAGCAGGCTGCTCTTGCCTCAGCACAGCCCCACAGGATGGACATGCACCCCTCCCTGTGGAGCTGCCCCTGCTCCATTGCCAGGCCAAAGCATTTCTTCTTTCCCTTATTTCAGCATCAGCGATTCAACTGGAAGCAAGAGCTGAGGAAGCAGCAAACATGTCTGTTCATAAAGCATGTTCTGAGAAGAACTCCATTCACCAACATCTATTTATGAAGTGTGATCTCAGAAAGACTTTCTCGCACAGAAGCCACCACAGAACGTTATGGTCCGACACAACTTCTACACCTCAAATAAAGAGTCCACTCCCTTGTTCAAGCAGGACTGCTGTAAAATAAGGAAATAGCACAACAAGAAGCTGAGAGATCCACAGTGGTGTTGGAAAGCCTTTTCTGCTCTAACCCAATTGTCTCAAGTCAGAAGTGTATTTTGGTATTAGTTTCATCATCCTCACATAACTTACTTTGCTTCTCTTGTTTTGAAATAATACTTAAAATTTCCAAGTTCTTTAATTTGACAATAGCAGTCACTTCCTTTCTCGGCAACTTTGATATTTCACTCTTATTTATTGTTAAAAATGTCTTAATGATGTCCATCTTAATTTTTAATGTGTACTTAATTGTACATTTAATCATAACCTCTCACACAGAAATCTGTGTTTCTCTGAAGCCAGAATTAAGTAAATGAGTCACCAAAAGAAGCACCAGAAGTTACTGGAGTTAACCTTTGTCTTTTAGAAGGCTGCAGTTTTATGAAAAGGCATTTAAGATATAAAATATAAACCAAACACATTCCAAGGGTAGGGAGAAAACACTTCAGTTTTAAAGCTTTTTGAATTATGACTAATTTTCATCTTTTTCTTAAGAAGGCTTTATTGTTTTACTTTACTACACATGTAAAAGTGACAGGAGGACTGATACTCCTTGGCTTGTTTTATTTTCATGAGACATATACGCATAAAATCATGTTTAACAGAATATAAAAGAAATTACTGGTAGGGTTTAAATAAAAAAAACAAGTACAAAACTCATGGTCGTTGTCCAGGATGACAGCCTCTCCTTTACTAGAAGATCATTATTTCTACCTCCTATACCAATATGCAAAGTAAAGAGTTAAAAAAGGTTAAAGGCTGTCTATCTCTTTTCACACAAACTAGTAAAAAGTAATTCTTAGTTGCTCCCTCAGCAGTGAAAAATGGCTGAGAATATCAATGAGCCACTGCCACTCTAAAATATAAAGCACTGTCACAGCTAAACACCATATGCTGTAACAAAAGTAGAATGGAAGCTTTGATACGTAAATTATATCCACAGGATATTTCTAATACAGACATCAGAGGCTTTTAATTCCCCAGGGAGGTGGGGGAGGCACCATCCCTGGAGGTGTTCAAAAAAGGTGTAGACATGGTGTTTCATAAGATGGTTTAGTGGTTGGGCTGGATGATCTTGGTGGTCTTGTCCAACCTTGACAGTTGTATGACTCTATGAAAGAGGGAACTGGGAGATTTAAGGCTCCAGATGGAGTGGGACTGGATTTTATTGCCAAACCCACACAAACCCAGCAGTTAGAACACAGAGAGAGGCTAGGGGCAGAAAGCTGGCATGAAAACCAAACAAAAAGCAGCTCTTGCTTGCAAGTAGGTGAATCCAAGCCAACCCTGAAAACACTTGGTGACAATGGGTTTCTTCTTGTGGGATGTTGTTAGTTATTGCCTGAGTCCTGCAGCTGCTTTGGAGGGCACCTCCCCTGGATGGAGCCAGCTGAGAAGTAGCACAAATGAAGCAGAATTGTGCTTGCCCTGATAGCTGGGATGGATTTTGGATAAACATCCTCCCTCCTGAGGAGAACCAGCTGGGCATGTGGGGCTGATAAGGGGGAACAGAAAAGGCCCATGCCCGGGAGGACAGGCTGCAGGAAAACTGCAGCCCCTCTCACACTCCTCCTGCCCTGATGGAAGCAACATTCCCGGGGTGTCTCTGCGGGCAGCTGCGTTTTGCTGCCGGTCCCGGGGAGGGCTGGGCGGGCTGGGAGGGATGCAGGATGCTGCGGGGCCCCGGGTGCCCTCTGCCTGCCCCCTCCCTCCCCATCCTCTCGCCTCCAGTTCTTTACATCTGTTTGGTTTCCCAGCCCTGCCCACCAGGGCTGGGAAGGGCACGGGAAGGGTCTCTGGGGCTCAGTCCCCGCGGTTTTGGTCCCCCCGAGGTGAGCGGGGAGGCAGGAACCAGCCCGGGGAACCTGCACCCCTTTCCCTCCCCCAGCCGTGTGGTGCTGCACAAAGCTGATCCTACAGCCAGAAAAAGAGCACATCTCAGCTCTGCTGCCGTTCTGGAGAGCGTTGCCTCCTTAGCAACGTGCTGCTCCCACCTCGGGGAGGTGGCAGAGTTTAAAGGTCTCCATCCAGGTCACTCCTACAGCTCTGGGAAGACAACCCAAGGATTTTACACCAGCAGCTTCATGGGTCAGAAACCTTGCAAAACCCACTTCTGTCTGCTTCCCTAGCAACCCAGAGGGATCAGTTTTACACCCAGGGACACTGGTCATGTCTGTGCTTGGAGAAGTATCTTCTCAATAAATGCCTAAATAAGTTTGAGATGTTCAGAGTAACATTTCACTAATACCTTGGCATGTTTAGGTTTTCTTAACCTGTTCTTCTGATGGGAGACAAGAATCTAACAACATCTATCCAGGTAGCCTAAAAGACTATGAAGAAAAGGATTGGAGTTAATGGGGAAAGCCTGAGCACAGGGGACAGGTTATTCAGCCCAAGTGTGTACTCAGAGCAAAGATGTTTTTGCATGAGATTCATCCACTCCCTTCTGTCAGCAGGAGGTTCAGGGCTTGGAGCAGCTCCTGCTGAAGTGGATGGGCAAAATCCCTGCTTCTCATGGCACAAGAGCAGTTCCCAGGTTGCAGGCAAGAAGTCAAACAGAACCAGGGAGCCTTTTCCTCCTAGATACCAGTGATGCGTGGGGCTCTGGTTCAGAGTGGGCAGGTTTGCTCAGGTTGCAAGGTGGGAAAAGAAGTTTTAATGTCTCCTTGTTTCTTTAACTGGTAAAAGGCACAAAACTGCTGTAGATCCATCCACACACACCACTAACAAAACAGCTGAGGTTGGTTATTTAAAAGCAACACTGATGCAGAGAAGCCCCTGGAAGGAAGGGGAACCTCAATGCAAGAGTCTTGGGACCTTTGGAGCATCTGAAAAACAAACTAGTACAATACTCATGTTATCATGACTCCTCTTCTGTAAACAAGTGTTCACTACCCCATTGCACACTTTTTCCAGGTCATCTGATACTTCAGGTCTAGACTTAACAAATTCACAGAGCTCTTTGTTGCTCATCACATCCTAGATTCCATCACAAGCCAAGATGATAAACTCATCTTCTTCTGCCCTTGAAATGTCATCACTCTCAGATTCTGGAGAAGCAAGTCATCCTGCAGGGCCTTTACCATCAATGTGTTTGTAGTCAGAGTCCCCCAGAGCTCAAGGAGCTGCCAATGAGCCATGAAATCATGACACTGCCTCCTGCATCCTGGATTCACTCTTTCTCCCTTGGATTGAAAGGTCTGTGATCCTGTGTTAAAAAACAGACTTATCCATTCCTATGGAGTCCAGCACATGAATCAGCACCATTTATGAAATCACAGATCCCACTGTGCTTGAGCCACTTCTGTTGGTGCCATTTCTGAGGTGCAAGGAATTGCACACATCCTCCTCCATTTTCAGGACACCAGTTCTGATTCCAATCTTGCCATTTTCCACTGAAGATTCAAGAGCAGACCCTGGGTTTTCTGTCACCCTAAAGTCTTCATTGATAGTGATGTGTCCTAATCAGTGTGTGGAGCAATAATTTGCAGCACGAGATCCTGTGTGACCAGCACAGAGAGCAAAAAAAGGACCTTTCCTCTCAGCCATGGACAGCACCTGCATGAGCATCTTCCATTTCCACTCTCCCTCCCTGCAAACTGCTGAGGCCATAACATAAGCCATTCCCTGCACCATGAGCATCATGTATTTCAGGGTTTTTTTAGTTTAACCAAAAGTGCACCCACGTTTATGCCATATTGAATCTGTAATTACAACCTTGTCAAGATCTTGTCAACCTTGTCTAGTTCAGTGCTGAAAGAATTAGCTGACCCATCCCTGCTGCCAGTAACAGAATGACTTGCAAAACCTCATCTGCAGCCCCGGGAACATTCAGGCACAGCCCTTGAGATGCTTTACCAAGAATCCCTTGCCTGCTGCCTGCAGCCCCTGGCTTGCCACAGCCACTGTGTCTGCAGGGCAGGAGACCCACAGCCTGTTCCTGCAGCCAGGATGCTCCGTGCCCACCCATCCCAGCCACACCAACCCGACACTCTCCCATTTCAGCAACTCCATCCTTCAGCTGCAATTCACCAGCTTTTCCTGAATGACTCTGAATGAGGTTGCAAGGTCCAGCAAACACACACACTCACACCGTGATGGCCCAATTCCTCACTCTAAGCTTTGGGCAGGCTTTGCATGCAGATACACAGATTTGGGCACTTCTAATAGCACAGAGAAATAGCAAGTTTTGTCCATCCAGGCTGGCCCCAGGCAACACATTTATTGCTGCTCTCCAGAGAGCCTGGCACTTACTCAAGGCACAAACAGTCAAACCAAACAAATGGAAAGATCCTCTGCTCTGTGGAAGGACACAAGGGCTTGGCTACTAAATATTTAATGCCAGGATCTTCCCTTCCTTTCTGCCTCCTCCTGTCTGTACGTGTTCAGCTCACTATGGTTGCAAAGGGCAGGAGCTCTGGGATGCCAGAGAGCACTTTCCAGTGCTGACACCCACCATGAGGAGCCAAACCCAATGCAACTGGGAACAGACTGGGTTCAAAAGCTGAGTGGGATGCTACTGGAGCAAGAACATCTTCAAAAAGACTTTGGGACAGCTGTGCATCTCTGTCTTCCAGATCTGGGAAACAATGTACTGGAGCCTGTTCTTTGCAAATCACAGCAGGCAATAGTGGAAAACCTGCTTGAGTGGTTGGATGTGGCAGGGACTATGTACAAGGGCTTGGAGTGAGAGGACAAGGGGAAATGGATTAAAACTGGAAGAGGGGAGATTTAGATTGGACATCAGGAGGAAATTCTTCACTCTGAGGCTGGTGAGAGCCTGGCCCAGGCTGCCCAGAGAAGCTGTGGCTGCCCCATCCCTGGCAGTGTTGAAGGGCAGGTTGGATGGGGCTTGGAGCAGCCTGGGCTGCTGGGAGGTGTCCCTGCCCATGCAGGGGGTTGGATCTTGATGAGTTTTAAAGTCCTTTCCACCCAAACCCTTTGATGTATGTGGCAGGACCCTACAGCCAAGGCTCTGTCCCTGGAGAGCAAAACCAAGGAGCTGGAGCTATTTGAAACAGACCTGGAGGCAAAATTCCCAGATAAAAAGAAAAATACCAGTTGTTGACAAATTATTCATGGAAGTGGTGCTTTCAGAGCAGCTTTGTTTTGGGGGGAGGAAAAATGAAATAACACACAGTTGGTGGCAGCTGGGAGGGTTGTGCTTCAGTGGAGCAGGAAT
>NW_009952430.1:2353861-2359787 GCF_000747805.2 Chaetura pelagica
TCCCTGGCAGTGTTGAAGGGCAGGTTGGATGGGGCTTGGAGCAGCCTGGACTGCTGGGAGGTGTCCCTGCCTGTGCAGGGGGTTGGATCTTGATGAGTTTTAAAGTCCTTTCCACCCAAACCCTTTGATGTATGTGGCAGGACCCTACAGCCAAGGCTCTGTCCCTGGAGAGCAAAACCAAGGAGCTGGAGCTATTTGAAACAGACCTGGAGGCAAAATTCCCAGATAAAAAGAAAAATACCAGTTGTTGACAAATTATTCATGGAAGTGGTGCTTTCAGAGCAGCTTTGTTTTGGGGGGAGGAAAAATGAAATAACACACAGTTGGTGGCAGCTGGGAGGGTTGTGCTGCAGTGGAGCAGGAAAAAAAATCTGACTTTTGGAGGGCATTTTTAAGCACTGACCAAGCAGGACTTCTCAAAGGACCCCAGAGGAACGTATCCATATCCAATACATGTTTAGGTACATGTTTGAATGTGATTCCAGGGGTTATGTAGTTCTGATCTACTTCCAGACTGAGAAGGAAGATGCAGCCATCCAGGCACAAATAACCCTCTTTACAGCTGTGCTGACTGTGCTCCCCAGCTCCCTGGAGAGGAATCACCACTTCTGCATGGTGACCATCTGTTCTTCCCACTGTGCCCCAGTTTGCAGGGGGGAAGCCAATCTGAACCAGCCTTTATCCCACGTCTGTCACCCAACAGATCTTAGACTCCCAGCTGGGTGCTGGCACCCTCCATCTTGCCTTGCACCAAAGAAACAGGGAATTGTAGCACCAGGAAGAGGACATGGTGGGATGGAGTAAAGGCAGAAGCTGAGGCCTTTCTGAAGGCCACCAGCATCCAATGAGCCTTGTCCCTCGGTGTAAATAAATAAAGAAGTGGAGCTCCACTTCCCAAAGCACAGCACCCCCTCCCTGTGCCTGTGACACAGAGAAACCTCCTTGTGCCTCGTGTGTAGGGACACTCATGCTTTAGGAGAAGGAAAGCAGTTAAAAAAAATCAAAATGGACTCAGGCCACAAATTGAGTTCTTCTCTCAGTTAATATTTAACGTTGCAATGGGGTGGTTTTCAGGAGGGGGAAAAGCACTGGGATTTCTTTGCTACAGATCAACTGTGAAACTGAGTATGGCAAAAAAAAAGAAAAAAAAAGAAAAAGAAAAAAGAAAAGCAATTTTGTTGAATATTTCAACATCTGGAGCCACTTAGTGGCAGGAAAAAGCAACTTCTTGAGAAGCACTTTTGATCTAGAGTGGTATTTTGAAACCTTATTCTATTTGCAGACCTATAAAATGTCTCTTTTCATAACAAATACAAGCCTACAGACAATCAGCTCTCCCACCTCAGTCAAGTCTGGACACCCCTTAGATGTTCCAGTGCAGTTGAGGCAAAGCTGAGCTTTTGCAGACCTGCACAAGAGGGTCACCAGAGCTTCCCAGCTTAGGGACCTGGTCACTTCATTACAAGATAAGCTGCAGAAACTTGACTTCACCTCCTTCAACACCATGTGGCCTTTTTTCTAAGGCTGAGACTGTTGTTATGGGTGGACCTGGGACCCACCAGGTCTGTGTCACCCTAATAAAGCTGCTCAGCTTAATCCATCCACAGAAATTCATCCTGTTTCTGCCTTGAAAGAGCACCTCAGAGCTGCTACACACCAGAGAGGTGACTCAGGCTGTGTGCTTCATCTCACCCCTCCTGCTCCCAGGGTCTTCAGGGCTCAGCTTTGCAGCCACAATGTAGGTCTGACTCAGGCTGAGAGTGGAAACACCTTGGGCAAATCCTGGGGAGCCCCTTTGCCTTGTCCAAAGGCCCCAGCAGCACTGAAGGAGACTTCCAGCCAGAAGCAAGCCAAGCAAGGGGAACAGCTCAAAACAGGGAATAAGATGCTGCATTTGGAGTCAGAAGCATAACCCTCCTCTCCCAATGAATCTTTCTCATGTCACTGTGCTTGAACATCTCCTCTCCCTCACTCTCAAGCCAGGCTTTGGCCTTAATTCTGACTTGATTTCCCTGTCCACAAGCTCCATACACTGCCAAGGAGATCAGTTGGTTCTCTGTGTTGTACCTCACAGTGACAGGGTAGGGTGAATATGGTTGGAAGTTGTCCTGGGGGACCCTTTTTTACTTATTTGAGCAAGAAACCAGCCTTTTTAATTGGTCAGGGATTTGTTAGCCTATCACTGGTAAATCTGCTCAAAGAGCTGCTGGGAAAGCACATGAAAAACAACTCTGTGCCCAACAAAGAGCAGCATAGATCAGGTCTTTGTTTCCACCGTATTTCTTCTCAGCACATTTGATTAGTTTGGTTAATTGAACATGTAACACACTCTATTATCATGCACCAGCAAAAGAGGTTTTATGACTCAAACAAATATGACCATTATTAGCTGCTTCTGACATAACAAACAGGACTATTAGCTGTGGAGAGGCAGTATTTTATGTATGGCTTTTTGGTAAATTGGCTGCTTAATCATGTTGTTGTTGTTGGGTTGTTTTTTTTTTCTGTAAAAAGACCTCTCCTTCAGGGGCTGCCTCTGAGCTTCTGTGCAGGGCTGGGAGGGACCACACTGTCAGAAGGTCTGTGTAATACCAACATTTCCCCTCATTTTAGATTGATCTCCTGCATTTGTACCATCACAAATCACTCTGAGCCCTTCCAGCCAGCGTGCACCCCTTACAACAGCACAGCCAGGCTTAGGCTCATTTAGTAAGAGATGAATGAAAACTAATTAGCAGATGTGCTCAGTGAATGAAACTAAACTCAGCTAGACCCTGTACACACCTCTGTACTGGGTATCTTCCAGGGACACTGACCCCTTCCTTCTCCCCCCCCAAAATGCTCTAATCCCCCTGTTAGACAGAAATGCCTTTTTTGTAGAATCACAGACTGGGTTGGGTGTGAAGGGACCTTAAAGATCACCCAGCCCCAACCCCCTGCATGGGCAGGGACACCTCCCACCAGCCCAAACTCAAAGCCCCAGCCAACCTGCCCTTCAACACTGCCAGGGATGGGGCAGCCACAGCTTCCCTGGGCAACCTGGGCCAGGCTCTCACCACCCTCACACTAAGGAATTTCTTCCTAATGTCCAACCTAAATCTCCTCTCTTTGAGTTTTAATCCATTCCCTTTCATCCCATCCCTCCCTGCCCTTGTCCCAAGCCCCTCCCCAGCTTTCCTGGAGCCCCTTCAGGCACTGGAAGCTGCTCTAAGGTCTCCCTGGAGCCTTCTCTTCTCCAGGCTGAACACCCCAACTCTCCCAGCCTGGCTCCAGAGCAGAGCTGCTCCAACCCTTGGATTCACCACACCAGTGTAGCTAAAGTTGTGCTGCAGTGTGTGGGCAGGCTCCCCTCCCCAGCCTGCTGCCCAGGCTGCTGGGGATGCAGCCCAGGCCATGCTTGGCTTTCTGAGCTGCCAGCACACACGACTGGCTCAGGTCCTGCTTTTCATCCACCTCCTGTAGAGATCCAGAAGAGTCTGCTGGTGGATTAAGATGCAACTTAATGCAGAGCACAGGATTGTTCTCTGCTTCCCAAGTAAGTCTTATAAGTAAATGTTGTTTTGACTTTTTTTAACACTTCTGCCTGAAGAAGTTTCAGTCCTTATTGCTAATTTTCCATTTCAAGTGGCTAAAACTGTTTCACAACATTTGGTGGGCAGAGGGGGGTTTCCCTCACAGAGATCTCCCTCTAGCACAGCTCCTAAAATTTTATGCAAAACCCTTCTCTTCCCACATGTGACCCCATGACTGGTATTGACCACAGAGATCAAACTCACTAAAAAAATAACAACCTCCATTTTTATTGGCCAAGATTTGGATTTGTCTTCACCATCCTGTTACCCAACATTAGCTGATCTCAGACAGACCTTTCAGCTGTTGATGTGTAAAAATTGAGGACTCCTAGACAGCTTAATAACTGTGTCAGTACTTGCTATAAATGCTGAAATGCAGGGCAAGAATGAGTGCCTGTTACTCTCATAACCTTACTAGAATCTAAATGATCTGCCAAAGGCATTAAAAATTCCCTGTGGATCCTGGAAAGCTCTGTGGATGAGATGGCTTCTGCTCCTACGTGAAGGGATCTTGGTTTGACTGGCTCAAGTTCAGACAAAAAACAGGCAAGACATTATAAAGGGGGTGGCAGCAGCTGCTTCTCAAGAAGATAATGGATCCAGTGCAGGCCAAATTTACAGATGTAAAACCAGGTATGAACCAAACCAGGTATGGAAACCAGCATTCTATCTACTCTAGGGAGTAGACACTAAGACTATACTAGGTCTGAAGAAGAATTATTTAAACTGCAACTTAAAAGGTCTAGTTCTGGACTTGCCATAAACTGACTCTTTCTTCTGGTCATCACCAGGTTGATTTTTTTGCCAAGCTGATGGTTCTTGCAAGTGCATGATGACAGTTTTGAGGAGCTTTCCCTAGTTCCCATCACCACCTTTTAGAAATGCTCAACAATATTTTAGAACAGTCTGTTCACAACAGCTCCTGAGTGGTGACATGGAGGGTCTACATGTGTCCTACTCAACTGAAAGGTCTTGTCCAAGGTGCATAGGCTTACAGCCAGTTCATCCTGTGGTCATTTTCTTGTCAATGGAGAAAAGCACCTTCAGAGAATCATTCAGAACCATAGATAGATATTAACTTAGAGGGACCCATCGCCATCCTCTCTAGAGAGACATGAAGGCAGCTACATTCCTCATTAGGAGCTGCCTGTTTCTCTTCACACTCTGAGGAGTAAACCTGAGTGCTGGAGTCACTCCAGACAGGAGCACAAAGCAGCACAAGGCCTGCAGGACTGAGGACACTCATGCTGAGGCCACATGTACAAAGTAGCTTGAGAGATTCCAGATGCTTTGAGCCCTCTTAAAACGATCCTTTAATATTTAATTAAAATAGGCTGAAGCTTTTTGCAGATGTCTCACGAATACGTCCCAGTTTGTGTTTATCAGCAGAGGAGGTTCCAGGCTGGCACAGCCAGTGCTGAGCTCCCTCTGCTCCTGAACAGTGGGAGATGTTGATCTCTTGATTACACATGCATAGGTGGAGGAACCATGAAGCTAAAAAGACTCTGAACCTCATAAGGCATGAACTTCTCATCCCCTCTCACCCATTGCTCTGAATGTCCAGGTGGGGTCCTCTTGCCTGTGCTCTCCCTCCCCACACTGCTGGGGCAACCAGCTGCTGTTCACTCAGGGCAAAACTGTTCCCTGGGTAAAGAGCTCACCAGTGCACGTGCCAGTTCTCTCTGGGCTGCACGACCCCCCTGCTCTTACCAGCTTTTGCAGAAATCCCTAGCAGAGAGAAGACACTTGATCATGTTAATAAGAAAACCCTGTGTGCAGCTGCAGAACATCTGCTGCATCTTCTTCTGCCCGGGATCATCTCTGCCCTGCAACACAACCCACCTCAAAGGTCTCACACCTGCCTCACACTACATCCCCCACTTGCCAAAAAAGTGATGCAAACAATTAGCATGGCCAACCAGTTGAACAGCTGCTCCCAGTCATGGCACTGGGTCCCAGACCTGGGCAGGCAGAGAGCTGTGCTCCCTGCCTCCTGCACTGCCTTCCCCTGGGCAGACACTCAGGAGCTACACGGTGGAAACCAATTTAGGCCACAAATTCACACCCGGAGCTGCCGGGGAGAGGTTCCCACACTTCCATAAATGCATTTTTCTGCCCCTTTTCTCAGTGCTTGGGTGCCAGGCAGAGGTGCCAGCTGGAAACTCCAAAAGCCTCTGTATTTTCTTAAGCAGAACAAACCTGTGTCACAGGCACAGCCCGGAGCCACCTCAGGGTCTGAATCCCTGGGCCTCTGCAGCCCTCCTGGCCCGCTGGAGCTACTTCCACAGAGCAGGGAGACCCCCCAGGTCCCTCCCAGACTGTGCCCCCGTTTCCCACCCCTGTGCTCGTGCCAC
>NW_009952430.1:2362208-2376458 GCF_000747805.2 Chaetura pelagica
CTGTCCCCCCACGCACCAGCACCAAATTCCTTTCTTTGTTCCTACCTGCCCAGCAGGATGGGCAGGCAGGGGCTCCCCCAGCCCAGGCCCTGGGATGCCCAGTGCTGATCACAAACCACTTCCACAAGGCCCACTTGTCTTAAGCAAAGCACAATAAAAGATGCCCTTGGAGGGGTGTTACAGGCTGCTTCACCCCACGACAGGGGAAGGACCAATATGATGGATTTGGATCAGAAATGAATGAGTACTGGGACAGTAAAACAAGGCCCTTGAAAACGTGACATCCTGATGGAGGTCAAACTGTGTGAGTGGTGTGTTGTTTGGGACCTGCTATCCTGGGGATGAGCTGCTGGGCAGGCTCTGCAAATCATCTGAAATGCCCACTCCTACCAGCTGGGGCCCAAATCCCAGACCTGGCAGGGGCTGTGTTCCTCTCTGCCTTGATATATTTAATACAACGAATGGTAGTAACTGGTTTGACTCAACTGAGCAGGGGGAGAGGTAAAATAACTCTCCAGAAGGTTATAATCCAATTCCTTTGCAGAAGAAATACATCTCCATTACTGCCCCACACCTCTCCTGCAGTTTCCAATCGGCCTCCACGTCAAAGGAGCTGCTTTTATGATGGATCTGGGGCATTTATTATGACAACACAAGGTATAAACACTGCCCAGAATAAACCAGCTTGAGAGCTCTGACTTCAACTAAATGCAATAAGAGAAGAGAACCTTCCTACACCGGGGAAATGAAAACTGCTTGAGTGGATTATGACAGGAACATAATGTTTTCACTGCAGAGAATCTCATACCCCTCTCCAGCCCAGAGTTCCTGAGGAATATTCTTGTTATTTCAGTTACTCAACCCTCAGAATTTTCCCCCAGAAAATACACACCTCTTGCACATGCAGTGACCAGAACACAAAGGCCACAATAAGTGGCATTTAGAGGTGCCTAAAGTTACAGCTGGGCAGGGGATTTTCTGTACAAGCTAAATCTCTGGGTGCTTCAGTTCCTGGCTACACCAGCCCCACAGGCTGCCTGCCCCTCAGCTCCTTCCCCCTGGCTCTGCTGTGCCCCAGCTCTGAGCAGACCCTGCTGCCCAGGGCAGCTGTGAGGGCAGCTCCTGGCACCCAGCTCCTGTGCACCCAGACCTCTGCATTTTCCCTCTCATGCCAAATGCTATTTTTTCAATCTTCCTGCAACAGGAGTAGAAGATAAAACACACAAGATGGGAGACAAATTGAAAATTTCTAATCTCTGATCTCAGCTTGATGATTTGCTTTGGCCTTTGGGATATTAAAATGATGGAACTTTCAGACTGTATTAAAAAAGCATCAACTCATTGATTGACATCTTTCTTAATTCTTTTATTTTCAGAAAGCATTACATTCAGTTAATCTTTAAATGGAAGTCAATTACTGCTTCTATATTTAAGATCCAATCCTCTCCTAATCACACAGGGGAGAAAAAGACACCATTTATTTATATGTTCTGCCTGGATTTGTTAACCAAGGACACAAAACAGCAGGGAAGAACATAAAGCCTGATCACCCAGGGTGATGTGATCAAAACTTTTGGGCTCCCTTTCCCTCACACAACAAACCCTGCACTGCCAACGTGTTCCTTCAGTGAGGGACTTCACAAGATGTACAGACCGTGGCCATGCTGCTACCACAGAGGTTCCCTTCTTGTCTCCAGTGACAGAGCCAGGCTGCACCACCAGGCCTCTGTCTGAAATGGGTTTCTTTGCTGGTTTAACAACTTACACCTGTGGTCTCTGCAGCTCAGCAAGAGGCTGCTGGCACAAAGTGCTCTCCACAATTTCTGGTCTGCTTCCAATAGGTGACAGGGTTTGTACCAGTCACTTGCACTAGAGTTGCTTGAAGGATTTGGCTAGAGAATTTTTTCTTCTGACAAAGGACTGATTTAATGAAATTAAGGTATTTTGCAAGAGTGTAAATTCACTTCAGTTTTGGGGTTTTTTGACAGGAAAGTGTTCTGCTCTAATAAACTAAAAATTCCTTGTCCAGACTCTGATACCCCAGCAAGCCAAGTGCACAGCAAGAATGAAACCCAATTGATTTTTTATTTTTTTTAAATGAAATTTTTTACTACACTGAATTATAGAATGGTTTGTGTTGGAAGGGACCTTAAAGCTCATCTAGTCCCATCCCCCTGCATGGGCAGGGACACCTCCCACCAGCCCAGGCTGCTCCAAGCCCCATCCAACCTGCCCTTCAACACTGCCAGGGATGGGGCCTCCAAATATCACAACACTGTCAAAACTCAGTAGCTCAGGAATATGTTGATTTTATTTATTTCATTTATTTTTTTTTAAGTCTTAATGAACAACATTCCAGTTTAAGTCCCAGTGCAGACCCAAATAAAATCCTGCTCTCCCCCAGGGAGCTGCCTGGCCTGTGCTAAGGCACCCTGAAAGGACTCTAAGCACCACCAATCCAGGAGGGCATCAAACTACAAACAACCCCAGCCCTGAAATACAACTCTCACCATTAGACTTTTACAGGCTGTGTCCAAGAAGTGACCACACTGATGCACCTTGCAAGCCATGAACTGAATGGAGGTGAATTTTTTGGAAACCTGCTTGCAGAAGCTCTCAGGCACAGGAAGATTTTCTTCTGAGATCTTCCACTGAAACCTTCTCTGGGATTAGTTTCTTTGGTGCCAGTGGGAGAGCAACCAAACCTGTCACCCAACCCTGTGCCACAGGATTCTTACCGGGGCAAAGCAAAACCTGGCTCTGTAGGGATCAGTCATTTCCCACGCTCCTTCCAAAGGTGAGTTGAGGCCACCACCCCCCCAAAGCAACCTGTGAAGCAGAGCTCAGGACCCCCCTCAAACCCCAGGGTTTGCAGCCAATGCCCCAATGTCCCTGCAGCACTTGGCTGTGCTTTCCCAGGCTGGTGTGTGCTGGGGAGCAGGCAGGGCAGCACCCAGGATTAAGGGGACCCATAGGAGCTGTTTCATCCCCTGCTGTTCCAGTGGGGTTTGGAGCAGGTGCCTCATGCTGCATTCTGCCTGGCTGCCAGCCAGTCTGAGGACAGTTGGGAGCAGCTGTCCAGTCCCATGAGAGGGCCTGGACATCTGAGTGTGAGGCCACATTCACCAGGAAGGGCAAACACCATCGTTGCCTTCTCTCTAATCTGGGTTAATTCCCCCTTAGAAACATGATCAGACTTGTATACCCCTGGTGTCAAGATCCTGGGCAAACCCAGGTGGGGAAAGCTACTTTTCTGCCTTTCTTTGTTAAATCCTCCTGGGGTGGGATGTGTTTTCTTTTCTTATTCTTAGATGCCAGGCTGGTAAAAAAACAGATGACAGAAGTCCATGAAACATTCCAGCCTGTTCTGTTTTCCTGCCCCCTGCTTGAAGGAACTTGAAAGCATCTGAACACCTGATGTGGACACTTGTGCATGCAAGTTCTGCCTCCTGAGCAGGAACACAGACATGAGAGAAGAAACTCAACATATTTCTCCATTCACTCACAGGAGGCTCATTTCTAACTTGACCCTCTCTGTGGATGCTATGGTGAATTTTGCAGCTGGTGGGAGGGTACCTGAGAAGGACCTAAAGTCAACATTTAACCTCCCTTGGAACTGTTGGAAGCTGGTAGGAAGCCTTTTGGTGTATTAGACAGGAAGTCATGTTTGTACACACATGGCTTTTTTGAGAGTGAGCCATCCAAGGGATGGACTTAACACTCAAGCACTACAATGTTTTAATGGATGATGTGTCAAATGCCTCCTTTAGTCCAACCACAAGCCAAGACTGGCACAAGAATCAATAGGAAAGATCCCGTTGAGTTATAGACAAAGTCAAATTAGATGACCACAGTGGTCTCCTCAGCTTCACATTCTATTAGAGGATGTGAAAGAGAGAACAGGAGGAACCATTACAGAGAGAAACAGAGCATCTACCCTACTTTTGCCTCTGCAAATGCAAAGAACCTTTAATAAATCAGCTAGTGCACCAGTACCCACCAGTAAGTTCTAGCCCTATAAGCATCATTCCCTTTAGGAGACAAACCAGCTGTGGTGGGAAAGCGACATGATTCCTCTATGGTGAAAAACAGGCCTAGTGACAAGATCTGAATCCAGAAATGCTCTCACAGCTGCTCTCCCAGGATGGAGTTAGGATGAGAGGGCAGGTTAGGAATGCAGGGAAAACCCAAGTCCTGTGTCCCATTTGTGAAACCCAGGACAAAATAGTTTCACCAAGAAAATTTTCAGGACTCAGGGGCCCTATATTCCAGATATTACATGAGTTTGGCAGACTCCACTCAACAGTTGTGACTCCACACTCTGCAGATCACGTGTGAGCAGTTCCAGAACAGCTGCTTTCTTATTGTTGAGAATAAGAAACATCAAAAGGCCAATGTTGCTTTTCACATAAGACATTTTTTTAGCTGCCAACTTACATTATTTGATGGCTGGTGCAATCACAGAACTGAGTGTTGTCCCTGAAATGTCTCTGGTGAGATTTCAGTGTTTACAGAATGCTTGATCAAGGACAACAAAAGGCAGGTGATGTTCCTCCTGTATCTCCAGCCTTTGACCCCAAAGACAGTGAAAGTCTGTCACTGCAGAACTGAAGTAACATTGGGTAAAAGGTTTCTAGTCCAACCTCCTACTCAAAGCAAAACTAACCCTAGTGGCAGAGCAGGTCAGCCATGGCCTCACATAGTCAGACTGAGGGGATAAAAAGTCAAGGGGGGATGGGCCACAGCTTCCCTGCACAGCTGGGCCAGCCTGCCCTGCCCACTGCTCTGCCCATTGCCCTTGTCCACAAATACCCATCCTGACATTTGGAAGCACCATTTTTTGGCCTTAATCCCCATCACATCATCTCCCATGACTGAGTGAAGAGCTTGGCTCCAACACCCTTGATGCTGCTCTTGCAGTAGTTGCAGACAAGCTGCCAGATCACCCCTCAGTCCATCCTGACTGGCACCAGGGTTCTGGTTCTCCAGTTGCTCACAGAGCCAACAAGCCAGTGAGCACCAGCATTTCCCTCTGGCAAATGAGAAGGGGGTTTGTTGGTGAGAGAGTTACAGCACTGATCTGCCTGCTGGTTCTGTGCCAGGGCTGCAAGCAGGACAGGGATGGGTTTTGGTCCCAGTGTGATGGAGGACCCTCTGAAATGATGGCCCTGCTTTGGCACTAGGAGCAGCCAGACACATCTGCCCTATCCAGCTGGACCCTGGGCCAGGGGCTACAACAGGTGCCCCCCACCCTGGCTCTGGTGGGCTGGACCTTTTCATCTTCTTGGATGAAGTCTTGGGACTTCATCATCCTGGGAGATGAGGTCTCAGTACCTTATTCCTCTGCAACAGGAACTGCTACAAAACCCCAGAGGGGCTGGCAGTGCCTCCTTCTCTTTCCCCAGGCCACCTTCCTCCTTCTCACATCCCAGTGCTCCCTCCCCTTGCTTTCTTCCCAGATCATAACACGTTCCTTATCCTGCCCTCTGCAGAGCATCTTCCTCACACCAAGCAGCATTTATTCCATCTGGGGGGGTTTGTGCTTCAAGGCACTGGAGCCTGAAAACAAGACAAAAATAAAAATAATAATAAAAAAAGCCAGGATACCATAAAGTTATCAACACCCACAAAGCCAAGAGGTAAAAACCAGCAGCAATTTCCAGCCTCCTCCCATAGTTTTCATTATGTATTCACTGCACAGAAATTTCCCCAAACTTTCTTTCAAATGGACCTGTTTAAATGTATAAAATGTGTAGTGGATTAGGTGATTCTTTAACCAGGCTCCCAATGGGAATTCCTTAAGTGGAAACAGCTCTTTAGAGGAACATCCTGAAATTTGTTTTGACTTATCTCCTGAGCTGTCTAGAGGTTTAAATCGTCACTCTCAGATGTGGCCTAACTGTGCCTGCAGCTTTAAATAGTGTAGGAAATGGGTTTCTAAAAGGCTGTTAAATAACAGAAATGCTGGCAAAAAGAAATAATGTGAATTTTTCTACTCCTCTCCAAATGGGGGAAAATGTTTTCGACCTGTTCAAACTCAAAAGAAAATTTCTCACAAGTTTGAAGAAAGTATTTGAGCAGATTTTGTGACCCAAATTGTCTCCTGTGGGAGGCTGGACCACTTACTGTCTTTCCTAAGAGCTCTGTCTTTTCCAGTACATGCTCATGTCACTCCCTTTGAAACTGCAAGAGAATAATTAAGACCATCCAAAGTTCTATTTCCCAGAAAACTGGGCTTCTGGACAGCAAAAAATACTTAGTAACAAAATTCACTTTTGTTTTGTTGGGCTTTTTTAAAGTACTTTCTTTAAAAAATTTAATGCTCCCAACTAAAAATAAGGCTCATTTTTCATCCTACAGATTTGTCTTTTGAAATGCTGCTGCACTGGTTCACAAGAGGAAACACTCAGACTTCTCCTGTGCTTTGGGTTAACTGTGTCATTGTTACCTTAAACTGGTGCTGGTGCTGGTGCTGGTGAGGGATCCCCACCAGGCTGTGATGTGGCTGGGGAGATGTGGTTCACACTCTGCCTGGTCTATCAAGAAGGAGAAGAGCAGGAAGCAGCTGGAATGCACTTCCCATAAAGTTCCACAGGATCCCAAAGATCACAGGATCCCAAAAGATCCCACTACTCCCAAAGAGTAGTGGAGGTGATGGATTTTCTTACCAGGCCAAGCTACTGCTGATAACCAGAATGACCAGCAAGCACCAAGAAAGCAAGAGGCACCAAAAGGAACACGTTCAGGGTGAGCCCAGGCCACCTCCTCACCCATAACATGATGTTGGCTTTTTCCTGCCTTGTCTCTTAGGCACCAACCCTGGTGCTGTGTCCTGTGCACAGGCAGGGTGCACCCCAAGGCTCTGCTGCTCTTGAGCTGCTCCCCATAGACACCAAGAGACACAAATGGGACCAGCAGCATGAAAACCTTTCACCTACTTCAGCAAAGCATTTGCTGGCATCAAATGGGTGATGCTCTGAATTTTGACTCCATGATAGAACTCATGAGAAACGGCTTGTAGAGGATCAGCTTCAAAGGGTCAAAGCTCTAAATTAATGTTTCCACTGTTCTCACAGAGGTTTCTGAGACACAGCATCTCCTGGAGACCCCCTGACAAGCTGGAGGAGAGACACTCAGATTTACATCTTCACTCCCTTCAGATAATGCATCACCCCAGAACTCTCCCCCTTCCCTCTCCTCACACTGGTTGACTCTCAGTGCTCTGGAGCCCCAGCTCTCAGCCCTGCCCAAAGCATCTCCTCATGCACATCCCAGGTCTGCAGCCTCACAGCCCTCACACTCTTGGAATTCTGCTCCTCCTGTGTTAGGCCTCTGGGTGGGCTTAACATTCAGCTTCCTGAAGAGAAATAATGTAGAGAAAACTCTGACTCTCTGCCCCCACCCCTGTGCACTGGAGCAGGTCCCACCAGGTCTCTTTCCACCATATGAACAGCCACGTGCCCTGCAGCCACGGTGACTGCTCACTGGGCAGTCACTTGTCTCATTCAGGACACTCACAACCTCATCCCTGTCACTCAGGGTCCCACTGCCCACATCATGACATCTCTCACACACCCCTTAGGACACTCACCTCCTTCATTCTGAGACCACTTCTGCCCAGGGGTGGGCACAGGGCCCTCCTAAAGCTGCCAGTGCCAGCGGGTGAGTTGTGACAAGGATAAATAACATGAGGAAGGGCCTGCAAATCATTTCACCAATTCAGTGTCTATTACCCAATTTCAAACAGGGCTGAAGCACATCAGGCAATTTTCAGGAAAGAACTTTAGTCATTCAAAGCTGCATCTATGTTGACAAGTGCTTTGGTGTCGTGGGGCAGCATCTGGTTGATCCACCTGCATCACAGAGGGACTCCTCTTGCACAGGGTTTAGTCTGGTCCTCTAAACAAACACCCTGACCATGGCTGTGGTCCAGAGCTGTTGGCAAAATCAGTCTTTGATTTGGACCATGACACCTCCACTGGGGGATGGGGAGCATCTGGAGCACACCTGGGGACAAACTGGGTCTGTGCTTCAAACTCACCCTCCTCCTCTGGGCCAAAATGCTCATCTAGTCACAGGCAAAAACCAGGCATCTAACCCAAAGCAGGTGCCAAGGTGCCATTTGTAGGCACCAGAGAGGGACTTGGGTGACATTGAGCAAACTTACTTTTTAAATGGAAATCTCAATGCTTCAGTAAAGCTGCCTGGAATTTTTTTTGAAGATTTGATTAGAAAATGCCCATTAATCTGTCTCATCAAAAAACAGCTTTTCCTGGGAAAGCATCTGTTTTGATGTTGTGTTTTTTTTGTTGTTTCCTTGTTTCTTTTATTATTTTTTTTAAAAAAGAAATAAAAATACAAGAAAGGGAAAAAAAGAGCCAGAAGTTATAAGCAAAAAAATAATAAAATAAAATCCAGTTTTCTGGATTTAAATGTCTTTGAAATTTAAGCTAATTGGAGTAAAAGAAATCTTTTAAAAATTAGAAACATTCAAACCCAAAATGCCACATGACCTTTCTGGGGATTTGCATCTTCAGAAGGAAAAAGGGCACTTTCTGACTCTGGGTGAAAAGAAAAAACAGGAGCTGTTGTTTGTGGGTTTTTTTACTATCCTTAGTAAAACAGCAACAACCCATGGACTCTATTTGCTGGCTCTTTGGCATCCCTTCCTGGAGACTTCCAGGACCCATCTGGACACTGTGTGACCTGCCCTGGGTGCTCCTGCTGCAGCCAGGGGTTGCACTTGATCTTCAGAGGTCCCTCCCAACCCCTGGGACTCTGTGCCCCACTCACCATGGAACACGGTGCCTTTGCAGCCCCAGCCCCTCCAGTTCCCAGCAACATCCTGCACATTTTCTGCTCCACTTCAGATCTTCAAAATAAACAAACAAACGAACACAGAATCACAGAATTGCTGGAGCTGGAAGGGACCTCTAGAGATCATCTAGTCCAACTCTCCCACTGAAGCAGGGTCACCCAGAGCACTTTACCAGGGCTGCATCCAGGCAGGAAAGTCTCCAGAGAAGGAGCCTCCACAGCCTCCCTGGGCAGCCTGTCCCAGGGCTCTGTCACCCTCACAGGAAGGAAGTTCTTCCTCATATGTAAATGGAACTTCCTACGTTCCATTGTACCCATTGCCCCTCGTTCTGACACTGGGCACTGCTCAGAAGGGCCTGTCTCCATCTTCCTTGCACCCACCCTTTAGATACATACACACATTGATAAGGTCTCCCCTCAGCTTTCTCATCTTCAGGCTGAACAGCCCCAGCTCTCCCAGCCTTTCCTCATCAGGGAGATGCTCCAACCCCCTAGTCATCTTCATCACCCTCCCCTGGACTCTCTCCAGCAGTTCCCTGTCTCTCTTGAACTGGGGAGCCCAGAACTGGTCCCAGTTCTCCAGCTGTGGCCTCACCAGGGCAGAACAGAGGGGCAGGATGACCTCCCTCAACATACTGGCCACACTCTTTATGCACCCCAGGATTCCAGTGGCCTCCTTGGCAGCAAGGGCACATTCCTGGCTCATGAATCATTCACTGTCTATCTGGACTCTCAGGTCCTTCTCCTCTGAACTGCTTCCCAGCAGACCCACCCCTCACCTGTACTGGTGCATCCCCACCTCATGCTGCCTCCCCCTTCCACATCCCCTCCCAAGACAAGGGCTGCTCCACAGAGATAAGCCCCTGGCATTTTCCCTCCCAGCCTCCAATCTGCCATTATCACAAGGAAGTGCAGAGCATCCCTCAGCCACACAGCCCAGGATTTATCTTCAAAGTTGGGATTATCATTTCTGCTCAAATCCCTTCAAACAGGGACGGGGATAAAAGCGAATCGCTCTGCAGATCCGACTGGAGTTTGTGTTCATGCAGCAGAATGACAGGCAGGGGTGTTTTACCTCAGAATGGTTCCAACCACCTCATTTTGTCAGGAATTGTTTGTTAGCTGCAGCCAGGGACTCACAGTGTGACCTTCATGACATTCTAGCAGCTTTCCCCCCTGCACCCTGAGCGGGACATGGTTTGAGGGGCTCCTGACTGGGGGGGGGGGGCAAGAACCCAGCAAAAGCATAAAGCAAACCTAGAATTATAAAATGGTGAAGGGTGGAAGGGACCTTAAAGATCACCAGCTCCAACCCCCTGAATGGGCAGGGACACCTCCCACCAGCCCGGGTTGCTCCAAGCCCCATCCAACCTTGAACACCCCCAGAGATGGGTCATCAACAGCCTCCCTGGGCAGCCTGTTCCAGCCCCTTCCTACCCTCACTGTGAAGAATCTCTTCCTGATGTCTGACCTAAATCTCCCCTCTTTCAGTTTAAAACCTTTCCCCTTTGTCCTCTCACTACACTCTCTGGTGAAAAGTTTTTCCTCAGCTCTTCTGCAGCCCCTTTCAGGTATTGGAAGGCCACTATAAGGTCTCCCTGAAGCCTTCTCTTCTCCAGGCTGAAAAGCCCCAGCTCTAGATCCTCCAGGGCACAGGGCCAGGTGAAGGAGCTGCCCTCAGCCCCTCCCCACTGGGCAGTGATACCCCCTTCTGCCCCTGGTCATGACCACCAGATCTCATCATCACCTGCCTCCATCCTGGTGCCCACGATTTCCTCTTGTCATTAAGTTAACAAAAATAAGAAGTCTCTTGAGACAACACACAAACATCAATCTGAGCTGATCAATTTATCAAAAAAAACCCAGTTTCAGTGTTGGCTCCTTTTCACTACATCTTTCCAGCACACCAGGACACAGGCTCAGTAATTTATGACTCCATCCGACAAATAACTTCTCTATCCTGTAACCATTATGCTTCATCTCTCTTTCTTCTGCTTAATTAGACACTATTATTGCTGGCACACTAATGAGACTTTTGCAAGCAAGATCACAATGGGCTAAGGCAGAATGCTTTCTTAATACAGTAGAAACCTCTCTGACAAGACAGCCATTCGTTATGATGGCAAAGCCAGGCACAAAGGCACTTTGTGGGGATTTCCATGGATTGCCACTTGTCCTGCTTCCCTTGGACCATCTGGTTTTATTCCCAGGCAACACTGAGTGGTTCAGGGAGCAGCAGAAAGTGAGGGAAGAGCAGATGACCACTCTGAGTGGAAAGGAGGGATGAGAGGAGAACCCAGAACTGAAAGCATCCTTTGGGGTGACTGCTGAGATAGAGGGGGTCCTGCAGCCTGTGGCTGATCCACCACCTGCTGAGACAGGGCCAGAAGAGACAGGTTAACACTGGGACACTTGGACCACCCCAGGTGGGTTTTGCATCATGTGAGGTTACATTTTTTCCATTCTCCAGACATGGCTCAAACATTGAAGAATCATGATTCTGGCCAAATCACTTACACAATTTGAGTGTCTACAGGGTTTTTTTAATACTTGTGAGAATATCCCAATTAACCACCTTCTGGCCTCTTTTCCCTTCTGGAAAGCAGACCCCAGTAAGGATAAATCCTTCTGGCAACTGAGAGACACTCGGACTCTGCAGGGACATGAAGGTACCATGGCCAAAATAGGTTCTGGCAGCTGATGGAGGAGGAGCAGTCTTTGTGGAGGACTGGAGAGCCCCCTCTGGAAGAGGGCTCTGAGAAAACACCAGGCTGCTGCTAGCACTGTTTTCAGAAAGAAGGGAGACTAGTTGTTGTGATTCTGGACCAGACTGACATATGAGGACACTGTAAAAACTCTTTCAATAAAAGCATTTAAAAAAAAAGCAAAGGTAGGGTGATCATCAGCCAGACATGAGGCCTGACCCCGTCCTGGAGCAGGGGTTGGACCAGCTGGTCCCCTCTGGCCTCCAGGGTCCCCTGCAGCACTGCCAGGGGGAGGAACAGTGGTGATGGAGGGATGATTCCAACACTGGCACAGGCTGCCCAGGGAGGTGGTTGGATCCTCATCCCTGCAGGTTTTTGAAGGCTGTGTAGATGTGGTGCTGAGGAACATGGTTTAGCACTGGGCTCAGTAGAGCTGGGTTAAGGGTTGGGCTTGATGGTCCTAAAGGTTCTTTCCAACCAGAATGATCCTGTGCAATTTTGTTTACAAGAGCTGCCAGCAGGCTTGGCAAAGGGCAAACTGAGACAGTGACAGAGGTGTGACTGGAGGACCTGGATCCTCAGGAAATCAGGCAACAAAAGTCTGTTTAGGACACAATGCAGGGACCAGAGACCCCCTGTGAAGCCAATGTCTGCAGATCCAGCACAAACCTCTCAGGTAGCACACACCTTCCCACATAGAGGACTGAGGTGCTGCTGGTACATGAAGAGTGGAGAACTGCCAGCACCCTGGAGGTCTGGGGCTGAAGAAGGGCAGTGCCCCACACCTGTCTGGTGTCCCCACAGATCCATGTGTGTTCCTCCAGCTGATCTGAACCTACCCTTGTCTCCTGGGATCCTGAGTGCAGGGAGATCTTTCTGATCTGCCTACACAGCATCTAGCAGAGCAGAGCCCAGGTCCATGCTTGGGTCTCCTAGTTCTGACCACAGGATAGATCAAACAGAGCCAGTACAGCCAATTGTAGCAGCTCCTTTTACCTGGTAACAGTTTGTGACTGGTTTTCCCAGCTCTCTCTGTCAGTCTGATGACAGACACAAGCCTTACCTCTCAACCTCCTTAGATACTCCTGACTGCAACAAGAAAGCTGGGGTGGGAGTTTTTACAAAGGTGTGTAGTGAGAGGACAAGGGGCAATGGTTTGAAGCTTAAAGAGGGGAGACTGAGGTTGGACATCAGGAAAAAGTTCCTTCCTGTGAGGGTGGTGAGATGGTAGAACAGATTGCTCAGAGAAGCTGTGGCTGCCCCATCCCTGGCAGTGTTGAAGGGCAGGTTGGATGGGGCTTGGAGCAGCCTGGGCTGGTGGGAGGTGTCCCTGCCCATGCAGGGGGGTTGGAATTAAAAGATCTTTAAGGTCTCTTCCAAGCCAAACCATTCTATGATTCTATGAATTCTCCTTCTCTCGTTCAACTTTCAAAGTTGGAACTAGAACTTCAAGCCTTCAAAAGGTAGGAAACCAGGGAAAAAAGCCATTTCCCTCTCATCCTGGATAAGTGAAAGAAGTCCACATTTGTTTATATTATTTTAAAATAACATTTTAAGGGTTAATAACCTTACTGCTCTGTTTCAGCATTTGCAGTGTCCCACAGAGGCTGCAGGACAGGCAGCAGCTGCAAGGACAAGTCCAGCACAACGTGCTGGTTGCACTGCTTCATACTGAGGGAGAAGCAAACCTGGACCCAAAGCAGAGCTGCCTGCAGCTGAGGCTGTTTCTCATTTGCTGCAGAATGAGAAGCCCATGGGGATGAAAGAAGGAAAGGGCCCCAAAGACCTTTCCTTACCTTTCCTCATTTACTCAGAGTCTTCATCTAAAGATTCACAAAGGGCAGGAGATTAATCGTACCAGCTGCCATCTCTGGGGTGTGTAACCACAGACTTAGGACCTTTCAGCTCCTTCTCTCCACTGCCTGACACAGCTTTGGGAGATTTAGAGTCTGCCAACCCTGGGTGTGGGTGGTTTTGTTCTCCGTGGCCCTTCTCACTGGCCTCCCCTTCATCTTGGGTCCGATTCCTACCTTAAATACCTCTTTGTCCATTTTATTGGAGAACTGCCCAATTTATACCCTGAAATCTCCCCAGCCTGGGTCCAGACACTGCTCACTCTGCTCCTGAGTGAGCCTCTCCATCAGGACAGTCTGGGCAGGTCCCTCTGGTCCCACAATCTGTCCAGCCTTGGACATATGGACAGAAGGCAGTGCAGAGCCCAGAGCTGGGGAGCACCCTGTGGCCCACAGCTCAGACACACAGACTGTGTCAGAGCAGAACTGAAACACAGCTCCAGCCCCAGAGCCCTCTGATATCAACTGGCCACTCTCGGAGCTTGGAGAAATTGAAGGGGAGATGAGATGGCTCAGACCACTTGGTGAGTGAGGGCACAGGAGAGTGGCAGCCTGGCTCTGACCCTCTGACTCTCCTGCAGTCCCCAACAGCACCTGCTGCACCACAGCCTTGGGTCTCTGGAAAGACATGGTTGTCCCAAAGGTCTCCTCTATCCTAGGAAACTCCTCCTGAGCAGAGCCAAGTTCTCTGCAGGGCTCCCTGCCCATTGCCCCAGCACAAGCCCCAGCTCCTCCCAGGCAGGGACATCCCCTCACCACATCTCCTGGGGGAAGATGTGACCATTTAGCAGCAGTCCCTGGGCATCAGAGGGCTGACCTGCCTGCCACGGGCCCAGGAGGACGTGGGGCCAGCACAAGGAGTGGCTGGGGGTGGG
>NW_009952430.1:2376792-2428541 GCF_000747805.2 Chaetura pelagica
CTTGGAGAAATTGAAGGGGAGATGAGATGGCTCAGACCACTTGGTGAGTGAGGGCACGGGAGAGTGGCAGCCTGGCTCTGACCCTCTGACTCTCCTGCAGTCCCCAACAGCACCTGCTGCACCACAGCCTTGGGTCTCTGGAAAGACATGGTTGTCCCAAAGGTCTCCTCTATCCTAGGAAACTCCTCCTGAGCAGAGCCAAGTTCTCTGCAGGGCTCCCTGCCCATTGCCCCAGCACAAGCCCCAGCTCCTCCCAGGCAGGGACATCCCCTCACCACATCTCCTGGGGGAAGATGTGACCATTTAGCAGCAGTCCCTGGGCATCAGAGGGCTGACCTGCCTGCCACGGGCCCAGGAGGACGTGGGGCCAGCACAAGGAGTGGCTGCTGCTGGGCAGCAGCCCCTGGTGCAGGTACAGCAGCCCCCGACCATCCCAGCTACCAGCACTCGCTGTTGGTTGAGGCTGAAACCAGCTGCCTTGTCCTCAGGTTACACAAACAAGTCCTTGACATGAAGTCTTTATTTCAGGGAGAACAGGCAGGTGGGAATAAAAATAAATAAAGAAATAAATAAGAGGAGAAAGGATAATTCTTAAGATTTGAGTCAGGCTTCTTCCTGGTGGAACAAAGGCCTCTGGATCCAGGGTCTGTCACAGGTTGGAAAGCATCAGAGAGAGGAACTGTCTGTCCTACCACACAGCTTTATTCTGTTGCTTATCTGAGCTGGGGGGACTTGTCTGGGCCGATCTATGAGCCTCTTGGGTAAACAACCATTGCTCTGAGGTGGCCCTGAGAAGAACCAGGAGCTCTGGTGCTGGGGAGATATCACAGCTTGTGAAGTCAGCAACGACTCTCAAGTGAGGTACCAGCCCTGGAGATGCCACCCCCAGCACAGAGTTGTGTTCAGGACAGCACAGGGATGTTCCCAGAAGCTGCAGCCCCTGCAGTGGAGACACCCTGAGGGCATTAGAAATAACTGTGGCATTTCCAGCTCCCTCCTGCTGCTTCTTTCCCTGACACAGAATCCTAGAACGGTTTGGGTTGGAAGAGACCTCAAAAAACATCCAGTCCCAACCCCCTGCATGGGCAGGGACACCTCCCACCAGCCCAGGCTGCTCCAAGCCCCATCCAACCTGCCCTTCAACACTGCCAGGGATGGGGCAGGCACAGCTTCCCTGGGCAACCTGGGCCAGGCTCTCACCACCCTCACACTAAGGAATTTCTTCTTAAGATCTCACCTAAATCCTCCCTCTTCCAGTTTTAATCCATCCCCCCATGTCCTCTCCCTCCCTGCCCTTGTCCCAAGCCCCTCCCCAGCTTTCCTGGAGCCCCTTCAGGCACTGGAAGCTGCTCTAAGGTCTCCCTGGAGCCTTCTCTTCTCCAGGCTGAACACCCCAACTCTCCCAGCCTGGCTCCAGAGCAGAGCTGTGCAAGAACACATCCTGGAGCTGCAGCAGAGCAGCCCCGGGGTCTGGCAGGAGCAGATGCCAGTGCAGCTTCAGCAGAGGCCACACACTTCTGTCTGGTCACCTGTGGGTGCTCCTGCAATGTCTGCACCTTCACAGGGTGTTGTTTGAAGCAAGCAGGCCCCTTGTCACCCCATGATGCAGCCAAGTGGTGAACCTGACCCTGATGTCAGATAGGAAAGCTTGCTGATGTCTGCCAGGAAGTTTGTTATATGAAGCCTTCCCAAGACAGATGAGGATTGTATTAAGAACCTGACACAGACCATAAGAGAGAGAGTAAAAAAATCAGGTGAAAAAAAGATGGTGACTCACCTCTCTCACCCCGATTCACTTTGCTGACAATATCAAATGAGCAAAGACCTGAGGTGCCAGCTGGGACTCCTGAGGTGAATTTTAATTTCCAACTCCTGCTATTTTACATCTCTAATCCATCTCCATCTCACTGTGTCATAACTAGCTCAGCAGCCATCATGTGCCATTTCATTTCTTGTGCAGTCATTAACACCTCTTCAGGCCTCCCCTGGAGCAACAAACACATCCCCAGTGAAATCAGAGATGAAAATAAAATGGAGTGAAATCCCTGCTGTGAACAGGAGCAGCCACAGTGGATCTAGGAGCATTCCAGCCAGGCTGGTCCAGCTCTGCTGCAAACCTCTTCCTAACACACCTGTTCAATGCCTTGATTCCAGTCCTTTGGGTTTTTTATTGAGACATCAAAGATAACAGAGCAAAAAAGGAAGGAGGGGGTCCCAAAACAGGATCAAATCAACCCAAACCACTCAGGAAAGGTTGGTCTGATCTCCTGAAAAGCTCCAGCTGTGCAGGCTCTTCTGCCTCTCCCAGGCAATCCATCCTGTTTACAGGAAACCAAAGTATAACATCATTTCTCCCCAGTGGTTTCATCTCCTTGGGAAAATTGATGCCCCATCCCCTCCTCCAAGGGTGCATATCCTTCTCTGCAAAATCACCCCAGGGCTCAGCAAGGTTTGCTGGCAGCTGCTTTCCAAACTGTGAGTGGATCCAAGCCCTGGGGGCACTGGTGGCTGAGCAGCTGAGGAGGAGCCAGCAGGGCACACTGGCAGCCCAGAGCTCCAGTGCTGTCCTGGGCTGCATCAGGAGAAGTGTGGCCAGCAGGTCGGGGAGGGGATCCTGCCCCTCTGCCCCACTCCTGTGGGACCCCACCTGGAGCTCTGGGTCCAGCTCTGCAGCCCCTGTACAGGAAAGACATGGACTTGCTGGAAGGAGTCCAGAGAAGGGCCACGAGGATGATCAGAGGGCTGGAGCAGCTCTCCTGTGGAGACAGACTGAGGGAGTTGGGATATTCAGCCTGGAGATGAGAAGGCTCTGAGAAGACCTTATTGTGGCCTTCTAGTGTCTGAAGGGGCTCCAGGAAAGCTGGGGAGGGACTTCTTAGGATGTTGGGCAGTGGTAGGACTAGGGGGAATGGATCAAAACTAGAGGTGGGTAGATTCGGATTAGAAGTTAGGAAGAAGTTCTTCACCATGAGGGTGATGAGATCCTGGCCCAGGTTGCCCAGGGAAGCTGTGGCTGCCCCATCCCTGGCAGTGGTGAAGGGCAGGTTGGATGGGGCTTCGGGGCGCGTAGGGGGGTGGGAGGTGTCCCTGCCCATGCAGGGGGTTGGGACTGGATGATCCTTAAGGTCCCTTCACACCAAAACCATTCCATGATTCTGTGATCTTTGTACTACTGTGGCACCACAAAATGGCCTTTAAAGAAGGTGGTGTTACTCCCCTGAAGCCATCTTGTGCTAAAGGAGAGACGCTGAAGCCCAGACCATCCAAGAAACTTTGGTCTTGAGGTCTGAAGTTGGATGCCACCCTCAGCAGCTTGAAGAGCTGCCCTTGGAAACCCACAGTGGCCAATAATGAAAACTCTGGGATTTGTGACCATTTGCTCCCAACCTCTCCCTGGTTCTCTGCTACTTCTTCCCCATGGATCCAGTTCCCAGGGCAAACTGGGACCCTCAAACACCTGGTAGTGCTCAGCTCTGTGGCTGAGCTGGCTCCGTGCTCCCCTGGGGGTGGTACCACAGCTCTTCCCCAGGACCTGCAGGTACAAGGCTCAACACCCTGGTCTGGTCATAGACACAGTTCTTGGACAAAATCAAGCCAGTCCCATGGACAACCTTGCAGCCCCTGTTGGGATGGACTCCTTGTGCAAGCAAGTCCTGCCAGCAAGTACAGCTGCTGAGTCTTGGTCCTGGCAGCTTGTCTCGTGCCAGGGACAATGCAGAGAGAGGCAGAAGACCAGACCCCCTGGGCTCTTGTTCTTTTGAATGAAATGAGGCTTTTGAGCTACGTCAAAAGGCCAAATGAATTGTTTTTGCAAGACACTCTGGTGTCCTGGCATATGAAGTGTTCCAGAGAAGCATGGCTGCTGGTAGAAACACAAACATCAAAGTCTTTCTCTGCCATGGGCCAAAGTGCTGATTTGAAAATATTTCTCAAACATGTTTTGCATCTGGAGAAAACCAGTAGTGTAGAAATATGTGGGAGAGCATTCCTGTGCAAAGTAACAGCTCCCTGCTTTGCTAGCACATTTGCAAGAGTATTTTGGAGACACAAGACTGGAAAATCTCCCTGATATTAACTCTACAAAAGCTGCTTTCAGTGCTGGAAAGAAAGGAAACAAAACCCATCTCCAGCATCAAACAGAATTTTACTGTTGCACTACTCCCAGTATTCCATCCTCATCCATCCAATAACTTTTTCTACAGTGCTGTTTATTTGATTTTTATTTCCCCTAGTAAAATATATATAAATATATATTAAAAAATCCCTGAACTTTTACACTTGCCCTTGCAGGGGCAGAACACACCCCTGCTGGCAAGGGGCCCAAAGGGTTTTTACAGGTTCTTTGGGCTGAGTTCCTGAAACATTTTGATCACATGATAACTCATCCACATCTTCCCCTTGATTGTACAGTCCTTGGTGTATTTAGGAGCAGTTCATCACACATCTGAAAGCAGAGAGAAGCATTTTGCATTTCTTGCCACTCTCAGGTGCTGCATCAGGTTCACCCCTCGGCCGTTCCCAGAGGCATTTGATCTGTTTAATTCCTCCTTCCCCCATTGCCTTCTTAACTTCCCTGGGCTACTGTGTCTAACAGAGTGGGGAAGAGCTCGGATAAAAGCACACATCAGTCAAATTCCCTTCCTTGAAGCTTCCACTTGAAAGGGGCACAGCCAAGGTGTTTGCTGCAATGTTTAAGGTACATTCCCAGCCCCATCAATCTGTGTTTGCAACGAGCCTTTCAAAGCCAACAACTAAGCCCGCTTCCCTGAGCAGGAACTTTTCCACACTACTTTCTGAAGAGGAGGTGGCCAGACCGTGGTTATTACAGGAGACAGCCAGGCAAGCATTCTGCTTTCTATTTCCATCCCTGCCACACAACGTGCAGGACCAGCCTCTCAGATCTGGCCGATTCCATCTCCCCGTCCGTAACCCATCGCTACCACCTCCCCCTGCAGAACTGTCAGGAGGCCTGGGTAATTCATAGCTGTAGGATATTCTGACATCCTTGAAAGGCAACAACAACAAAAATCTGTCTTCTTGTGGCTAATGTGATATGACTACACAGCTTCTTCCAAATGCGTTGGTATTTATTTAATTAGAAGGAATAAGGGAAGGGGAAACCACTGGGGGAGATTCACTGCCATTAAGAAATCCCATATGCTGAAACAGAAGCCACCAGGCAAGAGCCCACACACTGCATTCCTAGCTAAGACTGTCCATGAGAGAGCTTGTGCTCTCAGGGTGCTCACCCCCCAGCTGGGAATCCCTGTCCTCAGCAGCATCCACTCACAGTGGAGCATCCCAGTAGCACCAGTACCCTGCTTCCACTCCAGTTCCAAACATGCAGAGCTTGTCCTGCAGCCCCGGGTTGCTGGGGCAGCTGCAGAGGGTAGGAACAGCATCCCAAGAGCATCAGGAATGAAGCTGTGGCTCAAGAGGCACAAACCACTCCCCAGCCTCATTCCCTGGCCACTGGAATCCCCCCGGGTGACCCTGGCTCCCAACTGGCACTCATGCCATGCACAGAGGTGGGCATGTTCACTAAAGACTTGCTGATGGAGGTAAATCTTCTGGATTTGGCAATTTCTCCCATTTCAAGGGCTCGAGGCCTCACCCAGTCCCCCTTGCCAGGTGGGATGCACCCACACCCTGCTCTTGGCTTCTTCCCTACTCACCCCTCCAGGGCAGGACATTTTGGCCAAAATTACCTTCTTTCTACAGCAAGAACCCAACACAAATTGCAGGAAGGGTCTCAGCCCCTTCACCAAGGAATGGCTCAGCCATTCCCAACATCCTCCTGCCCAACACACCTCCCTCCTCCCTGCACAGCTCACCCCAACAAGATTCCCAGCAACAGACCAGGCTTCTCCATCCTGAGTAAAGTTTCTCCAGCTTAGTTCTGAGCAGAAACCACCAGGCTCCCTCCCTGCCACAGAACGATCTGGTCACTGAGGCCATGGCACCCCATGCAGCAGGACATGGTGCTGCTGCCCCAGGTGACCCAGACACAGACTTCAGCCTGTACATCCCCCCTCACCCCCAGCTCCCCTGCCCAGGGAGCCCCCAGCCTGCACACTCATTGTTTCCCTGCAAAGTGCTATTATTTTGCTTTAGAAAGGGGAGGAAACAAGGCATAAAGCACATTTAGCTAATCAAGAAGTCTCCTGTACAAGTTACACACATCCCACCAGGGTCACATTCCCATTATTCCTCAGCTACTCTCTGATGTTCCTCATGAGTTTGATTTTGCTCCACTTCCCAGTTTTTCTTTTTTTCTTTCCTTCTCCTTTTTAAGTTATTCCTCTAATATCTCCGAGGCTGCTTGAACTTTATGGAGGCCTCTCAAAGTTGCAAAAGCTTCAAGGAGTGAGCTGGAAGCTGGTCCATGCATGTTGCCTTACAATGCAAGGCTTTCCAAGGTACTTCTCCAGTCTGGCCATAAGATTCCAGCTTGAACACCATTTCCCCAGTAAAACCATGGCTTGGAGTCCTACTGCTGCCAGGTGATATGGAGAAGTTATGTTATTGATGTGGATGAAAGGGAGGAGAGTTTCAGGTTTGATGCTGGTTAGAATTCATCTGGAAGCAACAAAAGACCATGATGGAGATAAATCTGTCCTTCATGCAGGTCACCAAGGGGGTTCATTAAGATTTAACACCCCTTGGTTGCACTCAAACCCCATATCTATTTCACAAAGTAAAGAGGGTTGTTATTTTCTTCCTGACCTCCCATAAGCTGGACTAAGTAATAAATTATTGTGTCATACAAGCTGGCCAGATCTAATCTGGGGACAACTTCCTCCTTCCCCTGGTGATTCAGCATCAAAATCTGAGCCTCTGAACTTCCTTTGGCAACAGGGGGGAGGTGACACCAACAGCTTCTCCTGACAGCTGCTGATTTCCCAGCACACTGATCTTTCAGGGGATAATGGCACTTGGAAACAGGCTCCTTTTTACATTGTTTGGACACCTCTGCAGAGCCAGGAGGGCAACAGAGCCAAGGTTCCCCAGAGGGGACATATATATTCCTTTTTATTAAAAACCCAGAGAAATTGCCTCATTAACAACAAGTGAAGTTAAGTCCATGATCTTGACAGTTTTGCTCCTTTCTCTTTCCTCAGTGAAGCTGATGCCAAAATGCCCCTTTGGAGAAGCTCTGAACCAGAAGCACATGTGGCTGCTCAAGTGACCTCCAGACTGCAAAGGGGACAACCAAGGTGCACTTGGGCACATGTACCAGCATCCCAGGCTCATCATAGAATGGTGAAGGTTGGAAGGAACCTCATCAAGTTCCAACCTCCCTGCCATGAGCAGGGACACCTCCCACCAGCCCTGGCTGCACAAGCCTCATCCAACCTGCCCTTGAACACCTCCAGGAGGGGCAGCTACAGCTTCCCTGGGCAGCCTGTTCCAGTGCCTTCCTACCTTCATGGGGAAGAATTTCTTCCTGATGTCTAACCTAAATCTCCCCTCTTTCAGTTTAAAACCATTACTTTTTGTCCTATCACTGCCCTCTCTGGTGAAAATGAGGAGCAAACCCCACTAATCAGAGCTGGAGCACTGAGATATCCCCTCACCAACCTCTTTTAAACCCCCTGTGCTCTCTCACTCTAGAAAAAACCACCATACCCAGTTCAGCACGAGCCCAAGCCATCCTGGGATGGGCTCAGGTCTCCTCTGATCCCAGTTCTCTTGCTACAAACCCACCCGAGCTCCAGGACTGGTTTTGCAGCAGAACAGCACTGAGCCTTGCACAGGCTTTTTTATTTTTTCTATTCTGCCCTCATTAACAAACAAATCTCTTGGCAGAGGAGGCTCCATGTGATGGATCTTGGCCATGGTCCGAGTGGGGCAGGAGATCATGTTCAATGATTTTATTAGCAAGATGAGGCTCATCAGGGTGATCCACACACTGGCTCCAGGCAGGATGCAGCAGGTTGGTGGTCATGGTGGGGTCAGATGCTGCTCACTCCAGTGGAGTGGCCAGTCTGGTCCCATCACCCCTCCCAGGGCTTCTAACAGGGAGGGGGCAGCCACAGCTTCTCTGGACAACCTGTTCCAGCACCTTCCTGCCGTCATGGTGAAGAATTCCTTCCTGATGTCTAAACTAAATCTCCCCTCTCTCAGTTTAAAAGCATCACCCCTTGCCCTCTCACTGGCCTCTCTGGTGAGAAGTCCCTCCCCAGCTTTCCTGGAGCCCCTTCAGGCACTGGGAGGTGCTCTAAGATTTCATGGGGTATTTCTAACTCTTGGTAGGAAACATGAATGGACAGGCCAATTCCCAGGAGACACTTTGTCTACTCTGTAGGAGACACAGGCAGGGTCAAAGATGAGCTTTTGTTCCAGGGTGTTTTGCAGCAAGTTACCATGTGGGAACAAGGGACATCAAGGGAGGGGTGAGGAAATCATGTGCTCAAGTAATGAGCACAGAAGTAGAGACTCTGACTGAATCTTCTCTTCAAAAGTTCATTCTGAAAAAAGACCACCCTACAGAGCAACAGCTTGGAGAGGAGAACCTGCTTGCATTCAGCAGTGCCATTAATTGAACAAAATAATCAGGACTTTTCATTACAAAACTATCATTTTCCATTTTACAGTATCATAACCTCTCGTGAAGGTGAGAAGAAGGATTTTTTGACCCCTTAGAAGTGACAGCAGCACTCAGGGAAGTTCTGTAGCCCAACTACAGCCAACCACCCAGTCCTGCCAGTGCCATGGCAGGCAAAGACCTCCAAGGGTCCCAAGCAGAGCACCTGGAGGACCACATGAAAGAGATGATAGTGTGAAGGCACAAGGGATGCTGCCTGGGAAGGGAATCAAAACATCCAGATGTAGTGATTTGTGGAGCCTTAGGAAGCACAGAAGGCTTTCTGAAGATGCTGACTTCAGGATGTGGGGGAGAGGGAGCAGGACTGAGGTTGGCATCAGGCCATCTCTTCATAATTGCTATTTATAAAATTCTGCACCTGCAGGACGAGGTGATTGATTAACATGCTCCATAAATCTCAGGCAGTTGAGCAGCTACACTGTGGTTCCAATGTTCTTCATAAAAGTTCTTGCCATGAAAAATAAAACAGGTTTCCAAGGGAACCCGGGAGTTTCCACAAACACAGTTGATTTGGTTGAATTATTTTTTTAATGAAAACTTTCAAAATGAATCAAAATGATAAATGCTCATTTTGAAAGGCATCATTTTGGTTTTGTTCTCCAAATCTAGAAGAACTCAGGCATCCCATTCCTTTCTTTCTCCCTTCTTTTTCTTCCTCTTTAAAGATTTCTCCTCCCACAAAGTTCAGAGAAAAAAAAGCTCACTGAACTGTTCCCCTGTAGTTTTCCCTCTTTTCATTTTTGCAAGCAGAAAATAAAATACAAGACAAATCAAGAACAAAAAGAGAAAATTAAACTCATCATCTTTTAAGTATTTCACTTATAATAAATGGCATTTCCCAAACAGACCTACTACCTGTGCTCACTGCCTTGTGTGGCACTAGATCTCAAAAGGAATCGAGAGGATGTGTGTGCCTGTCCCCACCTCCAAAGAGATAACCAAGGTACAGGACTGTGAAATTATTGATGCCTGGGAGATTCACCTGCATTCAGGTGAGAAGAGGTGCACTATAGGGATGGCTACTGGAAAGAGGGCTCCTGGATATTGACTTTGATACCCTGGCCCAGGCTGCCCAGGGAAGCTGTGGCTGCCCCATCCCTGGCAGTGTTGAAGGGCAGGTTGGATGGGGCTTGGAGCAGCCTGGGCTGCTGGGAGGTGTCCCTGCCCATGCAGGAGGGTTAGACCTAGATGTTCTTTAAGGCCCCTTCCATCCCAAGCCACTCTATGATTCTACAAACACTTTCATTTCAGCATCTGAATCCCACCTTTGCTGGCAGGAGTTCAGCAATAAGGCAGGAACATTAAATAACAGATGATCTCTAAGTCCACCAAAAGTTTGGAGCAACAGACATCATTCAAACAAAAAGGCCAGATGGAGACAAAGCCCAAGGTGGTCTCCTCACTATCTCCATGCTCCAGAGACCTTTGCTCAGCAAAACTTTGCCCTCACCTAGATATGGCTAGAGAGTTGTTTGAACATGAAAAATCTGCCCCTCTCTGTGAAAGCATCACCCTGAAGACAAATACTTTTGTGTTTAAGGGTCCCAAAGAAGCTGTGTGATGAAAAGTACCACACCTCATACCTCAGTGTCAGCTTGCTCCTTGCAGAACAGTTTCACTGGTGTAGAACTGCTCTGCCCAGCACCCAGGCATCCCATCCCAGCTCTGGGGGCCAGGCAGCCCCTTCCCATCCCCCAGCACCTTCAGCAAGGCCTCTCCCATCTCCACCACTTTACCCATTTCCTTGCATCTCTCTCACCACAGCGACAACTCTCATCATCGTGCTACTGCAGGGATCTATCAGAAAATACCCCTTGCCATATGTCACCTAATATTTCAGAGCAGACAAATGAGTGCAGCTTGGCAGAGAAGTTCCTTGTTTGATCAAATTGGTCCCATCTGTCTGTCCCTTATGGAAATAACGAAGCCATCAATGAAAAATTCTATGTGCACTCTGTGATTTAGTTTTTCCCCCCCTCTTTCCATTTTTACGGGTTCAATTGTGCATAAAAATGCTATTTTTATGTTGCTGTACAAAGTCTTCATGCCCACATCAGAGCTTTCACACTTCATTCCTGGTGCCCACATTCTCCCCTAGCTCAGGAGGAAAGGAAGCTTTCAGGGCAGATACTTTCAAGCAGTAGGAGCTAAAAGGGAGTTACTAAGAGTTCACCAAGTATCCAGAAAGGGTGCACCAAGGGAGCAAAGCCCTGTACCCCAAGTCAGCATCTCTATTGCTTCAGGTCCCAGCACAGAGAAGTCAAGTCTCAAATGCTGATCTCAGTCACTGCTGCAGCCCAGCAAAACAACAGGGTGTTTGATGACCAGAACAGCCCCTTGGCGGGGCAGAAGACCAGCCCTTCCATGCTACCACCAGTGCCTGGGCCTGGCACAAGCACATGGGGATGCAAAGGGCATGGTGAATGCTCTGAAGAAAAAAGAAAGAAATCATCTTCCCCTGTGCTTTCGGAGAGACATTGATTTCATTCCCTGCTTTGAAATACCTCTTGCTTTTTCCTTCCACACATAAATTGGCTTCGAATTTTCAGCTGAAATGGAAACATTGCTCAGGAGTAATTTCTTTTTTTTTTCCTTGTTAGTATTTGTGGCTAAGTCCATAGGCTCTGCAAGGACTGGGCATTTCAGGCAGGCAAAGTGCTTTTTTCCAGCATCTGAGGCTGCAACCTTTCCCTGACCTCCTGCACTGAAGGTTAACCTGAGGTTAAGGCTGGAAAAGCAAATCAAAGCCAAAATGACACCAGTTACCTGTTCCGGTTTGTGTTGCTTTATGACTCCAGGGACCACATGCCTGAGTGCCTGCCATCCCCCCCGGGGGGCTGGGAAGTAATAATGTCTCTTTATTTCCTGCCTGGGAGCTCATTTCAACTCGTGCCTTTCAAAACAACCAAATAAATTTCTCTCTTTCAAGCTTTCATTGTGAACAGAGAAAATGAGAAGTGGGGATGATGATAACCTAATCACTGGTCTCCTTTAATAACTGGAATTTCCTCTGAAGTAACTGGTTTGAATATCTGCCAAACAACAAAGCTCCCAGCACTTCAATATCCAGCCAGCATATCTGATGAGTCGCTCTGGGTTTGGTTCTTGCCTGAAATGAAAGCACCAGTTGGTCATTAATCAGGAGGGGCACGTTCTCATCTCGTTTGCACGCGTGGAAATACGGTGCAACACTACAGAGATGCTGAGTTTTGCTTGGAACAAGCTGGGAGATTGGAAAAACAGGAGCAAACTAGTGAAGGAGTGAAATCTGGTGAGGTCAGAGTCTGATCAGCACCGGGAACCTCCCCACGCGGACGCTGCTCCTGGGGCTCCGGTCACAGGGGGAGTCGGTGGAAAGCAGGGAAGCTCAGGACCTCCTGGATGCCAGCACAGTGCTGTTGGCAGCCAGACATCAGCTCAGCTTACACACCCAAACACAGACTGAAGTGCCCTGCTTTGTGCACGTTTGATGAGCTGATCCCCCATCCCAAGAGGGAAAGAAGAGGAGCGGGTTTCTCGGGGCAGCCCCAGCCCCCCCACCCCTTTGCTTTCATCTCAACCAGCAGAATTCCTCATCTCCCATTTTTGTGATCTCTTTTCACAACACTAGGTTGGGCTGGCCAGCAGGGCTGCCTGTTATCCTTCTAATGAGAACAATCAGAGCAGAGCAGTTATTAATCACCCAGTCATATGATCCATTAAAACAAATTCTTATTAACCACAAGACATATGTTTCTCTCCTGAGCTCCAGAGATAATGCCTGAAAGCAGATGGAGGAACTGCACTCACAAATTAAATTTGATGGGGCTTTTAAAAATAAATTAAGTCTGACAGGCCTCTCCTCCTTTAATTAAGCTGCTGTGGAACTTTGAGAATGAACTTGTTGCTGGCTACAGGTGTTGCTGAGGCTGTTCCTTTGCTGCTGGTTTCTTCAAAGACCGTAGGATAAATATCCAAGACTTCTGCAAAGCAGCAATAGCAGGGAACCCTCTGGTGAGCTACCCCAGCTGATCTGGACTATTTGACTTCCAGCCAAATGTCTCAATATTTTAGTGCAACTCATGCCTGTAGACTCAATTCTGATGTATTTTCTAGCTCCAAGCCTCACCATATCTCTCCATGGAGTAATTCTAGGTGACTGTGGTGCTGTGGGACACTCCTGCCCCTGCTCAGGAGCATCTCCCTGCTGCTGCCCCTCTGACATGCACAGTACAAGCTGAAGGAATAACAACACACCAGTGGGATTAAGTTATTCTCAATCAATATCAACATGAGCACAGGATGTAGGTTATGGTTGGACTTGATGATCTTCAAGATCCCTTCCAACCAGGATGATTCTATGGTTCTGTAAGATTGATTCTGAAATACCCTGAGCACACACAAACCAGCCCCCTGAAGGCACCAGCCCCATCTCATCCCCAACAGCACTGAAGAGCAGCAGGACTTCAAAAGTGGCACAAGGCTTTTTTGAAAATAGCTAAACAGGAAGCTCAGTGGGCAAATCCAGTTGTCCACAGAAGGTCATGCCCATGGAAGCTGCCTCCCCAAAGCTCTGCAAACTCCACGAGCTCTTCTGAAACCACAGGAGGGAAGGGCTGGATGTCACACATGTCCCTGCAGCTCCTCAGGTAGCATTAGGCATGAGATTTATGTGCTTAAACAAGTACCTAGTTACACTTTAAAGCTGTTCAAGTGTCCCTCTGCCAGTGGCCTGCCAGAGGTGTGCAGCTGCTCCACAACCACACGAGTCTTCCAGAGTAGCTGCTTCTCCTGGTTCATTACACACACTGTGCATATTATTCTGTGTCTCAAATGGCACTGGACTCTTTAGACACCTGAATCAGTCCTTGGGTGTCTAATCTCATTTACCATTTAGGCTCTCCTCAATGGAAAGAGTCAAGCACCTTTAGGAACTGACTCTTACCTACAACACAGACAAGTTGCCCTCTGAGCTGCTCCTGCAGTGGCATCAACCCCAGAAAACCAAACTGGCTTGCTACTAGATATCTAACTTTTGGTAGCTAAATGTGGATGAAATGGATTGCTTTGCATATTTTTCCCAAGATGAACACAGCAGGGGCCCAAACCCACACAAATGGCTTCTATAAAGATTCAAATCAATACTCTTAGATTGATTTTTTTGTTTTATAGCATTTCCCCTATTTCTGCCAATAACAGCTCAGGAGAAAAGTATGTTTCCACCCAGAAAGGCAGGGTGAAATATTTTTTAAGAGTGTAAATTTAGGAGGTAGATTCACTTACTTTCTACAGGGGAAATTGAAAGTCAAGACAAGGAGAAGAAAATGCCTCAGGAGCTGCTAGTGATGTATCAAAGGAATTCTCTGCTACTTTCATATCCTCTTTTCATCCACAGTCTTCACTAATCATCACTATTTCCATTACTTAAGAGGCCTTTTCTGCCTTTAGAAAGTAGAACATGAATTGCTCAACTATTTGGGAGAGCTATTTATGGAACATACTAAACCTAAATGAAAGGAATTCACCCCTCCTGTAACCCCAGCAGAGCTAACCCAGAGCAAGGACCTTCAGTCAGGGGAGTTATTTGAACACACTTATTCAATATGCCTGCAAGTGTGTAAAGTGTGTGCACAAGCACTTGTCCAGGGTGCTAGAACACAGGTGGGATGAGCAGTCCTTGCTCCCAGAAGCTGTGGAGATACTTCCTCTGGCAACCCAGGCAGGAGCCACCCAACACAGTGGGACCAATGACTCTGCCCCTCTGGTTTGCCATTTATAAAAATCATCTTCATTATTTGGTTAGAGTTGTGTGTTCTCAGTGTAATGGAAGTGGAACATTGTGAAGGGGGTGATTGGCTCTCACTGTGGCTTATTTTGCTTTAACAGTGTCCTAGGTAGGGCCTCCTAATATACAAGGGCTTGTGAGTGCTGGGAGGAGAAGATGGTGTGAGGTCCCACAAATGAACAGGACTTTGGGCTACAGCAGCAAGCCTCAACCTGACCCTCTGCCAAGGGTCTGTGGACACAAGGAAACAGTTCTTCAGCTTTGTGAAGAGCCTCCTAACCTACATTTTAAGCCTTCTATGTAGTTCAAGACTGCCTGGAAGCAGGTGGGCTCGTGTAAACTGCATGAAGTTCAACAAGGCCAAGTGTCAGGTCCTGCTCCTGGGTCAGGGCAGCCCCAAGCACAAATACAGGCTGGGTGGAGAATGGATCAAAAACAGTCTGGAGAAGGACTTGGGGGTGATGGTGGATGAGAAGCTCAACATGAGCTGGCACCATGTGCTGGAGCCCAGAAGACACCTGTGTCCTGGGCTGCAGCAAAAGCAGCGTGGGCAGCAGGTCAAAGGAGAGGATTCTCCACTTTTACTCAGCTCTTTTAAAACCCCCACCTGAAGGATTGTGTCAAATTCTTCGAGTCCCAAAACCAAGAAGGACAAGGAGCTCTGGAAAAGAGTCCAGGAGATCACAAAGATGATCCTTGGGCTGGAGCAGCTCTGCTCTGGAGCCAGGCTGGGAGAGTTGGGGTGTTCAGCCTGGAGAAGAGAAGGCTCCAGGGAGACCTTAGAGCAGCTTCCAGTGCCTGAAGGGGCTCCAGGAAAGCTGGGGAGGGGCTTGGGACAAGGGCAGGGAGGGAGAGGACAAGGGGGATGGATTAAAACTCAAAGAGAGGAGATTTAGGTTGGACATTAGGAAGAAATTCCTTAGTGTGTGATTGGTGAAAGCCTGGCCCAGGCTGCCCAGGGAAGCTGTGGCTGCCCCATCCCTGGCAGTGTTGAAGGGCAGGTTGGATGGGGCTTGGAGCAGCCTGGGCTGGTGGGAGGTGCCCCTGCCCATGCAGGGGGGATTGACTGGATGAGCTTTAAGGTCCCTTCCAACCCAAACCAGTCTGTGATCCTCTGGCCTTGTCTCAAACAGCACTCCACAAAATATTTCACCAAAGCACTGACCAGGCAATCAGTAGCTGCCCTGAACAAGAGGCAGGAGATCACTCCAGAGGATGGATAAGCACAGCAACCTGGCAGGATCTACCAGGTAGCAGGATAATGCTCCTTGAGTTCCCCTTGTCCCAGAAGGATGCTCGAGCAGCAAGGAACCATCACATCCCTTTGAACAGAGCACAAATGGCCCTAAGTGGATATTGGCACTCTGAATAGGGACTTACTTCTCACTGAAGCACCATTTTAATGTAAAAACAGAAAGGCACTAATCACTCTTCAAGTACTTTATGGCTATTTAACAAGCACCCTTCATGTCCTGCCTTATGGAGATTTTTGTATGTTTTTCCCTTCTATGTGTTGAATAACATGAACTTTCCAAACCAGTCTCAGTCAAGCACCAGAATAAAATCTGTTCAAGCAAAGGGCAAGTAAATTAATAGCAGACAGTAAAAATCAAGATGACTTTAATTGTAAGTATTATTTACTATACTTATTTAAAGCAAAGAAGACAACACTTGGCAGACAGATTCCTCCCTCTTAAATATCATGGTGTCAAGGCAAAGTATCTATTGGCTTGATCACTACTGTGATGCCTAATGAAGAATGTTTCTGATCTACTAATGAGCCTGAATCTCCTCTGGAGTATATAGGAAATGGATGGTATCATTTAAATACAATCAGCCACATAAAAGACCTCAGGGGACCTCAGAAGCTGCAATGTCCTAGGTGGATTTCTATGCTCAACAGCTCCAGCACTTCATCATGAAGTTCTGCTGATCTTTCCTTGGGACTGGAATAGCAAAAGCACTGCTCTATTCCAGGTTTCTTACATCAGACTCCAGACCTCCAGGCCTGACCTGGCTTACAGCACATGGCAAATGGAAACCATGGCAGGACCAAGGCTGGTACATCCCAGCACCAAATAATTTTGCAGTGGGTACAGGTGTCATTTCCCAGCTCCTTCAGACACTCACTGCACCTCCTTGTCCTCTTAAGGAAAAACCTGTGGGGGACAGGAAACCCATGCAATTTTCTACCTCAGTTGTTAGGACACCAGCAGTTTTCAGGCTCCTGTTCACAGGGCATGGAACAGAAGCAGGGGTTTCTGCAGGCCTGGGCAGTGCTGGGGCACCTCAGCTGCTCAGAAAGCCAACCTGCTACCCCATCACCTGCCCCACTGCACCAACCTCTCCTCAACCACCCCAGCGACCTGTTTGTCATGTTGCTGCAGATCTGAAACCACAGAAACCCATCTCTAGGAGCTGAGAGCACAGGGTATCTCCAGCATTTTGAGATGTCAGCAGATGGCCATGCTTGCTGCCTTTGAACAACCTGCACGTGCTGTAGTGGCCAAGGGGCAATGCAGGAGGAGGAGTCTCGTGCTCAGAGCAGGGTGGAAAAACCATGACCAACTGTGCCTTGAGCTGCTGATCTGCTCCCCCTCCCGTGGGGAGGTGCATGGCGAGGGCAGACCATGGGCACACAACTGGCCAGCTGCCCAGGCTTCAAGAGGAGAGAAGGCAGTTGCCTCCTTGGCAAAGAGATAAGCATGGGCAGTGCCACGTGTGCCAAACAGCTTTCAGAAGACTCCCCATCACTTGGGTTGTTGCTGCTGGGGAAGGTGTTGCAGCAACGTGACACTCACTGGAGGATGAGGTGCAGCAAAGAAGTCCAAGGATGGGCAGTGGCTGCAGAAGCCACAGAGAAGTTTGCTCTTTGCTGAACAGGGACCTGAGCTGCAGCCCAGTGGTGTAAAACCTCCAAAGGGCTCAGGTCTTTCTGAAGGGAATGAAAACACAGACTTGTGGATCAAGGGTGAGCAGGTCTGGGGGAAACTGCTAGAACATGACAAGGTCCCAAAGGACTGGAGCCTTGTCAGATGTGAGCAGCTCTTTAAGCTGGTTACTAAAGACAAGTTTGGATAGAAGGAGGCAACAGCCCATGTCTCCACCATACAACCCCCAAATTAGCACCAGCCCTAAGCCATGAGCTGCCCAAAGCAGAAGGTGCTGGTCCTCAGCCCAGCAATGGTTCTGACCCAGTGCACAGCACGAGGGCCCAAAACTCCCATCAGAAGAGGTGATGTCCAGCACTGCCAGGACAGAGATGCACAGGAAGTTTGTCACTTGAAAAAAAAAGTTGGAGAAGATGACAGATCCTGATGGGCTGTGGATAAACTGCAGTACAGCATCCCTACCTCCCACAGCCTTCTGGGGGAGTCAAGAAAATATGAAATTTATACCATCTTCATGAGATGAGCTGACCTTGTCACACCTACAGCTCTGAACTGGAGATGTAACAGCACCAGGAGACACAATCCAGATCCTCCATAAACTCATCACACATCTGATTTATCCCTCAGAAGCAGAGGTCTGCAATGAAATGCAAAGCCAAGGCAAACTTGCCAGAGCACAGGTCCTGCTGCCAAGGTAAAACCAAGGCCAGGCTCTGCAAAACTTCAGTTAACAACAGGCCAAGTGCCAAGTAAGCAGAGTGCAAACTAGAATGTACGTGAAGATAAGGAAACCTTGGTAGGTTTGGCTTGAATTTGCACAGCCAAAACCTATCAGGAATGTTCTGTTCTCAAGTTGCTCCAAGGGGGGTTTAGATTGGATTTTGGGAACAACTTATTCCCCCAAAGGTCTGTCAGGCCCTGGCCCAGGCTGCCCAGGGCAGGGGGGGAGTCCCCATCCCTGGAGGGGTTTCAAAGCCCTTTAGATGTGGTGCTGAGGGACACGGGCAGGGGGGGCCTGGGCAGGGCTGGGGGAAGGGTTGGACTTGATGATCTTAAAGGTCTTTTCCAAAGAAGTTGAGTCAGTGAATGGAGCCAAGTTACAAGCCAGGGTGTTACAATGAGATGAGGAAAGAAATGAAGTGTGCAGGAACATTTTCCTTCTGATTCCACAGCAAAGGCAGGATCAGGCCCTGCTGCAGTGCAAGCTGAGCCTTCTCCCACCTGTTGAAGCAGGTAAGTCCAGCCCTCAGCACACATTTCTCCCCCAGTTCTGTGAGGACATGTGAACTGGAGGCTTCAATGGGCAGGGACAGGCAAAGCTCCAGCTGCCCTGACCAGGATCCACTGCAGCAAACAGGAGAAAGCTGAGAACTTGGCAAATCCTATTCCATTCTGCTTCTGAAGCAACTGTCATTTGTACCAATTAACCACCTTCAGGAGCATTACAGTTGTTGTTGTTATTATTAATATTATTATTATTATTATTGCCATCTTTTCATCTCTGTCTACACCTTCTTTTGAGTTTTCAGCTGGTGTGACCAGATCTGCCCCATTCTTGGTTCAGATTATAAGGATTTCTCATTTGTGTGCAGACAGTTTCTTAACTACCCCTGTGTTAGAAAGAACTTTCAAAGCAATATTGGTTCTTTTATCTCTAGGGTCCAGCAAAGCTCAGAGCTGCTGAATGGCAAAGCATTAAGGATGCAAAGCAACCTCCACCATGCAATACATTAAACGTGAGCTCTTGCTATGGAAATGGAAGAATTGCACAGCACAATTGCTCTAATCCAGTCTGGTTAGGAATAAAAACCTGCTTGAAAAACATTTGTGGCTCCAAAAGCTGTTTTATCATCTGTAGCCTTAACTTTGGAGCCTGTAAAAGTACTGTAATAGTTTTATTTTATGGAAAATTCAGGCATATTCACTCCTTCTGTTGCATTTTCTTTCTCTCAGCATGGCCATTCGTGGAGTTGCACACTTCAAAACCAGATAGGACAACTGGGATGATCTAGTTCTAGTTGCTGTACAGCAGAGGGGAGTAAGAGGCACCACCAGCACATCTACTGGCATGATGTAATTACTCCCAAGACCCTCAAATAACCAGAGGGAGGACCTGTGATTTTTATTTCCAGCTTTTCAAGACTTGAAGAAATCCCAAGGGTTTTGACTCCAATAATGTAATTCCAACATTTAAAGGGAGCACAATGAGCTACCTGCACAACTAGAGTACACTCAGCCCTGATGCCAGCCCAGAGCAGCACATTTCCAACTGCCAGGGAGTTACAGCCTCGTGCACAGAGTGCAAGTCACAGTAAACCCTGCCTGGGGGGAGCTGTCAAATCAACTACCTTTTTTTTTTTTTGACAAGATGATAGACTCTCTGGGTAAGGCAACTCTGCTGAGAAGGTGTGCTTGGGTATCTCCAAGGCATTCTGCTCAGCACCATGTGATGGCTTTATTTAAAAACCTGCATCACAGGCAGTAGGTAGAACACATGTTGCACTCCAAGCTGCCTGGCACTTTTTAAATGCAGCTGGTACAGGAAGATATTTGGAATCATGAGGCATCATAACTAATGGGTCCTCCTGGGGACCTGCTCTTTGCACCAAGCTATCCCCTCTGTTTTGGAGATGCAAACGTGGAAAACAACAGTGACAAAGAGAAAGCCCTTCTTCCTCATCAGCACATCACTTTTCAGCACATTGGTCACAGCTGTTCCTTCCATTGCAGGCACAAGTTTTTCTCTTCCAGTAACACCCAGCACTGGTGCCCACACGTGGCTACAGCCCCACAAGGCAGCACCAGCCACAGCACAGGCAGTTTCCCACCCTGCTGGGATCCCACTCCCATTTACCCAGGGGAATAAATTTCAGGTGTTCAGTTAAACCTGTTACCAGTGGAGGTTTGAAACTTCCATCACTGAAATGTTGCAAGAATAAGTCACACAAAAATCTCTCAGGATGACAAAGCTGGAGCTGATCTCACGTGGATTAGGAGCTGGAGCAACAAACCTCTTGAAAGCCCCTTGAGCTTCACTCTCTGCAGTTCCCCTGACATGCAGGTCCAGTTTGCAAAAAGATAATGTTTAATTTTTACACAAGCACAGCAAATAAAAGTGCAAAAATTACTTGTATGGAGCCGACCCTGCAGGCAGGGAATGTCCTCGTGTGGGGGAGCAGAGGGACTGGCTGGTCTTACAGAAGACAGTAGAGTTTGAACCCCAGCTAAGGTCATCTTGCCTGGGTCTGAGTGCACCAGAAATTCAACTCTTTAACCTGTCCCAGGTTTCCTGAACTCCCTTAACCACCTTTCTGCCCACAACACAGCTCTGAACAGGGACACCACCATCCTCCTCAGCCCAGCCCAGCCCACGGGCACGTTATGGCACAGCAGGGAGTTGCAGTTCATCTTATTTTGTCCTCCAGTGCCTGGCACACTCTGCTGCCTTGGGGCTGATCCCTGGAGTTCTTCCTCAGCCTACAAACAGCATGAAAACACCCCTGGAGAGCACCAGGCTCATTGCAGGACCCAAATACCACCACGATGGGTTCAGCACTATGCAAGCAGGGAGGCTCAGCTGGAGCTTCTCCCATAGGGATGGGACATTCCCTGACCCCTGCTGCTTTCCTCCAGGGAAATGACAAACCACCCCAGAGGCACAGCCCCATTTGCCCCCAGAAAAGCACCAGATACCAAGGACAAGGAAAGCAGAGAAGAGCAGAAGACATGTATGTTGCCACCATGATGCTCCTTGAGGGTCAGTGCCAAGACTCAGTGATGTGGTAACAGGGTGCCCACTTCTGGGACATCCCAGCACAGGATGAGCCTCCATGCTCTCCACTCTGTCAAACCCAGGGGAAGATGGATGGCACTTGAGTCACTGGTCAGAGAAGGAAGAGGACCAGGGCACAAATCCCATTTGTTGCCATCTGAGGACACCAGCTAAACAAGGAGCACCAGGACCATGCTGAAAATGGAGCTACCACCTTCATCCATCCAACAGGGCAGAGCAGGGCCCAGAGCAGCATCTCTCAATCTCCAGCAAAAGCAGCAGGTCCCCAGACATGTGCCAAACATCACAGCACAGGGATTTTTCTCAAGCTGGAGGTGCCCGACCCACTGCAGGTGTGTGTGCAGATCAACACCAAGGGCCTGATGGTGCAGGCTCAGGGGAGCAGGGGCTGATCCTCACTGGATGCCTCAGCTTTTTGGGCAGCCCACAGGAATGACCCAATTCCAGTCCCTGGCAATGCAAAAGAGGTAGGACAGCCAGAGTCAGCCCAGGCTGCAGCAGCATGAGGCACAGGGAGTGCAGACACAGCCTGTCCCTGCAGGCCCTGGGAGGGATCTGAAAGGTGTTCAGGGGATTTAGAACCAGCAGTTATGAAATAGCTGAGGTGTGTGGTAAGAAGCCTTGATGAATAACATCCAAAATAAAGGCCATGATACCTGCCAGAGGCTGCCCAGCACCAGGGCCAGTCAAGGTGCAGGTTGGACACCTGGATGTCACCTGCAGCAGGGAGAGCTGGCAGCAAGGAGCAGATGTGCCACAAGGCCCTGGGGATGGGCTCTTATGCTCAGAATTTATTCTCCAGACACCTGCACAAGCTCTCAGTGAGCTGCCAAGCAACTCCTCTCCTGTACCCTTCTAGAAAAGCTGCAGATGTTACTGGGCTCCTTCAGAGCACACAGCCAGGGCTGGATCAGAGGCTCCTCAGCAGCAGGATTAGCAGGAAGCTAAAAATCCATCAGGACTTCCCCTATCTACTTCAAATTGGCAGTAGGAGAGCAACCTACCACTTGTATCCCTCTGCCCTCTCCCCATCACCTTCTGGGCTCCATCTCACCTCCCTCCATCCCTGAGTGACCCCAGTTCCCAGCAGATCTGCCAGCAATGCCTGTTCCCTGTGCAGAGTCCTCAAGGCAATTAATCAGCCTTATGGCCTAAATATCTGTCCCTCCAGCCCTCCTGTGCTCAGGAAAGGTGAGACACATCCTAGAAACAGAGGCACCCCAAACAGAAAATGTACCTAATATGCTCCAACTTCCAGTGGAGACCAACCCATCAGACCAATCTAGAAGCATCCCAACATGAGAAGCCCTGAAGGGTACATCATAAAAATGCAGCTGCTTAGCACCAAGACTTTATCCCCACAGGTCTCTCCTATTGCACCACGTTGCTCTCACCAGCATCAAGAGCCTTGGACTCACAATATGCAACGAGAGAACATGAGGAAGGAGAAACCTGCTCACCTCTTCAGGAGCATCCCCCAGCCCAGGGTCCCTCCAGAAGGGTCTGCTGCTGCCATCCACCACCTTCCATTTCCAAGGCTGGGTCAGCCCTGCCAGCATGTGAACTCCTGGTGAAAGGAACCATTTCCAATCAATAACTTGGATTTTCTCCAGGTTGAAGCCCTGGTGCAAACAGGCATGGGGGGGGGGAGGGGGTGTCTTTCCCTTGGCAGCTCATGGTTCAGTTTCAGCACAACGTGCTAATTTGGAGCAGAGGATTAAAAAAATGTCACTAGAGATTTCTATTATCCCCACCAACATTTCACACATTAGAGCTCCCCAGTCTCCTTCACTATCACAGCCTGGGCTGCAGCAGCAGCTCTGGATCATGGCATTGCCCTGACTCCATTTCATGCAGGGTTTAATCTATCCATTTTCATTTTTTGTTACAGTATTTGCCACAGCAGCATTCCCATCACCAAATTAAAGCTGACACCTCACATTTATTCCAATTCCAGCTAAAGATTGACTTGAGTTTTAAAATAAAACTTCCTGATGCTTAAGGACGTGTGGATTGGCTGCTCAGCCTCTGGGGCTTCATGAACCTCAGCTCTGCTCAGCCAGCAGAGAGCTCATAAATGCACTTACAGTCATAGGAAAGGAGGGAATGTAAAATTTGGTGGAGAAGGTTTTTCTTTCAGCTCAATTACCATTAAGCAGCAAGCACCAAACCTGTGCAACTTTCTGCCACATCTCCCTGCAAGCAGCAGCTCACCAGCCAGGTGCTCAACCTGCTGGGGAAGCAGCACCTGGGGGCTCTGCCACCAGCTCCAACCTTTCCCAGCACTTCTGCAGAGGGAAGACTTCAGAACAAAATAACCAGCCAGAAGGGCTCTTCAGGACAGGATGGGCTCTCTGAGCCCAAGAATTTGCACCCCCTTCCCAGCAAACCCCCACCACACATTCACTTTCTGCAGGAGCCACCACAGACCTTTTCCACAAGTTTCTTGCAGGGCTCCCCCAACAAACCCCCCAGCTGGGGCTGCTTCCACCTTTATCCCCCTCCAGGCCCCAAAGCAGGTGGGGCTGAGCAGCCAGTCTGGCTCCCTTGAAGGGTCTGCAGCCCCTCTGCTGGCACCTGGGGTGGCCAGGGACTGGCCAAGCCAGGTATCAATGCCAGAAGCAACCAAATGTTTTCTCTTTGTATTCCCTGGAGAGGTGAGAAGTCAGTGCTGCTCCAAGCAGTGTTATGGAGCTGCTTGCCATGCAGGCTGCATTTTACATTCCTGTTTGCTCTTGCTTTATTTGCTACCTAAAAATTTAGTCCTCACATGCAGCTTTGCATGTCTTTCTACCTCTTGAAGTAAGGGATAATGTTTATTTTGATGTATATGTTCTGGCTTTTTAGCCCTAGGACCTTCCCTCCTCCTCTGACTCAGGGAGGCTGGATCCTGCCCCATCTCTACAGGACACTGCTCTGATCTGCTGGGGAAAAAGGCCCAACACCAGCATAGGCTTCAACTGCACAGTGGAGACTCAAAGCCTGGGTAGAGAGAAACTAACCCCAGGGACTTCTATCCACAGGTTCATCACAGACCATCTATAGCCCTTAATGATGTTCCCTGGAGGAGTCCATGCATGTCACAAAATGTAGGAGTGAAATTAGATAATCAGCAGCTCCCTTCAGTACAAGGAGAAGCAGCCAGTCCATTTAGACCTTGCTATTTTCCCCCTCATTATGAAATGGAGCTGTGAAGAGCTGGGCTGGTGCTCTTGAACCCAGTGGGTCTGCTTTGCAGGGCTTTTTTCAACCTCCACACTCCCTGATTCCCGATGGCAGAGCAGCATTACAGTCAAAATGAAGTAATCCTTTGATAAAGTACAGTCATTTATTTGAAAAGTGTAGTCTTGCCATTAAAATGCAAATGAAATGAGTGCTAATATATTAACTTGGAGATGGAGCTGTGAAGAGCTGGGCTGGTGCTCTTGAACCCAGTGGGTCTGCTTTGCAGGGCTTTTTTCAACCTCCACACTCCCTGATTCCCAATGGCAGAGCAGCATTACAGTCAAAATGAAGTAATCCTTTGATAAAGTACAGTCATTTATTTGAAAAGTGTAGTCTTGCCATTAAAATGCAAATGAAATGAGTGCTAATATATTAACTTGGGATGGGAGTTGAAATGGCTTATGACAAGTGTGCTTTCATGTGGAATATAGTTAAGTGATAACAGTGGGTGTGTGAGAGAAAGTAATATTCAGATGTCCATGTTTGTTTATTGAAGATATTAATGAAGGGCCATGCTTAAAGTGTATTATTATTTCCTCATCTTGTCTTTCTTTTGTCCCTCTCTGGTTTAACTCTACTACTGAGAGGTCCCTCCCAAGGGGAGTCTGATCAAAAGTCATCTTTGATGAAAGATCTGAGTCGACACGAAAGCTAAAATGTATTTCATGGTCTCCTTTGATTGGGAGCAGAAAGTCCCCGCCAGAGCACATCCCACATGCTGCAGTTGGCATGAGAGCTGATTCAGAAGAAATGGAAAATCTTCAGCTCTCCCATTCATTTCCCAGGGATATCCCTGAGGAGCAGCAGCAGGGTGGCTCAGGGTCTTCTCCCTGGAGAGGAACGTACCCTGGGCTGTAGGAACATCAGGGCACTGGGTGGATCAGAGCTGCCTTATTGCCACTATTCAGGAGGATGACCTCCTGTCCTGAGAGGAAACTCAGCTCCTGCTCTCCAGCTGCTCACTGGCAGGGTGGGCACATTGCACAGGGACATTCACAGGCAGCAGCAGAGCCCTGGGAGAAGCAGCTGTGACAAAACACTGCAGAGTTACAGCAGCAGGGCTGTGAGACCCTCAGTGCAGAGGATGCTTCTTGCTCCTTTCTGTAAAGCTGAGAGTCTAAATCCAGGGAGGGCTCTGGTCAGCACTGGAACATAAACACCAAATAATATGAGTCTCATTGAGATCTTATAAAACACCAGGATTTCTCAGATTTCACCCAGATTTTTATCAACACAGACCTCATTATGGTGCAAAATGAAGAGCTGGTGTTGTACTGAGCAGCCAGTGCTTTGTGTTGGCTCCTTCCTCTTCTTGCACAAATAGGAAGATGTTTCTGGAGCACTGGCTTTCTTTGCCAGGTCCTATTTGTGCTCAGCAGAAGTTTCCACCCCAAATGGGGTATGAAAAGAGAAGAGTCCAACCTGCTGGATAACACAGCCTGTCCTCATATGGCACCACTTCTTGAGCCCCATGTAATGTGCTCAGGGCTTCAGGAACAACCTCCAGTGGGTCTGCAGCAGGAAGCTGGGGAAGGCACCTCTGCCAGATGCTTTGCACCTTGTACAAAACAGCCAAAAAATCCAGCTTTTTTAGCTTATTACTTTTTTAAAAAAAAAAGGATAAAACATATTTGACTGCAGCATTTTAGGGCCTGTGATCAGAGGAAGGCAGAGGTTTAGACCCCTCATTGTCTTGCAAGGATGCCAGAGGTGACCCCCAGCTTTCCCACTGCCCAGCTCAGCCACCCCAGCCCTGACAGCTCTTCCAGAACCTGCCCGTGTGGCTTTTCAGTTCCCCTCTTCCATTGCTCCACTTGGCACCTTCCAAAGCTGCAACAAGCACAGCTCACACAGAGAAATCCTTTCCCCCTTCCCTTCCTCAGGACACGAGCTGTGGGCAGGGAGGTGCAAATGTTGCCTTTGACCCTGTTAGGAAGGCAGCTGCTCCCCAGCATCTGCAACAACTGCTTGACCCTTTGAAATGAAATCCTCCTGCTCTTGCCACCCCCTTCCCTATCTGCTGTTTATGCACATTCAGGTTTGTTATTGCAGGGTTGCTCATAATTGCTCTGGCTTTGTCTCTGTTACACAAACTTTTTTTCCATCAAAACACCTACTTAAATTTAATTCTCATGTTGTGAAGTCATTGTCTAGACAAAGAATTATAGATTTTTGCCCAGATACACCTAGTCAAGATTAAGCTGGCGAGTCTCATCTGGGTAACACTATCTTATCACTCCCCACCAAGTACACCCAGTAGGTATCACCAGTTCTTTATCTCTGTGTGCAAACACCTCTGCTTTGTAGTGAAGACATAACATGTGACACACATGCTTGATCCACCTGGATTTGGTTGTTATTATGAACTTGTCACCAACGTCTCCTTCGTTCTGCTGTTACTGTGAGGCAGGACAAAAGTGCCAAAACATATTTGCAGCTCCCCTTTTGCTTAAAGAAATGCAAACCTGTTCCAGCCACCCTGGGAACCCTGCCCTTGGTTTTTGCAAATGTTCACGGGAAGGAAGTGTCTGCAAGGACGTTGTGGAAAATGAGACTCATCTGGTGAAAAGATGGATTTGCAGGTGGCTCCATATCTGGATGGGTGTGAGGAGAGAAGGGTGGCAGAGCAGTTAAAGCTTCTGAGAGGGGACACAAACCCATCAAAAAAACGCTGCTCCCAGTTACCCCATCCACAAATACCTGGTTAGTCAAGCTCGGGATGTGCCTTCCACCCTGGCAGTTCCCAACACATGCAGCAATATCAGGATGTAGATCTGGTTTTGACCTGTGTGCTGTATTTACACGCCTGGGAGCAGCTTCTGCTGAGCAGCGTGTGCGTGTTCTCAGGACAGAGAGGCTGGATGGTGCAAAGGGTGACATGGCCAAGGGCTTTGGTGATATGACCACAGGTTTAATGATGCAAACTGTGTCTGAGTCTAGGAAGGGGATCATGAAGGATCATGAATTCCTTTACACTTACCCAACTGCACTGATGTCCTTGGTGTTGCCAGACCCATCCAGGGAGTAAAGGAGCTTTGAACTCCAAGACCTTTGCCACTGATCAACTAGATGATCCCAGACACATCATTTAACTGCATTCACAAAAGCAGACATCAATTATCTGGAGCCACAACCCCCTGGAGTATTCCAATGCTTTTTTTTTTGTGAAGCACTTCATCATCTTAAGACAAAAGGAGCCTCTAATATATTTGTTATGATTACAGTGACAGAAAAGACCCCCACATCTGCAGCTCAGCACACCCCGTACACCAGCTGGTTACTGCACTTACATTTACCTCAGCTTGCTTTTGTTTCCAAATCGAGGCAAGTGCATGACACCTGATCCAAGCTAAAATTAATCCTATATCCTCTTTGGAGATCACTTTCACAAAGCCTCCATATATCCTTGCACAGCCACCAAAGATCTCCGTGAAGCCTCAATTAGTGCGTGAGGAGCAGAAAGCAGGGAAAGGCTGGAAAAGCAGGAGAGGAACAATCAGCTCCTGTGGCACAGGGACATTCTCACACAGCACATCCACACTGAGCAGACAGCCCTGCAGAAATGCTGTGGAGTTAAAACTCTTTGCTCTTGTTAATCTCTACCCACAAATACCTAGAGGTCGTGTAACCCTTTTCTCTGGAATCATCAAATCCCATAATGGTTTGGGTGGGAAGAGACCTTAAAGATCATCCAGTTCCAACCCCCCTGCATGGGCAGGGACCCCTCCCACCATTCCAGGCGCTCCAAGCCCCATCCAACCTGCCCTTCAACACTGCCAGGGATGGGGCAGTCACAGCTTCCCTGGGCAACCTGGGCCAGGCTCTCACCACCCTCAGAGTGAAGAATTTTCTCCTAATGTCCAACCTAAATCTCCTCTCTTCCACTTTAAAGCCATTAAAAGTCCATGAAAGCCACTGGAAAACACACAGTCCTTTTTCTCTCTGCCACCCTGACACCTCAGACCGGGCTGAGCCACCAGATGATTTTCTATTCTGTGTGTCCTCCAGAGCCCCCGAGCTCTGAGTGTCCCCAGGAACAGCCCTGGTGTGTCCTGAGCTGATGCTGTCACAGGGCACCATGTCTGCCTGCAGCACCCTGAGGCACCAGGGGCTGGGAGAGGCTGCAAAGCTCCTGCTGTAGGGCATCTCCATGCATTGGGGTAGAGTTTTCTGAAGCCCAGTAAGACCCATCTCTTCTCTCAGGAAAACAAGAACTGAACATTTCTGAGGTGAAAGTGTCTGCGTGGGAAGTAGCAAAAGGCAGAGAGGGAGGAGAAGAGCACAAGTGGGCATTTCCCTCTGGAAAACACTGATTTTGCAAACTGAACACTTTCTTTTAGATAAGTATTCCTGTGGAAAAGTCTCTATCTAGCTCTAGGACTTATCCACAGTCCTGGCACTCAGTGATGTGGCCTGTGGCAGCAACCACCCCCAACCCTGGCACATGCTGTCAGAGGGGATTTTTATTGCAGTTTGTTGCAGCACGAGTTGCAGTGGAATAATATCGTGTGCTTGGAGCTGGTGCCCATTGCAGCTGATGAGATCTCCCCTTTGGGATCAAGGTAGGATGCTCTGAATCCAGAACAGCTCACATTTTGCAAGAGCATAAAGCTCCAGCAAGACAGCAGAGATTTCTCCCTGTGGAAAACAGAGCAGAGTCTTCCCCAGCTTGAAACAAACCCTGCTCTGCCTTTCACAAAATAAGCTTTTCCTACCTTCCCCACCTGTTAGAAAACATTCCTTTTGGGCTTCTCTAAATGAAAACTGGATGTGTGCAATATCCAATATTTACAAATAACTGGATAACGTTGACCTGCCATTGCAATTTAAGCAGAGCCCCCATTGGGTCACAAGCAGAACTGACTCTTCTCGTCCTGTCTCTGGTCACGTTTAGAGGCTGGAGCCAAATCAGCCTGAAAACCTTGTGGGAATTCTTTGCCCTCTCCCCCCCCCAACTCCTCCTCCCGGCTGGAGGCGTTTGATGGAGCACGAGGAGCACTGACAGCCCTGAGCAGTTGTTCCAGCTGCTGGAACATGCTCAGTAACCTTAGAAAGGAGAGAAAACAAACCTGGGAGTCCCACAGAGCTGGTTTTAATGTTCCCATTCATCCCCCAAGCATAAAACTCACAAAACACACTTGAAAAAGCTCAGCCCCTCTCCTCTACCCTGCAACCCCCACCCCTCCATCTCTCCAACTCCAGCCCTTTTGGGGCCACACCCTGCAGGGTGCTGGGCACACCTGAGCACCAGGCTCCCCTGCCCTGGGGAGGAGGTGCTGAGCCCCAGGATCAGGCCCTGCCAAAAGATGGGGGGCAGCAGTGGTAACACTGGCAACAGGGAGACAAAAGTCAATTGTTCCCCAACAATTCCGAGGGAGGGAGCCCTGAAGTCCTTCCAAGCCACTTGATTTATGACTTGCAATAATATGTGTTGGGAGCACCACAACCCAGAGGGCTGTGCGGCCTGACCTGCAAAAATAAGTCTATTAACCCTAATCAATCTCCCATTATCCACCCTCGTCCACAATTTAGCCAGCAAAGGAGTCACCAAGGCCCCTCAACTTGGTTTGAACTAATCCCATTGTCTTTCCTAATCAGGGGCCAGGAAAGAGGAGCAGCCTCTTCGCGGAGCAAAATTATCACTTGGTGTTTAAATAAAATTGGGGGAGGAGGAGGGGAAACCAAAGCTCTGCTCTTTCATCTTTTAATGAAAAAAAAAAATGGAGAATTGTTTTCGTGCTGAATTGCTGGAGCTAATTGAAGCCTGGAGCTCTGGTGGGGATGTGGGGCTGGTGGGTACCAGTCACCAGGGCCCACGGGAGCCCCGGGCACAGCAGTGGGTAACTGCTCTGACAAAACTTCCTGTTGCAATTAGTAAAACTGTGTCTTCAGATTTTGTGCTTTATTAGGCAAGCTAATTCTGAAGGTTCTCCGAGGTGGGATGTGGCTGGGTAGCCCTCCCCATGTGAAGGGGGAAAGCTGCTCCAGGCTGGGAGGGACAAAGGGATCTGGTGTGTCACTTGTAGGGACTCAGGGTAATGGATTCAGCAGAAAATGTCACTTGAATCCAGACCAAGAAAAGCAGAAATACAAAGCATCTTTCTGACTGAGGCCTTTTCTTCCCCTCCCTTCCCACCCCCAACCTTTAAAAAAAAATGAAATAAAAGGAAAAAGAAGAAGAAGAAGAAAGAAAACTGGAGGTTCTATCAAACTGGCAGTGCCCAAAGCAGCAGTAAATCAGGAAACCCTCCCATGTCCCCTGTTGATCTCTCATCTCAGCCATCAAAACGTGCTCCATGGTGAAGCAGCCACTGAACTAATCCAGTAGCAGGTTAATCTTCTTTTGCTCTTTTATGTTAAAAAAAAAAAAAAGGAAGAGACAAAGTGGGGACATGATCTTGCTAGAAATGGAAACAATCCTTGCACAATTCCCCCCTTTCGGCAGGAATTAGAGCAGAAGCAAACACCCCACAGGCCTCCAGCAGATCTTTCAGGATTAATTATCATATTTGCTGGCAGCTCAGCATTTTCTTGTAAAATTAACTTTCTCAACCCCCTCTCCTGTGTGCACACAAGCCTGTTGTCACCTTACAGTGTCCCCACGTGGCTGGAGAAAGAGAAGTCCTGTGGCTTCAGGGTGTTTCTCTTTCCAAGGCACAAAAACCCCCTCAAGTGACCTCTAAGCAAAGGAAAAAAACTTCCCAAATGCCACCACTGTCCACTGAAGGCACCTCCATAAACCTGAACAGCTGGAGCCAGGGCAGAAGCCCAGCCCTGTGGGGAACCCATCCCCAGGGAAGGGGCTGGGGGCTTCCACCAGCCCCAGGGACCATGGGAGCAGCCTCCAGTCTGCCCTGCACCATGTCATAACTCATGTTTGCCCAAAGCCACTATGAAACCACCCCCTGGAGTGCTGGGCTGGGCATCCTTTCATCCTGGCTTTGGCAGGAGCTGGATCCTGGCTCAGAGCAGTCCTGGTTCTGACTCACCCTTCCCCTTGGGTCACTATAAAATGTTTCCCTGCAAAATGCTTTCCCAAACTGAGCTGTCTCTGTGGGGTGTTGCCCTGTTCTGCTGCTGCTAGTCCTGCTTTGCTGGCTCAAATGAGAGGTGCATGAGGTGCCTTCACTACCTTTGCCTTCCCAGTTCAGGCTTTGCTCTGGACTTGCTGGTGAAGCTCAAGTGTCTGCAAGAGCCAAGCTAATACCAGCTGTGCAGTGGAGTTCCTCCCTCTGTGCATCCCTCACGGGCCCAAAGCTGGGAGCCACGTGCCATGGGATGCACCCAGGACTGACACACAGAGGTGAGACAGCCAAGGTAGAAACTTGCCTCTTGCAGCCCAAACCCACTCCAGCCAAACCTGAGGCTGGGGAAAGCCCTGGGCTTCCCTGAGCACTCTGGCAAACTGGTGACCAGCAGGGAGTGCTTGGGACAGTTTGTGGGTGGGAGTCTCAGGCACATGGTCTAGGCTTTGATTTTGCTCTGTGTTCAGGGAGTTGGTGTGGCAGGGACTGGCTTGCTCCTCTGGTGCCATGTCAGGGAGAGGAGCACTTCTGCAGGTGGGGTTTGGAAATCAGTGCTCCTCTGCCTGGGAGCCAAAACATGTTTTGTGTCTGGTTTGGAAGGGGGGGAAGAAACTCGTGCACATAACATCAGGTGCACCAGGCATGGTTTGAATATGTCTCCAAGAGACAGAACAAGGGACAGATGCAGCAAGACTGGGTAATGCTCTCTCAACTCCTTCTCTCTCTCAAAGGAAGCAGCTTGAAGTGAGTCATCTGGACTTCACAAGGTGTCAGAGGGTCCATGTCAGCACACAATCAGCTCCTTCCCATCAGTGCAGGTAGTGACAGGCCCTCAGGCAACCAGTCAGTGTGAGAAATGGTACCTATTAATGGAGCTGTGGGGACAGGGGCTCTCCTGGAGGGACAGAGAAGACCAGGTCTGGCACCCACCCCACAGCCCTGTGCATGATTCAGACATTGGCACTGCTCTGTCCTCCCCAGCTTTGCTTTCCACAGGGGTGGGGAAGGTATGGATAATTATCCCTGTGCCTGTGCAATGCTCTCAGCACATGCCTCAAGAGTGGAGAGCACTGACACCCTTTTTGGAAGGAGCACTGAAGATACTGTGGGTTATAGATGGGTAAACTGGTAGATTTATTTAATGGATTACAATCCTGACGTGTTATTTACAGGATGCCTTTGGAGATAGAGCTGTAACTCATGGGCTGCCATGGGAAATTCTCTGTGCTGAGGCCTTGAGGAGAAAGCATTCATATTTTCCTGGTGTCTGTTGGGGAGGGAAATTAATGCTAAGAAGGGGGTGATAATCTGCTGCTTTGGAGGAGTGAATTATCATCCTGTCAGCACAGAGACAAAAACCCTGAGCCATGAACAAATACACCCCTGCACCTGAAGCTGTTTGGAGCAGCTACCATGAGCTCACATCACTTCACCTCGGCTCTGTTGTTCCAGTAATTAATTCTGAAGGCTCCTGGATTTCACCTTCTCCTCTCGTTTGCTGGGCATGCCTGAATTTGGCACCGTGGCATTCCAGGCTCCTTCTCCAGGCTTATAAATCACACACAAACCCTTCCTGAGAATAAAAAGGGGATCTGTTCTCCTCTCGATGCACACGCACAACTTCCCAGAGAGTTAGCAGGAGTTTGGCACGTGCATCAGAGAGGGGGCTCCAAAAAGTCATTGACACAGAAAAATAATTGCAAGAGAAACAGCTGCCTGGAAAGTAGGAGTGCTGAGACTTTGGATCAAATGTGTTGTGTCATATCATAACATAGTTTTATTTAACACTATCTGTTTCATGTTTGCTGGAACCAGCCTTGACATGTTCCTGTGTCATCTGCTCTAGGGGATCCTGCTCTAGCAGGTGAGTTGGACTAGATGATCTCCAGAGTCCCTTCCAGCCCTACCACTCTGTGTTTCTGTGGAGGTCGAGTCCCTACCTCTGGTCAACCTTCCCTTGCTCCATTTCCTGCCTTCCCTTTTTCCCACTGCATTTACTGACATGGGCAAGGCATGGATTTTTCTCTAATAGCTCCCAGATGTTGAAGAAAGGTCTTTTGTCCTGTAACCACACTGGGACTGAAGGGATGTGGAATGAGAGATGGGGTAGTAAAGGACTCCCATGGTGGTTGTGGGTCTGAGTCTTCCCCTTCCTCAGGCCGAGCAGCCCCTGCTGATGTGCTTGAGCCCCAGCTATGGGCTGGACTTGCACTCTGGATGCCCAGCAGGAAAAGGGATGGGCTTATCTCGGGGGCAGAGAACATCCCTCTTCCTTCCAGATAAAGCTACAACCACTGTTCTTTCCTCTGAAACACACGTGGCTCCTGGGCAAGAGCATCTTCAGCACAGGCTCTAGGTGTCTCTGACCTGGAGGGTAGATGCAGATGGGGACGGAGACAAATTTGTTCCAGGAGGCTGAGCTGGTAGTTAATCTCCCAGGGATACACAGCCCAGTGAAAGCCCCCATGCCTGTGCTCTCAGCACCCTCCCAATTATGTACAATCACAGAGCTACAAAGAAAAACAATCCATTTTCCTCCTCTGCCAAGAAGCACCATATAATTAAATAACACCAGGCTCCCACGTGGCACAGGGATGTGCTGGATGAGGACACCTCTGTGCCCACATGCATTGCCCATTTCCCATGGCCAGGCAGGACCCCAGGGGCTCAGCCACCTGCCAGCACGTGGGATATTCCAGCTGTTGGCACTGGGCTGGTGTTGCTCCCAGGGCAGGGAAAGGGGCAGGTCAGTGCTGTTGCCTTTGGCCAATGGCACCTCCAACAGCCAAGAGAGGTTTGACTGGAGCAGGCAGAGAAAACAGCCCAGGATTATTGCTCTGCTTGTTCTTCAGAGCAGGAGGAGCTGGGGGTGTTTCTCTGGCACTTCACTCTTCTGCAAAGCCAACAGCTCTGACAGAGCAAAGGAGAGTGGATCAGACACCTCCTGCTGACCTGAGCTGCATCTTTGCCCCCATCCCTCAAAAACACTCATTCATCAAAAGTGCAAATTTTGCTAAACTGGGCCAGATGCAACAAGCATGGAAGCACAGGACTGCTGTGACATCTCCAAATGATTGGGGGCTTCACTCAACACTACTTAGTCTCACATATCTCAGGCATTTCTGCAGCAAACAGCTAGGGGGGGAAAAAAACCCAAAAACTTAACTTAAAAGTTTATTTTCATAGGATCCCAGACTGGTTTGGGTTGGAAGGGACCTTAAAGACCACCCAGTCCCACCCCCTGCATGGGCAGGGACACCTCCCACCAGCCCAGGCTGCTCCAAGCCCCATCCAACCTGCCCTTCAACACTGCCAGGGATGGGGCAGCCACAGCTTCCCTGGGCAACCTGGGCCAGGCTCTCACCACCATTTCAGGATCTAAATTTCACATGCCCACATGGAACCAGAATCTTTTTCAAACTACTCAAAACTTGTGTATCAGTTGAAAAAGCCCCAGCAGCAACAAGGTGGGGATTTCAAAATGACCATGGAATTGGTGGAATGGCTACCCACTGCTCAGGGACTGAGGAACAATTGCACTTCATTCATCAATATTTGCAAAAACCCCTGGTATCCCTGGATTCCTGCAGCTCTAGATGGGTCATGGGTAATTATTTCTATAAAAAGAACCAGTGGGACAATGTTGTTCAGCCCTGAAATCATTGAAATATGTCAGTGAGCTGGTCTTTGAGGCTGGTGGAGACGGAGTGTGAAAGCTGATTATCCAGCTTGGATTCTCCCTTGAATAATTTCCATTATTCCCATTTAGCTTTTATTTGCTCTCTAGGAAGCCTGATTATAAATCAAAACCAGGCCACCTTCAAACACAGTTTCAGACAGGCTGCCTGTACCAACAGGACAAAACTCAGTAATTAATCTGTGTGGCTGGTAACCATGATATCATTTGCTCTGTACAATCCTTTTCTCCATCCTGTACCTCCAAAGGGGTCTTGCTTTAGAGGGATTATTGTACAGAACAGGCATTTCAGAGCACAAAACCCACCTCAGTAAGCAGGTATCACCCAGGAGGCAGGAAACAACTCCTTAAATCAGTGCTAATCCACCCTCTGCCCTATCACTATGGGGAACCAAACAGCCAGAAAAAGCAGGAGTGTGTTACATGCTAAAAAAATAAATAATAAACCAGGTTCCATCACCCCTTTCTGCAACTGTTAAATCTCAGTAATTACCACATCAACTGAATGCAGAGCACAGGGGCAGGTGGGATGTTCAGGGAGGCTTTTCATTGAGCATCTTGGCCCCTGTGGTGAAGTTTCTAAGAGTTTCCATGAGGAGGGTGTTTAGCATCACCCTCATTTCACTGCAGTCCCAAAAGCAGCCCCGTTGCTCCCGAAGCTGCATCTGCCAGGCTGGAGAAACCCCCCAGCTGGGCCTCAGAGATGCAAAAAGCACGTTAGATAAAACCACCCCCCCCCTCCACCAGCATCTTTCTATCCATCATTTCTTCCAGCAGCCAGATCTCACTGCACCACAAGAGCAAGGGATTCCTGGACATCCTAGCAGAAACTCCAGAGGGAGGGAAAAGCAGTACCTGCTCCAGCAGGAGGTCAAGGTCTGCCTGCCCTTCAGCTGCACGTCCCATCCATCACTGCTCCTTGCCCAGCACAACATCCATGTTCTCTACCTGGTCACCTTTCCAAAAAATCAAGCAGGATCCAGGAGAAGGAGGAAATGGTGCCTGGAGGGGGTTACCCTGCCAGCAAACACCACATCCATCCACCACAAAGACAAGAACAGCTCCAGCCCTGCTCACCACGAGTCTGCTCCTCACCATGAGCCACCCAAATGACCCCTCTCCAACCTGAGAGAGCTCAGCACTTCCCCAAATCTCTGGGCAAGCCTCAGGCCTGGGGTTGAGTTTGCTCTGTGCCAAGGAAACTGTCTCGATGGAGTGGGAGATTGAGCAGGAAATGGTTTGGGTTCAGGGCAACAACAGCCCTGAGCAACAGAATAATTCATCTCAGAGATACTTTTCTCTGTCAAGGTTGATGCAATTATGGGATAGGAGGGAACAGCTCCCCAAGAGGAGAAACCAGTTAAACCTGGCTCGTGTTCCCAGGGACAAGTTTCCCTTTAAAGTTTCTGGTGGCCAAAAAAGACTGAGGCTCTGCTGACCTTCCTCTACAGGGGCTTCTGCTGGTCCTCACACCAAAGCAAAATGTCCCATCTTTGGGTGCCTCACCTCTCTGGCACACATGACAAGGCAGATGATCACTGCAAATGGCTTCCAGAAATCCTGGGGGAAAGGACAGTTCTTTCTGTCAGAAATGTCTGGGATGGGGACCCTCCCCTCCCTCACACACACCCAGAAACCCAGCAAAACAAATCACACCAACAAAAAAACCCCAAACCAAAAAAAACACCAACCACCAAACAGCCCCATGAAGGTCAGGGTAGCAGACCAGGCTGCCTGCATCAAAGACACATGGGATGCAGAAAACTTGTATTTTATTGTCTTTTTCAATTTAAGACCCAGGATTTGGATAAGACACAGAAAAAAAAGTGGCTGGAAACCCAACAGAAAGGGCTTGGATCCAACAGGGCAGACTCTAGATCAGGGCTGTCCAACTCCCTGGGCAAGATCCTGTTAGATTTTCATCACAGCAGCAAAAATCAATCAGCACAAGACAAATTTTTCAGCCTTGTCCAGCTGCAGCTGGTGATACTCACTAAGTACCTGGACACTGGGGGCCCCAACTGGCAGCCCTTGCCATGCTCACACAAGGGCACCTCTCATCCCTCCCCATGCTTTTTCCTACTTCCATCTCCTGCAGGGCAGGATGGAATATGGAGAAATGACTTCTCTGAGCCTGAAGTGGAGGGTTTGGGGAAGAGGATGTAGGAGATGCCTTCTCTAAATGGGCCATAAAGGGAGAGAGGTAGGGAACCCATCTCCAGCCTGGTACCAAAATCACTGGGATAGCTACAAACTCCCTTTGCAGCTTCTCCCATTCCCAGTTACTGGATAGAGGTGCTTCTTGTTCTGCTCCTGGGTCATAGCTATCTCAATAACAAATATAGGCTGGGTGGAGAATGGATCAAAAACAGGCCAGAGGAGAAGGACTTAGGGGTGATGGTGGATGAGAAGCTCAACATGAGCCAGCACCATGTGCTGGAGCCCAGAAAACACCCATGTCCTGGGCTGCAGCAAAAGCAGCGTGGGCAGCAGAGTGAGGGAGATGATTCTCTCCCTGTACCTGGCTCTTGTGAGACCCCACCTGGAGCACTGTGTCCAGTTCTGGAGCACTAAACACAGGAAAGACAAGGAGCTCCTGGAGCAAGTCCAGAGGAAGCTACAAAGATGATCAGATATCTCTCCTACAAGGACAGGCTGGAAGAGTTGGGGTGTTGAGCCTGGAGAAGAGAAGGCTCCAGGGAGACCTTAGAGCAGCTTCCAGTGCCTGAAGGGGCTCCAGGAAAGCTGGGGAGGGGCTTGGGACAAGGGCAAGGAGGGATGGGATGAGGGGGAATGGGTTAAAACAGGAAGAGGGGAGATTTAGGTTGGACATCAGGAGGAAATTCTTCATTCTGAGGCTGTTGAGACCCTGGCCCAGGTTGCCCAGGGAAGCTGTGCCTGCCCCATCCCTGGCAGTGTTGAAGGGCAGGTTGGATGGGGCTTGGAGCAGCCTGGGCTGCTGGGAGGTGTCCCTGCCCATGCAGGGGGGTGGAACTGGGTGATCTTTAATGTCCCTTCCAACCCAAGCCATTCTATGATATGATTCTCTGAGATTCTGGCTCCGTGCAGGTTTTCAGGACTAGCCTTTTATTCTCCAGCAAAACCAGTACTGAGACCTGCCAGTTCTCCCCCCAGCACCTCAGCAGCAGGTTCATACCACATCTCTCCTGAAGTTCCTGACTTCCCATCCCCCTTTTCCCTCCCCCACTCCCTCAGCTCCAGTTCTCACATCTCGAGTTCATCAGTTTAAATCACATCTTGGTGTAAATTGATTTCATTCCAGCCTTTGCTTCCACCTCTGCCTTGCCTTTAAATTGTATCTAGTCTTAAATCAATCTTATTCCAGCCCTCAGCTGCTGTGCTCTTAATTCTTCCATTTCAATTGCAACTGTTCTTAAAGGGCCCAGTTCAGAAAGAGGTTTTTCTCTCTCAGCCTCTGCTGCTTTCTTGATTCATTTAAATTACCTCCAATATTGAGCAGGGACCTTTTCCCCCTCCTCCCAGCCCTCATAGACTCCCTCTTCAGCCAGTTAATGTTTCCCCTTTGCAACTCATCTGGTTTAAAACCAATTGTGTTTGCTTTGGGTTTTTTTCACCCCCATAATATTCTAAATTATCCTTTACTTCTGAACTTCCTCCCTGTTTCAGTCCATGGTGGCAGCAAAGAGCTCAGAAATATGATGTGACAGTTGCTGGGTCTCAGTTTGCAGGGCAGGAGATCAAACCCTGCCTGTCCCAGCTGAGCTGATGGGGGGAAACAAATGCTCTGGGGCTTCAGGAGAGGAGAATGGAAGAACCTTTTCCTGTGTTTGATGCTTCTCAGACTCATTATCAATGGATTTAAGTAGCTGCAAATAGATTTGGGAGGCTGATGATGAAAATAGGTGCCTTTTGGGATTTCATAGAATCAGGGAATGGTTTGGGTTGGAAGGAACCTTAAAGATGAACTAGATCCAACCCCATCCAACCTGCCCTTCAACACTGCCAGAGGCAGCCACAGCTTCCCTGGGCAACCTGGGCCAGGATCTCATCACCCTCATGGTGAAGAACTTCTTCCTAACTTCTAATCTGAATCTACCCACCTCTAGTTTTGATCCATTCCCCCTAGTCCTACCACTGCCCAACATCCTAAGAAGTCCCTCCCCAGCTTTCCTGGAGCCCCTTCAGACACTAGAAGGCCACAATAAGGTCTTCTCAGAGCCTTCTCATCTCCAGGCTGAATAACCCAACTCCCTCAGTCTGTCTCCACAGGAGAGCTGCTCCAGCCCTCTGATCATCCTCGTGGCCCTTCTCTGGACTCCTTCCAGCAAGTCCATGTCTTTCCTGTACAGGGGCTGCAGAGCTGGACCCAGAGCTCCAGGTGGGGTCCCACAGGAGTGGGGCAGAGGGGCAGGATCCCCTCCCCGACCTGCTGGCCACACTTCTCCTGATGCAGCCCAGGACAGCACTGGAGCTCTGGGCTGCCAGTGTGCCCTGCTGGCTCCTCCTCAGCTGCTCAGCCACCAGTGCCCCCAAGTCCTGGGAAGTTGGCAGGCAAGGGGCAGCTTGAGTCTGCAACAGCCTGAACCCCCAGAGCCTTTTGCAGGAACAAAATCAAAACACATTTAGAACATCAGTGGATTTGGGAGACACCACGGGAGGCAGCACTAAAGCCACAGCTGCATTTTATTTAACAGCTTTGCTTAAAAACTGAAGGCAGCCCTTTGCCACCACCATAAATCTAGAAGGTGCCAGTGGAATCTGCATCAGTGCAGAGGTGAGAAAGGAGCCTGGTTAGACACAGGCAATGGGTGTGGAACTGCAAAAGGCAGCCTGGGCTGAGGTGACTGGAGGTCCTGTGCAAATGACAAAGAGAGACCCAAGTCACCCTTGGCAGATCATCTAAACCAACCCCCCTGCCAGGCAGGTTCACCTAAAGTCGGTTGCACAGGAACCTCTTCCCACCTGCTCTTGGATTGTTTCTTGGATGCACCCAAGGAGCTCAGTAGGTACATGCATGGGTCATACACCTGTATATCTAGCTGGGGAGAGCAGTTGCTGCCTGCAGCAAGAAAGATCCTGCCTGACATTTCTGCTTGAGGGCACTCCTGAAGATTGCTGAAAATTCCTTGCTCCAGACTGTGCTCATCCTTTCTTTCCAGGATGTTTCTGGATTAGTCTTTTCCTCTCCTGCTCCCATGAACAGAGGAAGGGGGGGAAGGAGCAATTTGTGCTTCCACAGTTATGGTGATTTGTGAATATCAACTTTGAAGTTGCTATTGATTTTTTGTTTGGATTTTCGGGTTTTTTTGGAGGGGGCTGTAGCAGTTGTGCCAGGGTGGCAAAAGGGGAGCTGTGCATGACAGAATATGTGCAGGGCTTCACAAAGCCCCTCTGCAGAGCTTGGCTGCAGGCAGGGAGCAGCCTGGGGGTGGGAGGTACAGGAGCTGCCCTGTAGATAAAGCAAGGGATTGCCTGAAGGAAGAGCAGGGGACAACAAAGGATGCACAGAAAAAAAGTGGCTGCAAAACAGAAGGTGCTAAACCTGCAACTCAGCCCAGAAAGGATTGGATGTGAGGAGTGGGGCAGAGGGGCAGGATCCCCTCCCCGACCTGCTGGCCACACTTCTCCTGATGTAGCCCAGGACAGCACTGGAGCTCTGGGCTGCCAGTGTGCCCTGCTGGCTCCTCCTCAGCTGCTCAGCCACCAGTGCCCCCAAGTCCTGGGAAGTTGGCAGGCAAGGGGCAGCTTGAGTCTGCAACAGCCTGAACCCCCAGAGCCTTTTGCAGGAACAAAATCAAAACACATTTAGAACATCAGTGGATTTGGGAGACACCACGGGAGGCAGCACTAAAGCCACAGCTGCATTTTATTTAACAGCTTTGCTTAAAAACTGAAGGCAGCCCTTTGCCACCACCATAAATCTAGAAGGTGCCAGTGGAATCTGCATCAGTGCAGAGGTGAGAAAGGAGCCTGGTTAGACACAGGCAATGGGTGTGGAACTGCAAAAGGCAGCCTGGGCTGAGGTGACTGGAGGTCCTGTGCAAATGACAAAGAGAGACCCAAGTCACCCTTGGCAGATCATCTAAACCAACCCCCCTGCCAGGCAGGTTCACCTAAAGTCGGTTGCACAGGAACCTCTTCCCACCTGCTCTTGGATTGTTTCTTGGATGCACCCAAGGAGCTCAGTAGGTACATGCATGGGTCATACACCTGTATATCTAGCTGGGGAGAGCAGTTGCTGCCTGCAGCAAGAAAGATCCTGCCTGACATTTCTGCTTGAGGGCACTCCTGAAGATTGCTGAAAATTCCTTGCTCCAGACTGTGCTCATCCTTTCTTTCCAGGATGTTTCTGGATTAGTCTTTTCCTCTCCTGCTCCCATGAACAGAGGAAGGGGGGGAAGGAGCAATTTGTGCTTCCACAGTTATGGTGATTTGTGAATATCAACTTTGAAGTTGCTATTGATTTTTTGTTTGGATTTTCGGGTTTTTTTGGAGGGGGCTGTAGCAGTTGTGCCAGGGTGGCAAAAGGGGAGCTGTGCATGACAGAATATGTGCAGGGCTTCACAAAGCCCCTCTGCAGAGCTTGGCTGCAGGCAGGGAGCAGCCTGGGGGTGGGAGGTACAGGAGCTGCCCTGTAGATAAAGCAAGGGATTGCCTGAAGGAAGAGCAGGGGACAACAAAGGATGCACAGAAAAAAAGTGGCTGCAAAACAGAAGGTGCTAAACCTGCAACTCAGCCCGGAAAGGATTGGATGTGAGGGGAAAAAAAAAAAAAGGGGGGGGGGGAGGGGGAAAGGTAAAAAAATTGTCATTCTCTCTCTACTCAGCCCAGGAACAAAGAAACCGTAAGAGCTTAGAGAGGGGAGATGTTTGCATTGCTGAGTCATTTATGGGAACAGAAACATTTATTTTAACTCAAGGCAGGAGTCCAGCTGGTCCAGCTAAATGCTTGCTGGGCAACCTGGATGTAGGTCAGAGGAGCAGCAGATGCTGGGGTTACTCTTGTCAAGGTACAAACTGGTTCCCTCTGACTGTATTTCAACCAACAATGCTGTGGTTAAAGTGAAGGGTTGGTGGTCACATGGAGGGGAACCTCCTGGCCTTTCCACAGACTCAGATAAGCCCTGCATGTTATAAACTTTATCCCCCAAATCACTGGAAGGTCTCTTGGACCCTGGTAAGAAGAGACATCATCACACCCTTCATTGTGGTTTGAGTCTGGCAAACAGACCAGGCAGCTCCTGGACCAACAGGAGGGGGGGTGGTGAGCATCCCTCTGGCTGCTGAGGAGTGACAGCAGTGCCACCCCAATGGCACTGTGACCAGCTCTGAGGGCTGCTGGTGCTGTACAACCCTCAGCAAGGCTTCCTGGGATCCAGGGGACGAAGCACACAGCATATGGCTGATGTGTGAGACCTGGGACACGAGCACATGAGACAGGGAAGATCCATCTCATGTAGGAAAGCCCAGGTATGGTCAAGGCCAGCTAGTGGGCAGGGTGCCAAGTGAGCAAGGAAAGCAATAGGGAGAGAAGGTCTAGATAGCTCAGAACAATTACAAGAGTGATGTTCAAGTTGGACTCCCCCATAACCTTGATATTTAGGGACCTCCTTGGGATGGAGCCTGATCCTTGAGGTTGCTTTTTGAGCCAGCTGGAAGTCACCTAAATTACCTTCCCTGCAACTTTCTGCTGAGGAATGAAACCACAGCAGGATACGTCCCATTTGTCCTTGTCATAGAATCCCAGACTGTTTTGGGTGTGAAGGGACCTTAAAGATCACCCAGATCCAACCCCTTTACATAAGCAGGGACACCTCCCAGCAGCCCAGGCTGCTCCAAGCCCCATCCAACCTGCCCTTCAACACTGCCAGGGATGGGGCAGCCACAGCTTCCCTGGGCAACCTGGGCCAGGCTCTCACCACCCTCACACAAGATAATTTCCCCCTAATGTCTCACCTAAATCTCCCCTCTTCCAGTTTTAATCCATCCCCCCTTGTCCTCTCACTACAAACGCTTGTGAAAGTCCCTCCCCAGCTTTCCTGGAGCCCCTTCAGGCACTGGAAGGTGCTCTCAGGTATCCCTGGTATCTCTTCTCCAGGCTGAACACTCCTGACTCCCAGCCTGTCTCCAGACCAGAGATGCTCCAGCCCTCTGAGCATCCCTGGCCCTCAGCCTGATCCCCCAAGGTATCACCACCAGCCCTCCAGCATTTCCCTTCCTCCACCTGCCCAGGCCCTTCCTGCCTGTGAGGGCACCTGCCCTCTGCCCTGTCTCACTGCACATCCCAAGTCCTCCCCACACCTAAAATGCTGTGACTTGCTTGAGAAACCCCCCGTGTTGCTGCAGGCAGAAGGTCCAGGAAGGAAGATGTGTGGGTGCCATGAGGTGCCCCCACAGCTGTGCTCACAGTGACCCTCAGACACCTTTATGCCACTTTTCTTTAAAAACCCCCTCAGCCTGGATTCACCCATCACACAGGAAAATAAGCAATTGCTGGGGAAGAAAGAAACTGCTGGTGGCCTGAAGCTCAGTGTCACCCACAGCTCAGTGCCAATGACTTCTCACTCCATGCCCTGTGCTTTCCTGAGTACAGACCTTCCCAAAACAGTCAGGGCAGCTGCCACATCCTGCAGATAAACATTTCCCCCTTCCTCAGATCTACAAAGAGAAGTAGTTTTGGTCTATATTTTTATAGACAGACCCTGAGCTGTAAGTTGGACCTTCTTGCTGCAGACATTCCCTTGAGGGCCAATCCAACACATCAGCTGAGTAATATTTGACTGGGCTTTTCTTTCATGACTTCAGGAGGGTTTATTCCTTCCCTCAAGCAGCACTGCATGAATAACATAATTCTACAATTAATCCTGAATTACTTGGACAGTGGATTCCCTTTTCCTCTGCATTCGGGACAAGTTTTGAAAAGTTATTGCTTTCCCCCCCTTTCTCTCTGTTATTTTTAAAGACTTCTTTAATCAGACCAACTAGGGCTTCAAAGTACTGGAAATGTCTGGTTTTCTTTCATTCTCAGCCTGTTCAAATTAAAGCTAACAATGAAGGACAAGAGAAATCCTTTGCATTCACAAGCTGAGAAAAGAGGCACGAGGCAAGGGAAGATCTTTGCACGTTGCTGAAGGTCACTTGTGGGCAGGAATTTTGGAGCAACTGGGTTGGATCTTTGAGGAAGGACAGAGGTGGCTTCTTTGTGTGTTAGCCCCATGTTTTGTCATCAGTCTTCACAGGACTGATCATTTCAGCTCCTGGAGACAGTCCAGAGGAGGCCATCAAGATGGTCCTAGGGCTGGAGCAGCTCTGCTCTGGAGCCAGGCTGGGAGAGTTGGGGTGTTCAGCCTGGAGAGGAGAAGGCTCCAGGGAGACCTGAGAGCAGCTTCCAGTGCCTGAAGGGGCTCCAGGAAAGCTGAGGAGGGGCTTGGGACAAGGGCAGGGAGGGATGGGAGCAGGGGGAATGGATTAAAACTGGAAGAGGGGAGATTTAGGTGAGACATTAGGAAGAAATTCCTTAGTGTGAGGGTGGTGAGACACTGGCCCAGGTTGCCCAGGGAAGCTGTGGCTGCCCCATCCCTGGCAGTGTTGAAGGGCAGGTTGGATGGGGCTTGGAGCAGCCTGGGCTGCTGGGAGGGGTCCCTGCCCATGCAGGGAGGTTAGAGCTGGATGATCTTTAAGGTCCCTTCCAACCCAAACCATTCGATGTTTCTATGATTTTAGTGTGAGTTTAAACTGCATTAAAAGCTGATTCTTGAGGCAAGTCCTGGAAAGAGAACGAGATGAACTGGATGAAATGCAGGGACCCCAGACGTGGCCAATGCTAAGGACCCCAATCCAGCCACGTGCTAACAAGTGCCAGCTCCCCAGAGACACTCAACATACAAAAAGCCAGGCAGGAACAGCCCAGAACTGGAGCTTCACCCTTGCCAGATATTCCTGGAGCTTTTTAGCCCCTCTCAGCAGTCTGGTATTAAATATTTGATCTGCTAATTGCCACCAAAGGTCTATCTCCCCATCTGGTCACCTCCCAGCCTGTCTTGCAACTTTGCACTCTCTCTATGAGGACGCTGAGGGGAAGCCCCTGGCTGGGGGTTGGTGCTGGGGGCAGCTGCAGGCTGCCTGCCCCCTGTGCTCACCTGGGGGCCATGGAAACCTTGATGAGGACATTCTACCTTGGGAAGTTCTAGGGAGTGTTGTGGTTGGGCTGACAAGGGGATGGCACTTGGATAAACCTGCTAGAGAGGAGAGAACTGAGCCTTGTTTCCTACTGAATTAGGTGATGCCTTTTATTTTATTTTTTTACATTAATTTGAAGGATTCCTCTTTGGCAGCAAGTGCTTGGTCTGTGACCCTACCTGGCTAAGGGGCTGGTTGTGAGATAAAGAGCCAGATTTGTGTGTCACTGTGGAATTTGCTCAATAACTTGGAAAGCAGGAGGAGTAGATTTGGTAACAGGAAGCTGATGGACTAGAAAAATCAAAACGCTTGATTTTGAAAGTTCTGAAAAAAGCTTCTCTTATTTAGGGGATGCTGGGGGAGGCTGGGGTGGTGCTGAAACAATTTGGTGCAAAACCTGTGCAATTTTAGGTTTATACAGCTGCCCCCTGAGCTGTGCACTGGTGATCTTCCCCTGCTGGGTGATGGGATGAGGGTGCACAAGGATGTTCCCAGCACCTGTGAAAGATCCTGTGATCTCAGGAACACGACCAAGCCCCATCCTGAGGGAATGGCTGGGCTGGGAAGCTGGCAGTGCTCTCCATCCACAGGGATGCTTGGCTGGCTGACACCAGCAGCTCACACCACACCCCACAGATCTGGGTTAGGTCCAAGCCCCTCTGCTCAGAGGCAGCTTAATCCTTGGGGAGGTGTCTGGGACTGAACTCCTCCATGTTTTCTCTCTGTCTGGTATAGACTACGAGACCCAGCGGCGCGGGGACTTCATGGGTTGGTGATGGATTTACTGGAGCTGGGACATGGCAAACAGGGGGTGTTTGTGTCCCAGTGAATGTGTTTCAGGCTTGGCTGCTGAGGCCTCCACAAACTGCTCTCCTACCTTTGTTGTCCCTCTCCCTCAGAGATCTGAAATGGCTATTTCTGAAGGTGGGGAGAAGCAGCAGGAGTTTTCCAGGTGCTCTTTCCGTGGCCCCTGGGCTGTGCAGCACAGACTGGCAGACAAGGTCACCAGTTAGTTTGCCCTGAGAGCAGAAATTGCAGTCTCTGGGTACAGCAGGGACAGCAATTCCCACCCTCCAGCCTCACCTGCCCCCTCAACACTCCTCTTCGTGTGGCAGCAGGTCCTTGTCCATCTTGGGGTGAAAAAGTTCTGGGTTTTGGTTACTGTCCTTCTGCTACTTCTCCTATGATTATTCCTCCTCATAGTTCCAAATGCAGAGTTGTTGCTGCATAAATAAACAGACAAATAAAATGGGAAATAGAAAAAGGCAGTGCTTGCAGCACCATCAGGCAGAAATGACTAATATGAAACACTGGGATGAATGAAAAACTATTTAATCCAACACATCCCAGTGTCCCTAAAATCAAATGGTGGCAATAGCTGCAGACCCATCTTAATGTGTTTCTGCAGAGATGGGTGATGGCTGGAGGAGCTCCAGGAGCTGTGGTTTGGACACTGGCAGAGTGGGGAGGAGACCAGGGAGACCCTGCAGCCCCAGAACATGTGGGGGCACGGGGAGGGGGGCAGAGCAGCCACAAGGAAGAGGAAAATTCCCCTGCACTTGGGCAGTCTCTTTTCAGTCCCAATGTGTCTTAACAAATTTGAGCACATTGAAAATATATTCTGACATAGTATGGAAGGGATTTTAAACTCACCAATTGGCTCACTCTGGAACATTTTAAATACCTGTTGAGGGTTCTGACACATGGCCCAGCAGGGTGTAACTGTGGGTAATGAGATGAAATTGAGCAAAGGAAAATTAAGGCCAAATAACAGGAGTAAATTCCTCAAGAATGAGGTCTCCCATTCCCATGCTTGGCTCAAGCAGCATGTGGGCCCATCTGACTGTGAGGAGCCACCCCCATCCTGCAGGCTGGACCTCCATCCTCACCCAGAGCTACGGAGAAGGTGGTAAGAACTGATGGGTCCCATCCCCAGGATTGAACCACTAATAGAAAACTTGTGATTACAGCTCAAAAGTGTAAACTCAGCACGTCATGCCCAGGCAGGCACATGCACAACATGGGTGACTTCAGGTCCTGCCCCTTTATCCACTGACTTCCCCTGTAGCCCCCTCAGCTACAGCCCCAGTGTCTCCTCACCCCACACCCACCAGCACCACAGGCAACATTTCTTGCTGGTGAGTCAGGGCCCCTGACAGAGCCTTTCTGTCCTTCCTCTGACTTCACACCCTTTTCTGCCAAAGCTTGTTTGTGCTTTCCCAGGTGTATGAGGCAACAGCCCATACGCAGTTTCCATCTGGGCTTGGCTCCTGGAGTAATTTTTAACAACTATGGACACTCAGCCAGGCTGCCTTGGTGCAGGTACAGGGCATGACAGTGTCTGCAGAGGGAACCTGTGTCCTGCAGAGACAGGGCAGGTCCTGGGCTCTGCACCTCTCCTGGTGATGCTGGAGCAAAACATGCACAAGCTGCACAGGGCTCTGTGGAGTGGGGACGTTGCCTGTGGGCCTGGATGGTGCTGGGGGGTTTCATCACCTGAGAAGCCCTTCCCAAAGCCCAGCCCTGTGTTTTATGGAGTGTTCCAGTCGTGCTGCAGCAACCCTTTGTGAAGCACTGGCCAGCTGCCTAGAAACTGACTGAATGAGAAACCTGTTTTCTGGCTGTGGAGCCATTGGGTACCTGCCTGTCCTCAACTGCCCCACCACGTGCCATGGAAGGACAATTCATTCATTCATCCACTCCCCACAAACCCCATTAACCTCCAACACCAGCCAAACGGGTTCTGAATCTTGAAGATGCCCCTTGAGTCTCCCCGTGACACCAGCTAATTATCTCCTCATTAACAACAACATTAGCATTCCATTTGATATATACAAGTTAATTTGTTAATTGTGCTTTAATTACAAAGTTATTAAGAGCTCAGAGGCATTCAGCAGAAGATTGAAATTAGCACAGGCTGCAAAATTGCTCCCAGCAATTTGGAGATGTTATCAGAAACTGATGATCTGTGTTCAACTGAAGATGGCAAAGAGGAGATTTATAGGTTGACATCACAAATTCCCTCTGCTCCCCTGGAAGATGCTTTCCCTCACACCTTGGGAAGCACCAGGAGCTGCCACATTGGGATACTCTTCATAGAGCTGATTCTTGCTTCCTGAAGCTCCTCTCCACACTATCCCCAGCAGAGGAAGGAGCAAAGGAGGCATCTGGGGGCTGAGTGGACTCAATAACTCACATGAAGCATTTGGCATCTCACAGATCAGACCTGCACACAGACACCAACCTTCAGGTTGTCTGTTGTCGAGGGCCTGCAGTAAGACCTTACTCCCCTCCAATGTTGAACAGACCCCCCCTTACAGCAGTTATCACCTGTGGGAGGACACTGAGCAGCTCCCATCTGCTCCATGTGGCTTGCTCCTGCATCCTCCTGGCTGGGGAAGGCTTTGTTTTGTGTTTAATGTCCACATGGGTTGTGCCTGGGCAGGCAGTCCTGCCCTGAGCAGCGGGGTGATGGGTGGTGACCACAGCTCTCCCTCCACCAGCTCCACCAAGACTGCAGGGGGGTCTCCTGGGGATCTGGACACACCTTGGCCCTGCTCCAACCTCAAGTGCACCAGGACCTCTTAGACACGTTGCGTCCAAACCACTGCAATCTCAAAGACTGAGACCAAGGTCTCCAACCCTTGCATCTACAACGATTAAAAAGAGACCAACCTGGTGTTCCCAGGCGTCACACACCGTGCAACACTCAGGCTTTGTCTGCTTCTCCTGGCATTCAGGTCCTCATGACTAACACCACGACCTGCCCTGTGCCTCCTGAAGAAAACCAGGCAGTAGAGTCTCCCCTGGGCTTGATGAGATTTCCCTTTTTCTTTCTTTCTTTCCATTTATCTGAGGTGTCTGAGGGCGACGTCATTCCCAGGATTAGCTGGCGGCTCGGCTGGAAAACTGCCCTGCTGAGTGTGGCCTCTGGCCAGGCACCAGGAGCCCCGGCCCCAACGGGCACTGTGAGCTGGGACATGCAGGGCACTGCAGTGCTTGCCAAAGCCAGAAATCAATGATAAACAGGGAGGATTTACAAATTATTTAAAATTAAAACTCGCTTTTCTACTAACAGTGGTGAATGTCTGAGGTGCTTCCATTTCACACCTTGGGGAGCACGGTGAGTTATGGGATGTCAGTGGCATGTTTGAAAGAGAACTTGTAGGGAACAATCACCAGCCCAAGAATCAGGACATCCTAAAGAAGGGAGGGGGAAAAAAGAGAATGACATCCTTGCTAGGGAATTCTATAAAGCACTGTTCAGGAACCGTGCGGCTCCAGCCCCAGCCCAGCTACACCAACGTGCCCTGGCCAAGGACCAGCTCTGTGCAGGGTGTGTTGCATCAGGATCATTCACTTGGCTTCAGCCAACCTTACATTTCATGGCTGTCATCATCACTTCTCTCCTCAAGGTGACCTCCACTCACCTTTTCCGGGGGGGGAACTTAGGAGGACTTTGGGAATGACATGACAAGTAAGGAGGTAAAAATGATCCCAGGTTTTTTGTTTGGTTTGTTTGTTTGTTTGTTTTTTCCAGGTATCTGTTCCTGGGATGACCTCACAGCCAGATAGAAACTTAGCTAAGTGTGATGGGAAGCTCAACAGACTGAACAGCAGTTCCTAGGGAGAAAGGTTCCAGTCTGGAAAACATCTTTTCCCACAACATATTCCCCCCTTGTAACTGTTCAAGGCACTGTTTGGCTTTGGCAGAGGCAGCCGAGGAGCCACAGGACACCCCCTGTGCTCAGGAAGGACCCAACACCCCCAACCCCACAGCTTTGAGCCTGACAATATTCAGCAAACACTTGGACAACACCCTCAGGGACATGGTGAGAACTTTGGGGTGTCCTGTTCTGGGGCAGGAGTTGGACTGGGTGATCCAGGCTGTCCAAGGAGGTGGTTGAGCCACCATCCCTGGAGACATCTGAGAAGACAGAAGTGGTGCCAGGGGACAGGGTTCAGTGGTGGATGCTGCAGAGTTAGGGGGCTGGTTGGACTCGATGGTCTTGAAGGTCTTTTCTGACCAGAGTGATCCTGTGAACTCCTGCCATGCACCACAGCCCAGCAGCCAGGGAAGAGTGAACAGCAGGATGCCAACTGGGAGGCTGGAGCTGCAGTTTCCCAGCAGCAACTCCAACCCTGTCAGCAGGAGTCACTCCCTAAGTGAATTGTGCACAAACTGCAGAATTACAAAGTCATTCCTCTGTTTTGTCCTGTGTTTAGACAAGGAATAACAGAAATTACAAATACAACTGAGACAGCTCATAAGCAAACCCCTGAAGAATAGAAAGTCTCTTCCTCACTTCAGTGAAGCTTCAGCCCCTCAGATTTCTGATGGCAAAGCTCTGGTGGGCAGAGCAGAGGGAAAGCAGCTCCCAGAGGGGAGGGCTCAGTTAATTTTCCTTTTCATTTCCAAAGGAATGCTAATGGAATCTCATTCCAACTAGTCTGCAGTTACCAAAGGTGGGGAAAATATAGGAGAAATTGTAATAATAATCATTATTACTACTTTTAAAAAGACCCAATTCCAGCAGAAAAGTATCTCTGGTGAACTAAAAACTGTTCTTGCACTCATCAAATATTTCCATCCGGGGGAGGGGGAAATATTCCTAAAATTATGATATTTCTAAGAATCATCTAGGCCTCCTTGGACAGGTGCTCAGTGGTCTTGATGAAAACAGAGGGAAAATTGAAGCAAACAGAGGGCAGAGAGGTTCCTGGCCCGGAAGGAAGGGAAGGGAAGGGAAGGGAAGGGAAGGGAAGGGAAGGGAAGGGAAGGGAAGGGAAGGGAAGAGATGAGATGAGATGAGATGAGATGAGATGAGATGAGATGAGATGAGATGAGATGAGATGAGATGAGATGAAGAGAATCTTTTGGTGGAAGGGATCTACAACAACCATCTAGTCCAACTGTGTCACCACATCAGGACAAGTCAAAACAGAGAAGACACCAGAGAAAATTGAAAAGTGTCAGGGCAAAAAGGGGTAGTTCAGGATAAAAGGTCACCAAAGGTAAGGGCTGCATGGAGATGGTGGGAGGTAACTGGGGGATCCTACACCTAAGGAAAGGGAAGAGGCCCTGCAGACATCTCCTCCCCCTCCTTCAGCTACTCAGAGATGCTGCCATGCCATGGGAAGGGGTCACAAGTGCATGGGAACCTAGGATGAAGCATGGCCCTCAACATAGAACCACAGAGTCATTTTGGCTGGAAAAGACCTTCAGGATTATCAAGTCCAACCATGAGCCCAGCCCTGCCAAGGTCACCACTGAACCATGTCCCTCAGCACCACATCTCTAGGGCTTTGAAACCCCTCCAGGGATGGAGACTCCACCACTGCCCTGGGCAGCCTGGGCCATGATGGGGTGCAGCAGGAAATAATGGCATGGTGGGAAAAGGGAGGATGCCAAGAGCCTCTTCTGTGGAGGTGACCAAAGTCTGAAGACACAAGGAAGATACAGCACCATCATGGAGTGGGTGGGAGGATGCTGGGTGGGCAGAGCCTGGCATGCATGGAGGTAGATGAAGGGAGCATCATGTGTGAGCAAGTCTTTGGACTCAGCATCCTGGGAAAATTCATGTTG